>NC_090934.1:577445467-577748497 GCF_040938575.1 Ambystoma mexicanum
TCATCATACTCAGGTTGGAGCAGTTATTCATGATACTTTAATTTGTCCTAGGCTGGATTACTATAACTTACCCACGCCCTTTCCAGTGATCCATCGCTCTGCCTGTTTTATCAGCCAGAGGGTTGTATCATTTGGAAGGTCTTTTATTGACTTCACGACTATCAAATCATGTGAACAGGGATCCGGAAGACCCTACCTCCTGTATCCTTTTGAGTATTGTATCCTTTTCAGTTAATACTTTGGTACATTCTGACAGAATCAGAAGCCATGGAGGGTACGGATCCTTTAACTGTTTTGACACAGTTGATCAACGATTTGAGAAATGAAATGGTTACAGCACAGGACATGTTACGGCACCGTATGGACGTTATGCAAGACGCCCTACATGGTAGTCCTCAGGGAGCACAGGCGCCGATGGCTACTGCATCTGGATCTGGGACTACGGCACCCCCACAGGAAACTATTAATGTGGTTATGCCCACTCAGTTTCCCTTGGCCCCTCCGGAAAGGTTCACGGGTGATCCCAAAACCTATAGAACCTTTGTAAATCAGTGCCGACTCCATTTTCTTTGCCGTCCTACATCTTTTCCTGATCTAACCACAAAAGCAGCCTTCGTGCTTTCCCATTTAGGGGGCACAGCTGCTGCTTGGGCTAACCCTTTGTTGGAAACAAATAGCCCTTTGTTGTACGATTGTGACGATCTCTTGACTGCTATGAGTAAAGTCTTTGACATGCGTTACTCTACTCAAGCCACAGATTTAGAGTTGCTTAACCTACAACAGGGCAGCCAACCCCTTATGTCTTACGTTGCCCGGTTCAATCAACTGACGGCGGAAACCCAATGGCCTGACAGCAAGAAAACGGCTGTTTTCTACAAGGGTCTTTCTGAAGAACTGAAAGATGCCTTATCTACAGTTCCTGTGGTTCCTACGGGTTTCCCAGAGTTGCTCGATTTGGTTCTACAAATCGACGCCCGAAGGAATGCTCGAAAGGGAGAGAAAAAGCCCTTCATGCCAGTCTCTGGGCGGTCAGAGACACCAGCAGTCATCTCTAACGACCCTGAACCCATGCAGATAGGCGCCGTGAGAGGCCGATTGTCCAATGCAGAACGGGAGAACCGAAGAAAAAACCACTTATGTATGTACTGTGGTTCTTCCGAGCATTTATTGGCAACATGTCCTAAAAAACCCATCAAGCGTGCGGGAAACGCCAAAACTCGACATTAGCAGGAGTCCCTATGTCGAGTGGTTCATCGGACTCCAGTACCATTCCTAAACATGCGCCTGTAATAGTTCAGGTGACGTTACGTTGTGATGAGCGAGAAGTGGTTTCCAAGGCCATGGTTGATTCTGGAGCCACCAGCAATTACATAGACATCACTTATGCCAAGAACTGTTCCTTACCCCTTGTAAACAAAAAAAGACCTGAAACGGTGAACACCGTGGACGGATCTGTGTTGATTTCTGGTATGGTAACCCAGGAGACGGTACCTGTTCAGATGACGTTATCGAATAACCATTCAGAAGAAATCATCTTCGATGTTATTGCTGCTCCGCAGTACGAGATCATACTTGGTCTTGCATGGTTAACCCTTCACAATCCTGCTGTTGACTGGGTTTCGGGATCGCTCCAATATCCTTCGACTCATTGCAATGAACATTGCTTTACCAGTCAGGAGGTGTCAAATAAACAACACATATTGGCCTCTATGGTGGAGGATTCTACTATCAGCGTTGTACATCAATGCGACAATATCATACCATGCGAATACGCTGATTATGCTGATGTCTTTGATAAAGGCCAGGCAGAACAATTACCTCCTCATCGACAGTACGACTGTCCTATCGAATTGATTCCTGGTGCCAAAATTCCTACAGGCCGTGTTTATTCATTAACACCTAAAGAAGATGTCGTGTTAAAAGAATACATTGACAAAGCGCTAGCAATGGGCTTTATACGGCCCTCACAATCTCCTGCTGCATCTCCTCTATTCTTTGTTCCTAAGAAAGAGGGAGATCTCAGACCATGCATTGATTACAGGGCACTTAATGAGATCACCATCAAAAACCAATACCCCTTACCACTAATAAACGTTCTGTTGGATCAGTTAGGCACTTCCAGTTATTTCACCAAATTGGACTTGCGAGGTGCATACAATTTGGTTCGCATTCGTGAAGGCGACGAATGGAAGACCGCTTTCAAGACACGGTATGGTCTTTACGAATATTTGGTGATGCCTTTTGGTCTGTGCAATGCTACCGCCACATTTCAATTCTTCATGAATGATATATTCAGAGACATAATGGACCAATTTGTGGTTGTCTATCTGGACGACATTTTGATCTACTCATCATCTTTATCGGAACACGTCAGACATGTTTCTACAGTCCTACAAAGACTCAGGGAGAACCATCTTTATGTGAAAGCCGAAAAATGTGTCTTTCATTCACAGGAAGTGGAATTCCTTGGTTACGACATTACCAATCTAGGTGCTCGAATGAGTCGTTCCAAGGTAAAGGCCGTCTTGAATTGGCCCATTCCGCATAACGTCAAGTCACTACAGTCTTTCTTAGGCTTTGCGAATTTCTATCGCAGATTTATCCATTCCTTTTCCAAAACGGTAGCTCCTTTGACGGCTTTAACTAGTTCCAAAGTTCCTTTCTGTTGGAACCAACATGCCCAAGCAGCATTCGAAAAGCTGAAGGAAGCATTTACCACTGCACCCGTGCTTCAACATCCGGATCCTGATCGCCAGTTTGTCGTTGAAGCGGATGCATCCAGTGTCGCTATTGGTGCAGTGCTCTCACAAGTTTGCACAGAAACCAAGGAGGAACACCCAGTGGCTTTCTTCTCTCGCAAACTCACCTCATATGAACGGAACTACACCGTCACTGAGCGGGAACTACTGGCTATCAAAGATGCTTTCCGAGAATGGCGTCATCATCTTCTTGGGGCCAAACAACAGGTGTTGGTGTACTCTGACCATAGAAATCTCCAAGCATTCAAATCCATGAAATGCCTTACGGCCCGTCAGGCCAGATGGCATATCTTTTTTGCCCAATACGATTTCCAGGTCACCTATCGTCCTGCCCGAGAACATGTTAAGTCGGACGCTTTGTCCCGTATGAGTAAAGAGGCGCAGGAAGAAAAACAAGTACAGATTCAGCTGTTGGCAGATCATGTAATTTGTAGTTGTTCGGTTCAACCATCCCTAAAAACCGAAATACAAGAGTGGGTAAAAATTCATCCACAAGTAGTCCAGGATATGAATCTGGACGTGCATAACGGTTTACCATTCACACAAGGAGTACTTTATCTACCAACTCCTTCAATGCGGAATAAAGCCCTCAAATGGAATCATGATTCCTTGATTGCAGCCCATCCTGGACGGAAGAAAACACTGGATCTGCTCAAAAGGTGGTGCTGGTGGCCATCCATGGCAAAAGATGTTATAAACTATGTATCTTCTTGTTCTGTATGTATCCAATGTAAAAATACTCCTGGTAAACCAGTGGGCTTACTCCAGTCCCTACCTGTCCCTAACAAACCATGGGACATGATATCTATGGACTTTGTGGTAGAGCTCCCCCCAAATCAGGGATATGATACCATATGGGTCATAGTGGATTATTTCACTAAATTGGCTCTATTTATTCCCTGTATTGGTTTACCAACTGCTACTGTTCTGGCTGAACTATTCATCCAACATATATTTCGTTTCTTTGGTCTACCATCAGTAATCATTACTGACAGGGGCTCACAGTTTGCGTCACGCTTTTGGAGAGCTTTAACATCTGCATTACTAATTGATGATAGAATGTCCAGTGCTTATCATCCTCAAACTGACGGACAGACTGAAAGGGTCAATTGTACTATGGAACAATATCTGCGGTGTCTGTGTTTGCAATACCAATCGGATTGGCTCACGGTACTGCCGGCGGCTGAATTCGCCTATAACAACTCTTATCATAGTGCCATAGGCACTTCGCCGTTCTATGCTCTCTATGGACAACACCCCCGATCAATACCTCTGGATTCCGGTCTATCCTTGGACACGCCTGCCGCAGGCCGTACTCTTCGTGATCTGAAGAGATTACAAAGAAAGGTGAAGCAGCAATTGGAGCAGGCTAAACGACGTGACAAGTTCTATGCCGATGCTCATAGAGTATCCGCACCTGTCTATAAGGCTGGTATGAAAGTCTGGCTATCCACTAAGAACTTAAGAATTCCAGGCAAAAAGAAATTGTTGCCTAAATACATCGGTCCGTATGTAGTGCTCCATGTTCTTAATCCTGCTGCTGTACGTCTGGCTTTGCCACAACGATGGCGGGTGCATCCTGTATTCCACGTCTCACTCATTAAGCCATTCACTGAAGCTACTAGACTGCCTGTACGGCCTGTTGCTATTTCTGTGCGGGGGTCTGATGAATACGAGGTACAAGACATACTGGATATGAAACTACGTTCTGGTGGACCATATTATCTGGTGGATTGGAAGGGCTATGGTCCCGAAGATAGGTCCTGGGAACCTCTTTCCAATATTCATGCTCCTGCTTTATTGAAGCGCTTTCACACGAGAAGGGGAGAGGTTGTCCCTTTGGGGGATGGCACTGTCATGCATGCTGGACGCTACGCTCGTAGAACAGCTAGACCGTTCTACTCCAAATGGAGGTTATTCGATACGTTACCGGGAAAACGACGTTTGCACTTTTCACGTCGCTAACTTCACGTGACTTTTGCTTCGTCACGTGAACTACGGTATTACGTATTTAAGCAGCGTAGAAACTTCACTCGCTGCTTCTGATCGTCTCTATTGGCGTTGTGTAGCTGAACCTCTGATCTGCATCCTGGCATATTTCTACAGCTACTTTTGGGCCTTCGATATCGTGTGTTCCGCCACACGCTGATTCCTGGAGCTATCCCTTCGCGTGATAATTCACACGCGTTCTCTGTCTTCAAGCGTGGCTGGTCCGGACTGCGGGAATCCTGCCCGCGTGTAATTCCACACGCTCACGCTGTCTCTAAACGCGGCTGTTCCGGACTGCGGGAACACCGCCCGCGTGTTATTCACACGCGTTCTCTGTCTTCAAGCGTGGCTGGTCCGGACTGCGGGAATCCTGCCCGCGTGTAATTCCACACGC
The DNA here is from genome assembly GCF_040938575.1 of Ambystoma mexicanum. NCBI lineage: Eukaryota > Metazoa > Chordata > Amphibia > Caudata > Ambystomatidae > Ambystoma > Ambystoma mexicanum. The sequence goes on from NC_090934.1 coordinate 577,450,610, forward strand.
TCACGCTGTCTCTAAACGCGGCTGTTCCGGACTGCGGGAACACCGCCCGCGTGTTATTCCACACGCGCTCTCTGTCTTCAAGCGCGCCTGGCCAAGGCTGCGTAAATCCTGCCCGCGTGTAAAATCCACATCCGCTCTTTGTCTTCAAGTGCGGCTGGCCAAGGCTGCGTGAATCCTGCCCGCGTGTAAAATCCACACGCGCTCTTTGTCTTCAAGTGCGGCTGGCCAAGGCTGCGTGAATCCTGCCCGCATGTAAAATCCACACGCGCTCTTTGTCTTCAAGTGCGGCTGGCCAAGGCTGCGTGAATCCTGCCCGCGTGTAAATCCACACGCGCTCTTTGTCTTCAAGTGCGGCTGGCCAAGGCTGCGTGAATCCTGCCCGCGTGTAAAATCCACACGCGCTCTTTGTCTTCAAGTGCGGCTGGCCAAGGCTGCGTGAATCCTGCCCGCGTGTAAAATCCACACGCGCACGTTGTCTTCAAACGTTATTTTCTTCGCGGCTGTTTATAACCGCGTGTACTTCTAACTCCTGCATCTGTGGAATTAACAGAAGGATTGATCCCTATAGTGGGAAGGAAGCCTTTCAAGGAGTATTGGAAGGTGACATTGAACTGAACTTTGGACGCTATCCTGTGGTGAATTCAACCCGTATCTAGCGTGAGCCTCGTTCCGTTCGGGATAAGTCTCCCTTACTAATTTTCCCTTCCTTGTCGTTTGTTCTTCATTCAAATCCATCAAGAGACTTCTGGATTATTCTACCCAAATCTAAAGGTCAGTGTGAACATTCCTGTCATTATCTAATTCATCATACTCAGGTTGGAGCAGTTATTCATGATACTTTAATTTGTCCTAGGCTGGATTACTATAACTTACCCACGCCCTTTCCAGTGATCCATCGCTCTGCCTGTTTTATCAGCCAGAGGGTTGTATCATTTGGAAGGTCTTTTATTGACTTCACGACTATCAAATCGTGTGAACAGGGATCCGGAAGACCCTACCTCCTGTATCCTTTTGAGTATTGTATCCTTTTCAGTTAATACTTTGGTACATTCTGACAAATATATAGAGAATATTCAGATCTGTGCTAGGTCATTAATCATCCTGGGACAATGCAGTGGTCAGATTCATGTTGTCTGCAGTTCCTTCCACCCTTACATTGTTCCCTATTCCAGGTGGTATCATGACGTTCAGGTCTTTGCCTATAAAGCAAACGGAGCTTCTTCCACATTCCACCATATTTTTTCTTTGGTTTGTTGCTGTTTTTAAAACATTCTGTCAGTTTTCAAAAGCCTTAAACCACTAGATCTAAAATGACTTTCCAATTGTGATTTGTCCTCAAGAAAGGTAACCCAAGGAGCAGTGGCCTGTAATGTGCGTTTCCCTTGGTCCCAGTTTCCCTCATCACGACCTCGGCGGTAACCCTTAAATCCGGCGGTAGCGCTATTACCGCCGGATTTAAGGGTCCGCCGGATCAGAGCTTCGGCGGATTTCAAACCAGCTCTGAGCTGGTGTGAAATCCGCCGAGAATTCGCGCTAATACCGCCGGCGGTATGAGCGCGAAATTTCCCCATTGAGCCCAATGGGGAATGGGGCATTCCCGAATGGGTTCAATGGGGAATGGGGACTTCCAAGTCCGCCCAACTCCTGATCCCGCGCTATTAGCGCCGGGGGCTATGGCAGTCGCGCTAATAGCGCTACCGCTACCGCCGAGGTCGTGATGAGGCCCTTAGTATGGAAATGTAAAGAACAAACTGGAAAGTGCTCAATGTACTTTTAACTACTTATAACAATAATGCTATTTCTAGAGCACAAAACTACCAGTGGTGGGGCTTCCATCTGCTATGGATGAAGTGAGTTAAATCATTCCCTGAATTGTGCTGCAAGGCAGAGAATAATTGGTGAAGAACCAAGTATTTCAAGTTATTTTAAGGAAGGGTGATAATATATATTACAGAATTGTAAAGGGGTGTAGTGACATAAAACTGAGGCAAACAGAAAGGGAAAGCTATGCTGGGGAAAGAATGACCACAGCCTACAAACACGTTTTCCTTCTCTTTTGCAGGGAATCTGAAGCCCTGCACATAAGTAAAAGGACTACAGAAGAGTGATGGGAGTGGTTGCCATTTTAGGGGTAGACCACAGATGCCCAGCGTGTAGCAAATGAATGCTGGACAGAGTTCAACAAGCTAGAAAAAAGAGCAGGCAGACACGTCAAGGAAGCACCCCTAAGGATACCATTGCTGGCTGTCCAACACAAAGTCAGTAAGAGAAAGCAAGAAGGGGGAATCTGTACAGGTCTTAGAGCTCAAGGACAGACAGATGCACAGAACAGTCTTGAAAGTGAGAGGTGACTGATGCTAGATACAAAAGAGGCAGAGGCCTGACAGAGAATGACATTTCCAGGCATCAGGGGAGGCTCATGGAACTAAGGCTATGAGGGGTCTTTTGAAATGGAGATGTGTGATGAAAATGAGAGCGCCATAGCAAGGAGCTAGTGTCCAACACACCAGAACCAGGAAACAGAACTGAGGAGAGGGGTTTGTGAAAATAAAAAAATGTGATATAGACAATAGGGCCAGAGAGGGGTCCCCCAAATCTGATACATGTGAGCAAAAAAACAAAACCGCACTGAGGGCTTGCAGGCAAGTGAGGGCTGATTGAAAGAAACAGCAATGAGTGACAAATAGGAGGAATCCATACAGGATAGTTTTTTTTTCAGTAACGGAGAACAATAAGTAGGAGAACCAGAATTGAAATGTTGAATTGTGGGATAGCAAGTCCAATCGTACAGCATGAGGGAAACAGTAGATGGAAATTTGAAACAATTAACTCTGACAAGGAGAGAGAATCCATGACAAGGAGTGGCATTATTGTCAGACAGCAGTTTGTGTGACACAGTCCAATCACAACACATCATGGAAACTAGGGGAAGAAATATTGACATACTTTGATGCTGAGCGAGAGTTCAAAACAAGAAGTAATATAATTGAATTGTATTTTTGGAGAGAGAGAGAGGCCAATCCCAACATGTTATGGAAATAAGAGTAGTTCATTTAAATAATGAACTTGGATGTAGGGAGAGTCCAGAACAGTTATGAATTTTAACATACAATGCACGTCAGAGCCTACCCTCTACCCCAAAGGCAGACTAAATGCCCACCAAGTGCCGTGGCAGTTTTGGCAGCTGAGAATATTGCTGTTCATGATGCAAGGCTCAGGGGAGAGCTGTATCTCTGCACAGCACAATTGTCATGGGTACACCTCTAGAACATCTAGGGACCAATTCTTACTAACCTTGTGCATGACTAATATTCAATATTATCAATATCTTCCCTACACAATTACACAATTGTATCACTTAATCAACACGTATTTACACTTGCAATACAGTGTCTTTTACACTTGTAAATTAGAAAAATAATAAGAATGCTCCCACTTTTATTGTTGAGCATGTATGCATATTCCTGTATAGAGATAATATATGAGCATTACAAAAAGTATAGTCAAACAATATGCAGTTCTCAATAGTAGCAATAATGTAGTTGAAAATAGTCTTAGCATCCTATAGTATCCTAGCATTCTCCTATTAAATTATAGAATGTTAAAGCAATCTACAGCAACTTTGCAGTGTGTGTAGGAATCTAAAATTATGAATAGTAAAAATTAAAATTAGACTCATTGTAGTGTTGTTAAGATTGAAGAGAGGGGGAGGATATCTCAGGGGCAACATGCTCGCCTTGGAAGCAAGACAACATGGAGCAACACAGGTGCGATCCCTGTTTCCGTGCTTAGAAACCTCTGGGTATTAAGCGTGTTTTAAATAGCCTATCATATCATATCATATCATTGGTGACCAGGGGTTAGGTGAGATTAAACAGCGCCTGTAAACCTACTGTAGAGGAGCAGCTGAATGCTGTTATGTTTGAGCTAAAACATGGCGCTGGTGTGCAGTGTATTCTGGGAGCACTCAGAGCCATAATGGATATTTACTTCATGCCGCAGTGAAAAGCTGTACTTATTTTGCTGAGAGCTGGATTTACTTTGCTGAAGAAAACATGCTTTCCAAACCTGGTATGCAGTCAAAGACATTCTGCTGGGAAAGCTGGCTTTGTTATGTCTTGTTATGAGTTATGGGACTGTTTTCCGTGGCGCTTGTTCTTAGAGGAGGGAAGGCTTTGCTCCTTGAGGTTACTGTCGGTTGACCCAGCTGGCAACCAACGGTTGCCCATCAATGCGCAAGTGCATTTGCCAGAAGGTTCGAGAAATTACCACCCCTTTTTGAAGAGTGCATATATGCGGAACCCCTCAATGGTCAGACGGGACAAGTACGAAGACCTCCGTCGGAGGAGGGACGCTTCCGTCCGGCATACCTGTGGGCTGTTGTGTTCTCGGTCAGGCTGTTATCGGGGTCTTCCAGCCGCTTCATGCGAAATGAGGGATTCAGTTACGCCCACGGTGATGTATTTTATTTTGAATTCTCTGTCTTTTCTGTGTTTTATTTCTGTGTTATCACTTGTTGCTTCCAAGCTTTGAATAAATAGCCGTATAAGTGCTCATTATTTTCTAAGAGTGCGTGTGGTTGTAAGTCATTGCGTCGTCTACCTGCGTTTAAAGTATTGGCTCTGCAATTGCACTGGTGATTAATGACTGTCCATGCACTTTGGGCGAGCAATACATTTTGGCGCTGTGAGCAGGGTATTTGTGATGAATTGTTCCAAATATTAAAGAATCTGTTTGAACGCAGATAGGCTTTGTTTACATTGCAAGTGAAAGTAATTTGGCAGTGAGTGTTGAACTGTGTTAATCTGTTTTTTTTTTGTTGGTGTTTGCGTGCCTGCGCGAGTGACTGCAGTGTGGAAAGGAAAAAATATATAGATATAAAGAGGTTTTGTGCAGTATTTCAATGATGAATGGTTTGTTCAGGAAAAAGAGCGTTCCCGCTGGCGGTGAATGTTCTGATGTTATCATTCCAGGCTGGGCTAAGAGCCCATATGATAAATTGGCCCAGGTGTGGGCATGCAGCGCGGGGCTAAGGGAAACATGGGATCAGGGATTGGGAGATGCTGATCTGTCTGATGTATTGTTGTGCTTACAACAAGTTTCAGTAGAAAGGGGAAGGGAATGCGCTGCGCTGGGTAGGCGGGGTTGGGTCCTCCTGCATGCCTATAGGAATATACATCAAAGGAATTTGGAAATGAAAAATGAGATTTTGCGATTGGAAAGAGAGCTGGCTGCAGAAAGGCAGACTGCGTTAATGCAGCAGATTCAAATGAAACTTTTTAAAGATAAGGCTGACAAATACCAGACTATGGCCGAGAGGGCAGCAGTCAGAGTAGCCCGGTATAAGTATAGGAAAAGACGGGGAGGTGTCAACCAAAGAAAGGTGGCAGCTGTAATCGCTACCGCCGGTGTGGACTGGGATCCGGATAATTGGGATGGTGACATTTTTGACTCAACCAGTCCAGAGAGTAGTCAGCAAATGAGTCAGACCCCAAAACGGAAATTAAGCAGAAGACAGTGGTTGCTAAACCAGTTAGAAGACGGCGAGCCGGACCCCACCGCAGAATCATGCAGGCTGGGTTGTGAATTTAACCACGCTGGAGGATTACACCCAGCAGGAGGTTGGGGAAATTGTTTCACGTTTGAGGCAAAAATCAGGGGAACCTTTATTGACATGGATGGTGAGGTTGCTAGATGGGGGTGCTGCGGGGTTGTTGGTAGATTCCACGGACTCACTGCGTTTTCTACCCTTGTCAACTGACACCAATGTACACAAGGTCTTAAGGGCAGGGCCGCCCCCTGATGAGAATGGTCAAGATTCACAGTTGTCTTTGTTGCACCTAGCAGCCCAAGCATGTAACCGTAAATACCCCATTACCACAGATTGGCCTAGCGAGGAAACAAAGTGGTATACTTTGAAAGAGGCAATTCAAAAGGTCAGAGAGCATGCTATGAAAGAGGCAATTCACGTAGATGCTCCAGGACACATGGGGGCCATGCCGCACTCAGTTTCAACTAGAAACATGGTGATCAGAACTGCACCACCCGCATACAAAAGTGTCATTATGACTTTTCCCGTAGGTATGACGGGCAAACCCACTGATGAGTTAGTGGATGCCATTCGGCAACTGGCAGATTTAGGGGAGTGGGACAAGAGTGATGACAAGCCACGGGGGAGAGAGGGGCATAGTGAGAGAAGAACTGAAGGCAGGAGGCAAGATAGTAGAAACTCCTGAGTGTCCAGAAAGGACATGTTTTTGGCTTTGTTAAAAGATGGTGTGCCACGCGAAGAAATTGATGGCATTGAAACTAGGGTAATGTATGAATTATACAAAAAGAGAGAGCTTGCAGCCAAAGAGCGCTATAAACAGGTTAAGAAACAGGTAGTGACCGAGCCACAGGGGGACACCTCACCTTCCGCCCCTCCTGAGGAAGAACAAGAAGAAGGGTCTATGGGGACACCTTCCCCGTACTAGCCAACATACGCTGATTTGAGGAAGGTGGTGAGTGCAATGCTAGAGGCAGAGTCAAGTCACACTCATTCAAAATTTGACTAGGGTTACGGCCAAGCTCCGGCAGCGTCTGCTCGCATAAAGGTTGATAGGCGGTCCCATGTTAATGTCAAGATTTTTTGGGGGCCAGGAAATACGCAAGGGGTGCGAGCATTGATAGACTCCGGGGCGGAGGCCTCTCTGATTCATGGCAATCCAGCACGATTCAAAGGCAGGCAATTTACTATTACAGGTCTCTGGGGAAAGGAGACCCCCGCAGTACAAACTGAAGTGGAGATGAAAATAGACAATTTGAATAGGCAGAAATACAAAGTGTTGATTGTCCCGATACCTGAGTACATAATTGGCTTTGACATTCTGGAAGGGTTGACTTTGGGACTGGGAGGTAAAACGTACCAGTTTGGGGTGAGTGCATTGATCTGCACACCCATTACTGTAGGCAAATTGAAGATGCCCCCAGTGCAAGTGCCTGTGGCAACCAAGCGGATAGCAATGAAGCAATACCGCATTCCTGGGGGGCACAAGGAAATGTCAGACACCATCAAAGAGTATGTGGAGGCGGGTGTGTTACGCCCTATTACCACCGCATGGAACAATCCTCTCTTGCCTATTAAAAAGGGGGATGGGTCTTGGAGGATGACGGTGGATTACCGGGAGTTGAATAATCACACTCCTCCCTTAGTGCCCACGGTCCCAGATGCCATTACCTTGATTGAGAATGTCCAAAAGTTAGAGGGGACTTGGTATGCAGTGGTAGATTTAGCCAATGCATTTTTCTCTGTGCCAATTGCTGAAGAGTGCCAAGAGCAGTTTGCATTCTCTTGGAGCGGGCTTCAGTACACCTTTACAAGGTTACCTATGGGGTACATACATAGCCCGACTATCTGTCACCGGCTGGTGGCAGAGCACTTAGACAAGATACCGTGTAAACCTGACATACAAATCTCTCACTACATTGATGATATTTTGATTCAGGGCAAGGATGAGCGCAGTGTACAAAACCAGTTAGAAGTAATTATGGAAGGATTGAAGAAGGAAGGGTGGGAGAGATAACCCCGAATAAAATTCAAGGCCCAGCTGAAACAGTGATATTCCTAGGGATTCAGTGGCATAATGGGCATTGGGAAATGGTGCCTAAGGCCCGCCAGAAAATACTTGAGTTCACCACTCCAATGAACAAAAAGCAAGCTCAGCAGTTTATAGGGCTGTTTGGGTTTTGGAGACAGCGCAATCCCCATTTAGGGCAGATACTGGCCCACCTCTACAAAGTGACACGAAAGAAATATGAGTTTCAGTGGGGGGAAGAGCAGCAGAAAGCATTTGATTTGGCAAAAGACACCGTGCAGCATGTGCTTGATCTATGGCCATTGAAGGAAGGCGAAGTGGAATTGAATGTGTCTGTACAAGACAATTATGCTAACTGGAGTGTGTGGCAGAAACAGTACAGGAAACGGGTGCCATTGGGGTTCTGGAGTCGTAAGTTACTTGATGCTGGTAACTCATACACTCCGTTTGAGAAGCAGTTGCTGGCATGTTATTGGGCCCTTGTTGATACCGAGCAAATGACGGTGGGCCATGATGTATTGATGAGGCCATAAATACCGATTATGCAATGGGTACTGAGCTCTCCTAAAACACATAGGGCCTCATTACACGGATGGCAGTAAGGATTTACCGGTACTGGTAAAATACCGGTAGCGGTAAATCCTTACTGCCTTACTACGAGGTCCCTTTGCGGGTTGGGGGATTTAACGCCTGCTTTTTGCAGGCGTTAAAAACCAACCCGCAAAGGTACCCAGGGAGCTAATTACGGTACCGCAACTTGCGGTACCGTAATTAGCGCCTTCCCCATTCCCATTGAACCCTATGGGCCAAAAATGGGAATGGGGAAGGGCAATGGTGGAAGGGGGAATTACCGCCCCGCCAACCTTGGAATGGGGTGGTAATTCCCTTTTCTGCCAAGGCGGTGCCGGTATTTTACCGGCATGAACCATGGCGCTATTAGCGCCATGGTTCTCCGCCATCCGTGTAATGAGGCCCATAGAATAGGACATGCTCAAGAAGCCAGCATAATTAAATGGAAATGGTACATTCAAGACAGAGCCAAATCACGGAAGGGTGGAGTTGCGAAATTACATGAGTAAGTAGCCAACATACCGCCCTCAGATTACATACCACCGGAAGTGCCTGAAAAACGCGAGTCTCCCGTGAAATGGGGAGTACCTTATGGCGATTTGACCGTGGAGCAGACAGAGCATGCCTGGTTCACAGATGGCTCAGCACGATATGTGGGAACTGAGCAATACTGGAAAGCAGTGTCGTACAATCCCAAGACAAAAAAGATTTTGACAACGTCGGGGAAAGTGAAGAGCAGTCAGTTTGCAGAGCTTTATGCAGTTTACCAGGCATAGAAACAAGAGAGCCCTGGTCGATGTCATTTGTACACGGATTCATGGTCAGTGGCGAATGGGTTGGCGGTGTGGTTGCCAACCTGGCAAAAGAATGGGTGGAAGATTCATTCAAAAGAGTTGTGGGGAAAAGAACTGTGGCAAGATATTGCAGAAATAATATCACAAAGTGAAGTCACTGTGTATCATGTGGACGCGCATTGTGCTACAGACTCATTAGAAGGTTGGTTTAATTCTGTTGCAGATGAACACACCAAGATTTCATCTGTGGATGGGGAGGCTCAGGAAGACGATTCGGAGGGTTTGGCCAAGTGGGCTCACCAGAAATGTGGACACCTTGGAGAAAAGGCTACTATCAGGTGGGCACAAGCTCGAGAAATCAGTATTCCTTTAGAGGTAGTGAAAACAGTCATTTTGCAATGTCCAGTGTGCCAACACCAACAGCATAGGCCTATCCTTCAGATTGTTTGGGGTACATTGCGAAGAGGAAAACTACCAGGTCAAATTTGGCAGATTGATTATATCGGTCCCCTGCCAATCAGTAAAGGTTGTCAGTATGCATGCACTATTGTGGATACATACTCAGGATACATGATGGTTTTGCCGTGCAAGTGTGCCACACAACTGAACACCATTAGGTTGTTAGATCAGATCATATTGCATTACGGAGTGCCTTTGCAGATTCAAAGTGACAATGGGTCACACTTCAAAGGCAAATTGATACAGGAATATTGTCAGGAAAAGAGCATTGAGTGGCTCTACCATGTGCCTTATTACCCTGCCGCTTCAGGGCTGATTGAACGAATGAATGGGTTGTTGAAAGAACAGCTGCACAAATCTGGAGATGGCAATTTGGCAGGCTGGCGTGATCGTGTGTTTGATGCGGTGCAAGTGCTAAACAATAGGCCTATGAATGAGCATGAAACTCCTTTGATGCGGCTAATGACTCCTGCTTTACAGATTCAACCCAATTCAGTCAGAGAAACCCTATTGTACTGGGAAATTACCCCGGGTTCTTTAGCTCCCTATCGGGCGACTCCAGAGTCAGCAGGGGTAGACTTGCATTCCCATGAGGAAATCAGATTAGACCCAAGAGGGATGGTTGTAATTGAAACAGGGATTGGAGTACAAATTCCCTCAGAGCATATGGGATGGATTGCCCCTAGATCTGGCCTAGCATTGAAGGGAGTTCAAGTGTTGGGAGGGGTAATTGATGCCGATTACCAAGGCGAGATCAAAGTCATCGTGATGAATAGTGGGGACCAATTGTTACCGAGCCACAAGGGGGATCGGGTGGCCCAACAGATTATTATCCCCGTTAAGTTGTCCATGATTAAGACATGGGAGCCTACTACAGTGTTAACTACCCGTGGAGATCGTGGTTTTGGCTTTTCAGACAGCATGGTACCGGGTGCTAAGGTGTGGGTGGAAAGGCCAAGTGGCCCATCAGTGCCCGCAGATGTCATTGCATCAGGCAAAGACCAAGTAGTTTTAGTATTGGAGCCCGGTAGAAAGAAATGGCAATATGTGCCCGCAGACAAATGTTACCTGAGAGAGTGATTTACAACACTGATATCTCGTTTCTGGGTTTGCCTTGTAGATCCTGTGTCTGGCTGGTGTAATTGTGGGACTAAATGGACTCCGTTCGGGAGAGTTAAACGGCATGCTGCTACCAATGAAAAATGTCACATCTGTGCCAGCGATCTAGGAGAAACTGATAATGAGTAATGATGTCCAAAAGCAGCCTTATGCCGATGCCGAAAAGCCAGCCAGACTGAAGACATGGATTCGTGAAATGCGGCAAACACGTCAGGCGCAAGTGAAAACAACGTTGATGCCAGTTATGCGAGAGGCATCTTCAGGACAGCGAAAACATGCTCCCATGATCACCCAAACGGAGAATATGTGGACATACCTGGCACAACAGGTGCTCAACGTTACGCACTTTTGCCTTACTGACATGCCCAATGCTGAAGCCTTACTGACTACATGCTTAGTAGCAGTGCCGATGCCAGTCCGGTTCTAAAGCATGTTTTTCGGCATCACGCACAATGATTCTTTGGTTCAAGATTCCGATATCAGGCAATCCTTTTCCGTCTATGAGTACTGCAGGTTTTGCCAGGAAACAGATCGCAAATGCAGAAATTTGACACGTATTATAACCTATAATATAACTCAAGGTGATGTGTGTTACCTTATGACATGCAATGCTAAAGAAATTGGCAAATGCCAAGAGCTTAATTTAACCAAACAGCAAAATCAAACTGTGTTCGAGGAACAATTGTGTTCGCGAGTTCCACGCACATGTACCAGTGTGAATAACACTATGGGCCTCATTACAACTCAGGCGTTAAGGGTTAATGCTGTCGTTAACCCTTAACGCCTGATTCCAATTTTAACGGCTGCTTTTAGCAGCCGTTAAAATCCATGGCGCTAAACCGCCTTGGTGCTAATTACGGCACCGTAATTTACGGTGCCGTAATTAGTGCCTTCCCCACTCCCATTATGCCCTATGGGGCAAAAATGGGAATGGGGAAGGGTAAATGGGAAATGGGGATTTACCGCCCCACTCACCTTGGAATGGGGCGGTAAATCCGCCATCCACCATGGTGTAAACGTAGTTTACACCATGGTGGTAAAGTTGGTGTACTTACCGCCTGGGTCGTAATGACCCACTATGTCTTGTAATCATACAGTGATAGCTGCCATTCATCTTAATCATGTGAAACTTCCAACAGGATGGCTCTTTTCATGTGGCAACATCACATACACTAATATTCCAGCTAACATTTCTGGAGGTCCATGTGCCTTAACTCGATTAGGACTAATGATGTTCCCTTTACACCAAGCGATATCTCGAGGCAAAAGGTCAACTTTTGAGTCTGTGTGTCTATCCCCTGATTGTGATTCACATGTGCATTTGCTATCAGAAGCTGAGGTTCTAGCATTAACCCTTTCATTAGTGGGAGTTTGGGGTTTAGCCGCTGGGGGTTATAAATCTTTGATCAAATTAGCATGTTTAGTAGTCAAAGGACTCAATCATACTTCTCAGGCATTAGAAGAGTTACTCCTTGATAGCAAAGGTATTAGAAAAGCAACTTTGCAAAACAGGGCTGCTGTTGATTATCTATTGCTAAAGCATAATTTAGGTTGTAACGCAGTTGAAGGTATGTGTTGTTTCAATCTAAGTGACCATTCACGATCCATTGAAAGTCATATTCGAGGTTTGAGGGATCTCATTTCTCAAGTGTCCCAAGATCATACTGGGAATTGGTGGGATTGGTTATTTTTATGGATTCCTGATATTGGGGGTACACTGCGTTACGCATTTGCTTGTATTTGCATTATATTAGCTATCATAATAGCTTGTTGTTGTTGTATTCAATGCATTCCCAACTTAGTTTTAATATTTCGTCAGTTTCAGAGACCGGCTCCTCTGCCACTGGGCTATGGAAGATAAATATCCAAGGGTGGAATTGTTATGCTTGAGCTAAAACATGGCGCTGGTGCGCAGTGTATTCTGGGAGCACTCAGAGCCATAATGGATATTTACTTCATGCCGCAGTGAACAGCTGTACTCATTTTGCTGAGAGCTGGATTTACTTTGCTGAAGAAAACATGCTTTCCAAACCTGGTATGCAGCCAAGGACATTCTGCTGGGAAAGCTGGCTTTGTTATGTCTTGTTATGAGTTATGGGACTGTTTTCTGTGGTGCTTGTTCTTAGAGGAGGGAAGCGCTTTGCTCCTTGAGGTTACTGTCGGTTGACCCAGCTGGCAACCAACGGTTGCCCATCAATGCGCAAGTGCATTTGCCAGAAGGTTCGAGAAATTACCACCCCTTTTTGAGGAGTGCATATATGCGGAACCCCTCAACGGTCAGACGGGACAAGTACAAAGACCTCAGTCGGAGGGGGGACGCTTCCGTCCGGCATACCTGTGGGCTGTTGTGCTTCGGCCAGGCTGTTATCGGGGTCTTCCAGCCACTTCGGGCGAGATGAGGGATTCAGTTACGCCCACAGTGATGTATTTTCTTTTGAATTCTCTGTCTTTTCTGCGATTTATTTTTGTGTTATCACTTGTTGCTTCCAAGCTTTGAATAAATAGCCATATAAGTGCTCATTATTTTCTAAGAGTGCGTGTGGTTGTAAGTCGTTGCGTCGTCTACCTGCGTTTAAAGTATTGGCTCTGCAATTGCACTGGTGATTAATGACTGTCCGTGCACTTTGGGCGAGCAATACAAATGCCTCTGCAGGAAGTCCCGCCCCTATTTTGCCTATATGTTGGAAACCAGAAATTGCGACATGTGCAACACCAGTAATGGTGCCTATATCATGAAGAGCCTTTGAGACAAGGCCTCCACTGAGAAAACACTATATGATGTATCCACAAAGAGATGATGGTCTCCTGAGGAAGAGCCTCAAAGAAGTGTGAAGATGTAAATATGAGAGGCTGGTGACATCACAAAAAATTAGCGTGATGCACTGAGAAGGAGTACCAAAGAAGAGAAGGCATAGACCTTATAGAATCTGATGACGAAGTAAAGAATCGATCAGGGTATTATTAGGGGCAGATATAAGAGAAGTGATCACTGTGAAGAGTCGACTAGTCTGTCTGTTTGTGTATTTGTGGTATATTAAGGTGTTGAAGAGTGACAATTGTGTAAGGAAAGTTGAGAACAGGTTAAGGAGACAAAGCGTAAGAAACTGTCGGTACTGACTCAGAGCTAGACTGAGATTATTGAGGTTTTGAGCGGCAATTGTTGGAGCGCGCTCATATTTGTTGGTTTCATAAAAAGCATTTTTGTAAACACTGGTAATTGCTGACAGTCACTTAAGACTTGTCACAATGGGAGACATTACTCCTCTGATGCATTTATGTAAGACATTGCCAAAACACATGCCCATGCTCAAACAGTACAGTGCACAGTGGGTGAAAGGCACAGCAGTTAAAATGTTCATGCCATGGTCACAAGGGGGATAATTGTCGAAAGCAGTATTGCAACACATGACCACATATTTGCACGCTTCATACACGGGAAAGAAATTGGAGAAAAGGTTAGCTATTTTAGAGCTTTGGAAGATGCACCAGGAAGAGAGAGAGTATCCGCCACCTGAGCATTGGATGCTTAACCAGTGTAAAGAGGAAGGTGTCGTGCCTTCTTCGCCCCTTGCCTCGCCTGAGGTAAAAAGCGATATCACGGAAGACGTAGGATTGTATCAGTTAAAAGATCTGAAAGCGGCGACAGGGTATAGTAATCTGATATAAGAACCACCTGCTTATATTAGTGACGATAACCCATAGGAGACTAAGAGAAAAAAGGAGATCTTGAAGGTTTTACAGAACAGGGAAGAGGAAACCGAGTGATCGAATATCTCGACAGAGATAGAACGAGAGATCAAGAGATGGAAAGGAGAGAATGAAAAAGATGACGAAGTAACGCTCGTACAGAACAAATAGATGGGAGGACAGATATTACTCAAGCTAGATGGGAAAATCATTGAGGAAGTTAGGCAAAGGGAAGTTCAAGACAAACAGGATAGGAAAGACAGGGAACGAGAAAAGAGATTGAAAGAAGACAAGCAGAAAAGGAAGAGCAGGCAGCTCGAGAAAAGATGTATCAGGAGGAGCAATAAGAGAAAGAAGAAAGTGCAGAAGAGAAAGGAAATATGACAACAGATAGAGAGCAAAAGAAGAACGGGATAAGCAAGAAAGGAAGAGAGGAGGAAGCGCAGAAATTAAGAGACAGAAGAATACAAGATGAAGAGAAGAGGAAGAAAGAAGTGCAGGGGTAAGGAGAGATGAGACAAGAAGGGAAGAAGAAAGAGTAAGATGGGAAGCAAATAAGCTAAGAAGTAGATGAAGAATTAGAATGAAAAAGGAGACAGCGGGAACATGATATTGATATTCCAGCCATACCAGGAACATCCTCAGATGAGACAGTGATGCAGACCCACTGGCTGAACATTTCAGTTCTGAAGTTCAGATGTATTGGAACCTCACAGAAATACAGCTTCACGTAAGTGCTTCCATGTTAGGTGAGCAAATGTTGCAGTGAGGGCAGATGAAGGGCAGACGCAGAAAAGGGTAATTCCTGTTCGGACCAGGAGGACCCAGGGCCTGAACCCCTGCTCAGACAGCAGGTAAGAATGCACCAACATGTGTTTACTTCTCTGTCCCCAAAGGCCATCCCCCCCCTATAGTCTCCCCTGTGATGTCCCCTTGTGCCCCCCTTCCGGCACACAGGTGTTGCCTGTTTTGCATGATTCTTCTACCCTTCCCCCCCTTGCCCTAATACATTACGGTTTCACCATCACTGTCTTGTGGCCAATGCTGAATTTGACTTTTGTGGACTTTATTTATTCATGGTATGTCACCCTTTCTCAACTTTCATGCTGGATTTCCTTTGCATCTTGCACTCATGGTGGCCATGAATCATGCTGTTCCCATCTTCATCTTGTATCCTGGCTTGCAACATTATGTGTTACTACTGACTTCTGCAATTGTATTCGCTCTCCCCTCTTGCTTCTCCACCCTTTTGACTGCTTACTCTCTGTTCTCTCCTCCTCTCCCTTTCTCCCTTTTCCTATCTCTACCCCTTCTCCCCTTAGTTTCTTCTATGCACTTACTCTATCAGAATTGTCCCCAGAATTGTATGATAGCAACCTCGTCTGTCTCCTCCCCTCTCCCCTTACTTGTCCCCCTCTCCAGCACTATCTGAAATGTCAGGCCTAGTACGATAGTCGTTTGTTTTGTTCTTCCCCTCCCTTTCTGCACCCCTCTTCCTCACCTTTTGTTTTTCTCCGGCTCTACCAGAAATGTCATCAGGCCTAGTACGGTAGTCGCCTGTCTCTTTCCATTTCCTTCCCACTCTCCCCCTCCCTTCCTTATCTATGTCTTAGCTCTTGCACTATCTGAAATGTCGTCAGGCCGAGTACGATAGTTAATTTCACATCCTCACTGTTCATGGCCTGTAAGAATGTCATTGTATTTGCATTGAAGCGCTTTGAAACACATTGTGTATAGGGGCTATATAAAGAAACTATCATATATATATATATCATATATTCAAAAAGAATTAATGGAGCCGAGTCCAATAATACAATGGGGCAGTATAGAAGAGTTTCTCCTATTACAGGGAGCAACATCAGGGCCATCTAGAGTAACTCTAGAAGAGGATTTCGATATAGGGAGCATTGGAGATAGGATTGATAAAGCCTATCAGGACTTAAGAGAAGGTGGAAAATTGGAAGCCAAGGGAAGGGAGATCAAACCCTAGTCTTCCAATCACGAAGCAAAGAGAATAATCCATTCAGTCTTGAGCATAGAGCCTTGTCTTTAAGTAGACTGACCTTAGACAAGGGTGAAGGGGATGAGAGTAACACTAGTTGGATACACGATATGAGGAGAGGGAAGTGGTGCATGTGCCCCCGAGGGAGGTCTGCAGGCAGACAAGGAAGTAAGATAGTCTGATCTAGAGCAACCTAAAGAAAGAACACCAGATCCTATAGCATATCCAGAGCACCCTAAACAATGATTGTATAGCGAGAAGAGAGAGTCACTGCCATATGTAAACAGGTTAAGGTCATTGGGCCTCATTACGACCCAGGCGGTAAGGGGTTTACGCCAGCGTAAACATCGCCGACCCTTACCGCCTGAGTACGAGATCCCTTAGCGCCATGGCGGATTTAACACCTGCTTTTCGCAGGTGTTAAAATCCATGGCGCTAAGGGACCTTGATGTTAATTACGCCACCGTAATTTACGGTGGCGTAATTAACGCCTTCCCCACTCCCATTATGCCCTATGGGGCAAAAAAAGCGGAATGGGGAAGGGTAAATGGGGATTGGGGACTTACCGCCCCGCCAAGGTCGGAATGGGGCGGTAAGTCCGCCAACCACCATGGCGGAGTTGGCAACTTAGCGCCATGGTCCATGGTGCCAATAGCGCCATGGACCTCCGCCAAGGTCGTAATGAGGCCGATTGCCAGGAAGATGGCGATCAGGAACAAATGGCCCAACTATGGATAGGCAGACAATGGGGGCCGATTGCGAATCGAGATTTATGCAGTTTCCCTTATTGGAAAAAGGGGGGCGAGACCACAGTATATTCCATGGCCACAAATGGATATGGATAGTTAAAGGTGCAAACTCACCAGTTTAACGACTGGTGCGGGAAATGGAATTATGAGTTAGAAAAATGAAAGGAAGAAATGACTTAGCAATAGGAGATATTAAGGGTTTCCTAGAAGCTAGCTATTCTTGGGGAAGGAGCTGCCGACATTTGGGCGAGAGCAGGCTATTCAAGTGTAATGGCACAAAATACAGTGCACAATGGAGGGCCATTTAATAATTGTAGGGCAGATGTCTAGAGAGATCTCAGAGTACAGTATCCTGATTTATCAGACATGGGTGCAATTATGACATGTAAGATGAAAGACGGTGAGGAGCCACTTGCTTACATTCAGGACATTCAGGAACGCTGGACTCTTGAAATGCGTGAGCCATGAGGAAAAACAGTGGCAGTATTTTGCCACACTTTATGTCAGGGATTGCCTGAGCAGGTACAGAGGAAACTCAAGAAGCAAGTGGGAATGAAAGCAAAACAATGGGCTGAAATACAGTTGACTATAGTGCATCACTGTCGGCTGTTACAGGAGAAAAACAGAAAGAAAGACGATGCTAGAAATCGTGAGAAAGCCAAGTTAGTTCAGAGGAAATTGTCAAAATATGCCAAAGAAGGGGGGGTATTGGCAAGCGGAGAAGGACTAGGATTACAGCAAGCAGTTAGTACATTGCAGGTGAATAATCAGTGCTGGATAAACCAAGGAGGGAACTGATTTGTACCATGAGGTAGAGGCATGGGCTACAGAGGAAGGGGTGGATATCAAAACACTCATAATGGGTTTCAGAATGCGCAGAATGAGAATCAGAGTGCACAAGGAGGATTCAACCAAGGGGGATTAGGCAGACGGGTCCTCCTATATGTTGGATATGTGGGATGACAGGCCACATTGCACGCGTATGCGGAAGCCAATGGTATGTACAAAGTGGCCAGTTCTCAAGAGGGGGGACAACCTATCCTCCAGCATATTGCTCACAAGCTAGGGAAGGATTCAACCAAGATCAGACAGTCTATCAGGCACAATCCCCACAAATGCAACAGGTACATCAACCACAGCAATCACAGCAACCACCATTGGATCCGCCGCAAGGGCAGTCACAGCACTTCCCCATGCAGACACAGATGAATGCAAACACAGGACAATTACTGAAACCTAGGATAGGGGGTGTCACTGTGGTGGGAGGGAATCCTTCCTTTTACAGGTATAGAGGTATTCATGTATCCACAACAGGACAGCTCACAGGGTGACTTGATGTGCTCAGTACTATCTGTGACTCCATACCCCCAAGAGGAACCAATGATTAATGTGGCGATAGGAGGCAAATCATTTTAGTTTTTAGTAGACACTGGTGAAACTCGTTCTTGTATACAAGAGTTAAAATATCCAGTGGTGGGCAATGCAATGAATGCTCAAGGATTCTCTGGAGCTACAAATCGAGTTCCTTTTACTGATGAATTACCAGTCACTATAGGGGAGTATGACATGTCTGTTCCATTGTTGTATTCACTGCAGACACAATTTAATATGTTGGGAAGAGACTTAATGGCAAAACTTAACATGATGATTTCTTTTACTGAGGAAGGTATAGTGTGCTCCACTCCTGGGATACACTATATGAATGTGGGTGAATTTATATTAGCATTCACAGGGCAAATGACTGTGCGAAGTGTGCCGATAGAACCCAAAGTTTTCCTTTATGGGGTGAGCATTCTGTTAACATGGCTATCTGGCTAAGTGGGAAAGACTATGAGGATACCTCATGAATTTTTGTTTAGATCACAGGTAGCTATGGATGACGAGGGGGGGCAGTCATACCCCTAGAGTTACATGCAGCCATAGTACGAGGGTAAATGGATATGTTCGAAGCAACAGATGATGAGTGTAGGCCATGGAGAACAGTGATTGCCATTGGGGAAGGGTACAGATTGACTGATGTCACTGACAATGATATGTTTAGAGATGATCCATCAGATGATGAAGTGGTGTTCTTTATGAGCATTACATATTGGAACAGAATAGAGAAAATAGAGATCCAACAGTGCATGGCGATAATGCGACAGCATCCAGCATTCTCTGACTTGGAGAATGTGCAAAGCGTTTTATGGACTACAGCCCCTTATGATGTAGGCCAATTAAAAGGATTAGTGGAGGTTGAAATAAAGCTGAAACTAGGACCGATTCTACCTCGATCAAGACAATACCCAACGTCTAGAGAGGCAGATGAGGGCATTTTGAGACTATCTCAGCATTGATGGGCAAGGTATTCTGGTACCATTAGAATCATTATGCAATACTGTGGTGTGCACTGTGAAGAAATCAAAGGGAGGGTCATGGAGATTTAAACAAGATATGAGGCCGATTAACCATATTGTAGAGGCAGAGTTTCTGGGATACTTAATAGAATTGTGACTGGATTAGGAACTAAAGGAAACTCTTTCAGGTGTTACATTCAGATCAACTGGCCTATGTACAACACTTCTTCTTAACAATACTGTAGCTTCTTTTTATCTACTTTGTATCCCTTGTCTGCTAGGGCAGTCATCAACTGAATCAAGTCTTGTCTACACTTATCTTCTGTTGTGCTTCAAATCAAAATGTCATCTACGTACTGTATCACAGTGCTCTTCAAATCAATATTGCCTAGGTCCATCGTTAGGACTCTATTCAACATCTGGTTTGACCAGACGTCCAGAGCGGGTCCCGCGAGGGGACCTCGTAATGAGGCGGTACGGGGTTAACAGCGCTGGCACCTTTACCGGCCCCGTTAACCCCTTACGGCCTCACTTGTAATGAGGCCCAAACTTTCATTTCTAGAGAAATTCTGGCGATACGATGCCAGATGTCTTGTTCATCTCGCAACATGCATGACAAGCGGCCAATTTCAAGGAAGCTGGGCCATTTTGTGATGGAGATCAAAATGGTCATTTCCATTCCCGGATGATTATATCAAGACTATACAGAAGGAAAAGGAACCTGCGCAGAAAAGCAAGATGCTTACATATGCTGAGAAAGGGCATGAAGAGGTGGTGGTTGCTGACATGAAGACACTGAATTGCCCTGATAGAGCAGAAGTAGCAGGATGGCCTGGATATTGGGATCGGACGCAAGTTTTAGTTTATGGACAAGTGAAATCCACAAAAGAGTGCGAAGGAGACCTGATGTCCTGCAAAGCTCATCTATTGAAGTCAAAATATTTGCCAGAAGTACAGAGAGTGAACAATGCTTGGTTAACGTCATGGGCTAACAACGCCAGACTGTTGACATGGGTAGAAGATGAATCAGGCCCAATGATGGTAGTTCCAATATACAACATTGTGTTTCCAAAGAAAGGGAAATAATTATGTGGAAAGAAATAAAGGCTGCAAGACAACAATTGACCTTATTAGAATGGGAGCAGGTACAGCCATTCTGATGGATCGATGCTGGGCTTGTGGATCCAAAGCTTACATGAAGCTGCCCGAGTATTGGGGAGGGACGTGTTCCTTGGAACTCATGCATGTTCCAGCATTAGTGATTCCTAAAAGTGACATGAACATTGGACAGTTTCCAAAAGCAGATGCCCATTTGAGGAAGAGAAGATCACTAGAATTCCTCAACTGGACAAGGAGGGAGAATTACTTTTCAGCAAAATCAATAGAAGCCTTTGATGCCATTCCATATGAGCACAGGTTGTTCAGCCAGCGATATTCACGACTACATTCATACCTGGGATCCAGATGATGGCCAATGCTAAATAGCTTCAGATTACCAGATGGGAACTCATATAGATGATCAACACTACTATAAAGGGATTCAATGTGATCAAGGAAGAATTGAGGGCCATAAGGCTGATGTCCCTCCAGAACAAATATGTACTTGATATAATCACAGCAATGGATGGAGGTGTTTGTGCAAAAATTGGGCCATCATGTTGCACGTTCTTACCTTCTCATGATGACGAGAATGGGACCTTGACAGAGGCCATAACATTGTTGACCAATCTGCACAAAAAGATGTAAGATGAGATAGAAGATTTTGCAGATGATAGCTGGTTCACATCTGTCTTCTCATGGGTTCCACAATGGATGGCAAACATCTTCAGATTTCTTGGAGCAGTAATGCTGATGATAATGTTTGGGTTCTGTGTGATCAGGATAATGATTATACAGTGTAAGAGGAAAGCAAAGATGGCAGAAACGATGAAGATCATGATCAATGTCGAATCAGTGTTCGAGCCCAAGGAGCTGATGGATGAAGAAATCAGAAAATATAAAGAGGCCAGCAGCTTAGCACCAGAAGGAATGAAGTTCCTGCTTCCAAGGAATCAGAGGAAGTTCCTGGGACAATGGATATACTGTAATCCAAATGGACGACGCAGCCACATGACCTGGAGTGTCAATGAACATGAAAATTCTACAAGATCCCTGAAGAGAACAGTGAACATCTAGACCCCAAAGAGGCACTTTTTCAAGAAGACTATCAAAATGTGGAAACTGGTGAAGGAGTGGTTGATAAATCAACCAGAGGGGGGAATGTGGAGAAGCAGCTGAATTCCTCTGCAGGAAGTCCTGCCGCTATTATGTCTATGGCCCTCATTAGGACCCTGGCATTAAGGGGTTAACGGCGCAGTTAAACCCTTAACGCCTTACTACGAGGTCCCTTTGCGGGACCCGACCTTAACGGCTGGTCTAGACCAGCCGTTAAAGTAGGGTCCCGCAAAGGGACTCTCGAGGTAAGTATGGTACCGCAATTTGCGGTACCGTACTTACTGCCTTCCCCATTCCCATTATGCCCTATGGGGCAAAAATGGGAATGGGGAAGGGCCATGGTGGCATGGGGAATTACCGCCCCACCAACCTTGGAATGGGGTGGTAATTCCCCATTCCGCCATGGCGGCCTGCGGCATCGACCATGGTGCTAATAGCACCATGGTTTTCCGCTGGAGTTCTAATGAGGGCCAATATGTTGGAAACCAGAAATTGCGACATGTGCAATGCCAGTAATGGTAGCTATAGCATGAAGAGCCTTTTAGACAAGGCATTCACTGAGAATACCCAATGTGATGTATCCCTGAAGAGATGATGGTCGCCTGAGGAAGAGCCCTGAAGATGTGAAAAGTAGAGGCTGGTGATGTCACAAGAAATGAACGTGACACACTGAGAAGGATGACCAAAGAAGAGAAGGCATAGACCTTATGGAATCTGATGGCGAAGTAAAGAATCAAGAAGACTTTCATGTGTGGAATGAAGATTGCGCGTGTGAAGAAGCACTGCAGAAAATGCAAGTCATTTTATAACTGTACACAAGCCTTAATGCAAGTAGACTAAGTAATTGTTAAGGATGGCTATACGTAAGGAATAGACTGCAAGCGGTGCCGCCAATATGTATATGTAGAACTTGGATATTTGATGTCACAATTCTGTTACATAAACTTCATTGACATTGAAATTGAAAGAACACACAACATCTTAGCCCTGCTCCAATAAAAGACGGGTAATTCAGAACAAAGCCAGCTCACTGGTGGTTCAACGGAGAGTAGCACGGTCCCAAAGGAAAGAAAAGTGTATTCGAGAATTGCTAAGCAGGGAAAAAATGAATATTAAATGCAGAATCAATGAATAATCTAACACATACTCAGAGATCTTAAAGAATTCAAAAGATATGTTGGAACCAGAAAAAAGGAACGACCACGTTTATATCATCCGAGTCAAGTCAAGATCAACATTCAAAAAGGAAATGTATTATCTTGCAAACACCACATTTCAATATCAGATTTAAGTCCGTTGTCCCAATGACAGCGGTATTGCTGCTGAAATTGTGAATCTGATTTCCAGGGACTAATCAGATTAATCAAGGACTGTATTTAGACATCTCGCCCCATGTTGAGATTGTAAAGTCCATGCTACATCATAGGATTGTGCCATAGGACATAAAAAAGCTATTACAATTTGGGTGATTAAACCAATCACAATACAAATGGGCGTAATTGATACCTTAATTCTTTCTAACACCCAATATGTAATAATAACACAAGTAAAAAAGAATCCTTTGAATTATGGATGTGCTCAAAACTAGTTGGGGTCATTACAAGTTTGGAGGTAATCATGGCGCTATTAGCGCCATGGCTGCCTCCAAACCCATACCGACTCCGCCCTGTTGAATGGAGCTATTACCGCCCAATTCCAAGGTTGGCGGGGGAGGTAATTCCCCATTCACCAGGGCCCTTCCCCATTCCCATTTGAGCCCCCATAGGGCTCAATGGGAATGGGGAAGGCGCCAATAACGGTACCGCTAATTGCGGTACTGTTATTAGCTCCAAAGTCCCTTTGCGGGTCCTGTCCTTAAGGCGTTAAGGGAGGACCCGCAAAGGGATGTCGGAATAGGGCGTTAAGGGATTACCGGCACCGGTGCCCTTACCGGTACCAGTAATGCCTTACCGCCCGGGTCGTAATGAGGCCCAACTGTCTTCCCCTGAGCAAAGGACTCTACTGTCCCTCATCAATGCCACCTTTCCATGGGAGATGGTGATGGGTCGCTTCGAGGAAGGTGAACCGCCGTGAATTTGAACATGGTTATGAGACGTTAGCGAATTCCCTGACAGAGACACCAAACAATAGCACCCCTTGGAAACAATGAATGGATGATTTTACAATGTGTGTATGATGGAGACTATGACCATCTCCATTCCTGAAGAAGGCGGCCAAATAACTCTACACGGCTGAAACAGGTTGATGACTTTTGGGATATGATTAAACCAAAGATACCCTTATTAATGATAGTAAGGCTGCAAGAGACAGTAACAGGAGAGTAAGACATTTAGTAGGTGTCTGTAATGGCCACCTTATGTATAAGGTTCTAGGTGGCCATTTTGTAACTCCAGTCCATTCATGTATCATTAATAAAGTAAATAGACACATTTTGATACTGTTTTTAATATAATATGTCTGTTTGGTTATGTGTTCACTAGTGGTGTCATTCTCTTAAATAAGTGAATCGTTTTTATCACATTCACAATTCAAAGGATTTTTTCTTCCTTGTGTTATTGTTATGGTTAAACAAATCAAACACTATCGTAAATAGTCGACAGTATGTAACCTGCAACTCATTTCCAACTAAGGATTAGAAGACCAAATCTTGGAAAATGAGTGACCTAGCAGCTTCAGTATTGTAGAACATAAATAAACCCTCTTTCTGGATGATCAATCATATTAATTTTAGCTATGCCCTATGAGATCATTTCAAAATAATCTACAGAGTTATGCAATGCTCCTTCGTTTACATGTTTGGCTATTTGACTCATTGCTGGCATAAGGAAGCTTTCAATGAACCAGTTGATGAATCCAAGAGGTTGCGGCTTATCTTTCACATATTGCTGCCCTTTGTATACCTGGGGAACACTGTTACAAATGTACATCCCTAGCTTCACTTGCTTAAGCAAGCTTTCATTTTGCAAATTGTCATCCACATGGTGGGTCTGGTGGAGCCCTGGTACTGTCACATACAGAGTTCTGCAATAGTGTATACCCAGAACTATCAGGAAAGAAAAAGGAAACCATTACAACAGGTTTAAAATCTAGTGGCTTGACTAATTAACATCCTTCCATTGGCTCCAACTAGAACAAAGGATCACAATTGGTGTCTGGGGTTCACCCACAGAGCATTTTGGTTTTCAGGTCCTATGTTCCGATGAAAATGAGTGAACACTACATATTCACAAACATATCTGGAATCAGCAATGAAGGGAACAGTCTGCCTTTTGACATTATTTGATCATTTACTTTATTGTATTTTAGGGATTTATTGAATGAGTGGAAAGCAATGAAGCTATGTATACCACTTAAATAGGGGTAAGAGTGTGCATCTCATGGTTACAGGAGGAAATGGGACTTACAAGTTTGCATTTATCATTGGCATATTCTTAAGAGGAAAACAGAATAATCAAACATTTACAGTTAGTGGGGAACATTTAACAGGCAGAGATTGTCTGTGAGGTGGATATGGGTGGTGTGCTGTAAAGGGTATTCATTTGGTTGGATATGGGCCTGAGTGAATTTGGGGAGAAGCATCTCACGGAGTGTGAAGAAGGTGCTTCTTGAAGAGGAGGGTTTGGATTTGTTTTCTCTGAAGTGCCTGAGGATGAGAGAGAGCCTGATGTTTATGAGTATAAGGTTCTACCGTCATGGGGCTTAAATCGAAAATGTTTGTTTCCTGGATCTTTTTTGTGTGCATTTCCAATGCTCTAATCTGGTCAGGACCAGAATTGTTGTTATGTGCTGGCACCGGGAATAGTGAATATGCCAGTTTGGAGGAAGCTTGCTTGATGACAGCTTTGTACATGTTGCAGCTGATGTTGAAGGTGAAGCATTACTGTAGGGGAAGCCATTGATATTCAATGAATGTGGGCATTTTTTTAAATGTATTTATTTATATTTATATAGCGCACAGACAGAATGTGCTGTTTCGTTTTGGTTGTATGGTTGTTTTTTTTCTTGTTTTGTTGTATATCTATGTGAAAATTGGATTTCTTATTGTAATTGAAGTTTATTTATAAACTAATTGTTACAATTAAAATAAAAAAATAAATAAAAAAAAATAGCGCACAGACAGCCCAGGGACATTGTGGCGCTATAATTATGTGATTATATTTATGGAGACCAATCTCATCATCCTCATAAATGCTCTATTAGACAATTTACATTAGCATCCTTTACAACATCCAGTTAAACCCAATAACAACAGAAATGTTCATGCATTAGAATAGTCTAAGAATTACAACCATCAAACAAAATGACTACCTCCTTATCTTCTTTCTTCGAAATCATGATTGGTGCAAAGAATGAGCTACTACGAACAGAACATCCAGGCGTGATGTGGATTTGCTTATTTCTTTGGCCTACTTCAGAGTTATATCCCCATTGTTATTAAAGCAGGGTATAAGATGCATTTGACATAAGTCTCTATAAAGTACCAACTAAAAAGGAAACGCCATAAAGATTCCTCAATGCCAGCACAGTGCAGGCAATGCCTATTAGGTAATGTCTCCCAGGTGTTCTGTAGCAAATCCAGAGAGAGGATACCATAGAGCATTGTATTAAATAAGCTTCCCACACATGGCGGGCAAATCAGAACTCACCTCTCAGAGCAAGGGACAGCTTTTGTCAAACAATATGACTTGCCTAACAACTCTCACCACAACTTTCCAAAGTTTCTTCCAATACCCAGTACTTAAAACATGTATTTTTACTTGCTGGCCCATTAGATGAATTATGGTAATTGGGGTTTCCCATAAATTGGAAAGAATAAAACTATATAACAATGCTTTCACATGTCTTACTCATGTAGCACGAGGGGGGCAGAGAAGAACCCCCCTCATGCCTAATGACATGAATAAGTGCACCCTTTTATACCTCGGCTTTGATTTGCCCACAGTCGATTCCGGTACTGTAGGAGTTTCAGGGAAGCACATGTTCCATGCACACTAGGTCTAATGCTAGATACATCAATTTGGATGGTGCACATTTAGGAGGTCCCAGTATTTCTTTTAGAAATACATTTTCTTTTGTTTACCTTTAATTCACCTTTCAATGGCCCTTCTGCTCAGGTCCATAAATTGAAGCCTGGTCAGCTAGCATCTTAAAGAGTTCAAGGGTTAGTTCAATTGCACTATTGCCATAGTTTTTTTTACTAGACAAAGTACCACCAGGCTGCAACACTTCACTCTTAAATTACTTTGTGCAATCTCAATCTCCTATCTGTACTTAGTTAAGTTTATTTTATTTATATGTACCACGCACTGAACCACAAGGTAACTGGGCGCCAGAAGTTGAGTAAGTGTTACAGACATAGCAAGGATTAACAAAAACAATAAGTTCAGGTAGACCGGTGGTTACAGGCTGGTTAGACAAAGGTGATGAAAAAATAAGAATACACAAGTGCCAGGCAAATACACAAGTGCCAACAGACAAGTCGCCAGGTGTTTCATTTGAGGAGTTGGTCTCAGGTTGACAGTGAAGTTGAAGGGTATACAGAGTGGAGCAGGCATATCATTTTTAAAGTTGGGTAGCCTAATTGTTAGTGTTTCTTATCGAAGAGCCAGCCCTTTACTTTGGCTATGAAGGTCCAGAATGAAGATTCTGATCTAATAGCAGGTGGCAGGGTATTCCACTGTTTGGCAGCTAGCACAGGGAAGCTAGCTCCTCCAGCTCTTTTTAAATTGAACCTCGGGATGGTGAGGCAATGCGCATATAAAGCTCTAGTAGGTCTTGCTGAGTGGTGTTTGATGAATTTGTCTGACAGGTACTTAGGGACAGAGTATGTCAGACATTTATGGGTGATGACTAAAGTGCGAAGGTAGATTCTATCATGCACCGGGGGCCAATGGGCATCCTGTCTGTGGTTGGTGATGTGGTTGAATCTTGGGATATTCAAGGCAGATCTCAGGGCATTATTTTGCAATATACCTGGAGCCTGATACAGTTCAGTGCTGAGGTGCCTAGGAAGAGGGTGTTGCAGTAGTCAATCTTCGACAGTACAAGGGCCTGGCTAGGGTAATACAGCTGTTGGGTGAGAGAAAAGCTTTGCACACGTTAATCAGCTGATTAGTGTAGGCAGTAGTGGATGCAGTGGCATTCACTTGATTCTTGAGTGAGAGGTTGGAGTCTATGTAGAGCCCCAACGTTTTATTTTCCTAAGCTACTTTAACCAGATTTCCATCTATGTTGATGGATGTGTAGCGTGGGTCGAGTTTGTTTAAGCGTATTTGGGTGCTGACAATCAGGAGCTCGGTCTTCTTGTCATTGAGGCATAGGCTGTGGTCGGCCATCCATTCCTGGATCTCGAGGTATATCTCATTAATTAGTTTAGAATCATCTTTGTAGCACCCTGACAAGGTCAAGAGAACCTGGGTATCATTGGCGTAGTTCGTGTAGGCGACACCCAAGTTGCCAAGACGGTCAAGAGGAGCTTAGTGAAGATGTTGTAAAGTGTAGGCGAGACACAAGAACCTTGCGGCACGCCGCAGAAGATGGGGATTGGGTCGGCCGAGGCTGAGGGTGCAAAGACCCTGGTGATTCAGTTGGACAGGAATGATTGAATCCAGGTTGAGGCGTTGCTGGAGAACGCAGCTGCTGTAGACAGGTGATTAGTGAGGATCTGGTGATCAAAAAGATCAAATGCTGCCGATAGCTCTAACAGCAGAAGCATAGCCAGTTTACCATTGTCCTTAGCCTCATCCATTTGGATGTTTAGGTCCAAGAGGGCTGTTTCTGTGCCATGTCTTGGCCTAAAGCCTGATTGTCTGAGACCAATTAGGTTATTTTTCTGAATTTGTAGAAAGGCCAATCTATCTAGTATCTTTAAGAGGTAGGTGGCGGTAGTGATGGGCCTGTAGTTCGTAGTTATGTTTCTGTCTATTTTTTGTATTTCTTTTAGTAGAGGCATAACCCAGGCCTCCTTGAGCTTTGAGGTTGTTGGGGACTGAGCTAGTCTCAAAGGAGGAATTGATTAGGGAAGTGATGAAGGGTGCCAGGTCCTTGGCACCTTCTTGAATTATTGTGGCAGGGCAAACATCTCCTTGGCATCTTGATGGTTTGAGGCTTGTGATGATATTTTCAACTTCAGTAGGTGAAACTGGTGAGAAGGAGAAAGGTGGGCAGAGGGGAGTGTTGGAGTTGGATGAGGGGGTGGAATTGGTGTTTTTGACCAGGCTGTTTTTTTAGCTTAATTTTAGATTGAAGCAGAGTGATTTTATCTGAGAGAGCTTTCTGAATTTTGGCACACCAATTTGCATCTTTCATGCAGGCTTCCGAAGGGGTGGCTGGGGACTCAAGTTCCCTAAGAATACTGAAGAGCTCCTTTGTTCTGGATTTGACATTTAGAATTCTGTAGTTATAGGTTTCCTTCATAGTATTATGGATGGCAGATTTGTAGGTGGAGGCCGCAGAGGTGAATAGCTCCTTATAGTGATGGTGGGAGACTTTCTCCATGTGGGTTCAGCTGCTCTTTTGGCATTCCGGAGGATCTTTAGGTCAAGCGTGAACCATTTCTTGAGATGGGATATTGGTTTGGCTTTCTTTAGTTTAATGGGGGTAATGATGTTGATGGGTGAGTCAAGTGTGTTATTGTAGCGGTCAACTAGTTTGTTTGAGTCTAGGTCTTTCTAAATGGATGGATCTAAGATGTTATGGATCAGGAAAAAAAACACAGCTAGTGCTTATTTTTAAAAATAAATAAATAGCACTTACCGAGATTCAGCTGCAGCTTTCCTGCTCTGGTCCCCGGTCCCCGTCCTCTGCGTACAGCACTAATGAAGGGAAAGCCACCCAGCGGTAGCTTTTGTTTACTACAGCTGGCTGGCTTTTCCTTCATTAGTGCCGCAAAAGCAAAAGCCAGCACAGGAGGGCATCCATTTCACAAAATGGATGCGCCCATGTGCTTGCTTTTGCGAATTTTGAGCTTGAATAGCTCAAAATTTTACATAGGAAGTTTTAAAAAAGAGAATGCTAGTATTTGTTTTTTATGTTGCCTATCTATTTTTTAAATAACATTTTTTACTAGACCATGCCTTTAAAGCCAAGCTGGGAGATTGAGTTTTCCAGAGCTGTGGCATTAGGGTCATTGGGATCGTGGAGACCTAGACTGAAATCTCTGAGCAAAATAATTTGCAACACTGGTTTAGTGTTGTTTGATAACGGGACAGAGATGTCTTCCTCAAAAGAGGAGATGTGACCTGGTGGCCGGTAAATGAGATGCAGGAGGATGGTTTGGGTAGCTGAGAGAGG
The DNA here is from genome assembly GCF_040938575.1 of Ambystoma mexicanum. Lineage (NCBI taxonomy): Eukaryota > Metazoa > Chordata > Amphibia > Caudata > Ambystomatidae > Ambystoma > Ambystoma mexicanum. The sequence continues at coordinate 577,480,409 of NC_090934.1, forward strand.
GAGCTTAACTGACAGAAGTTCAGCTGATGGGAGGCTGGCAGGGGAGGTGGCTCTCAGGCCCAGGAGTGTTTTAGTTATGAATGCTACTCTGCCTCCTTTACCAGTGGGCCTCATTACGAGGCAGGCACTCACGGAATGAAGGGGGCCGGTACGGGAGCGGCCACCTTCATTCCGTCAGGGCCGATTCCAAAGTTCCCATCGCGGGATCCGGTTCGGACGCCTGGTAATACCAGGCGTTATTTCCGGGTCCCATGAGGGAAAGAAGGAGGTACCAACAAGACACTCATAATGTGCCCGTTGTTACCTTCATCCCCATTCCCATTGAGCCCTATGGGAGCTCAAATGGGAATGGGGAATGGTTCCTGCAAGGAGGACTTACCGGGTCCTCCTATATTGGAATGACCCGGTAAGTCCCCATTGCAGGAACCCGGAAAAGGAGCCCGCTTTGGAGGCAGCCATGGAGCTAATAGCTCCATGGCTGCCTCCAAACTCGTAATGAGGCCCAGTGTCTCTGTCTGCTCTTAGTATTGAATAGCCCTCTGGGATGACTAAGGAGAGAGTTGGGCCTGCTACCTGGTCTAGCCAAGCCTCAGTAATGGCAAGGAAATCTAGGCCGTTGGTGATGATAAGGTCAGCAATGTTGAGAGCATGGGCGACCAAGTATGAGCATTGATGAGTGCTCCTCTGATGGAGGGACAGGACGGATGAGGGTCCATCCGGGGTTGAGTGTGGTGATGGGTTGGGCATATGAGATGTTTCCATTGTCTTTGCTAGGCAGGGGATGGGAGGGTGGTGTGTGTTTAGGAGGAAGGAGTTATAAGTCCATCCTAGTCGGTGTGTTACAGGGTGGCATACAAGAGCCTAGTGTCTGGTTTCTGAGATTCAATGGGAAGGGAATCTAAGGTGAAGGAAGGGTGGCGAAGAGCTCAATCCATTCTGTAGGGCTGATTAGGTTGGTTTCCGGGGAACCTGAATGAGAGGACAGTGATTGTAGAGGAGGTAAAAAGTAGGTTGGGGCAATTGAGTTGAACAGCGGAAAGTTGGTTGCTATGGTAAGAGTGGCTCTGCGGAGGGAGGCATTATGTACACAAGTGGATTGAATCAAAGATTGAGCAGTAAGCTCGTGGAAGGAAGGTTTCGATTTCGTAAATACATGCGACTAAAAAAAGGAAAGGAGCATAATGCAAGTCTTCAATAGCCTTTTAAAATAGGTTACGCAACGTGAACATGTGAATATTCCAGATTGGTGTGTGTTGCTGGAACAGTCGTGGATATATCATCCCTGCAAGAAAATTGCGTAGAAACCGCAGCTCACTCTGGTCTAGAACTGTTTAATGCAACAAGCGCAAAAGGGGTTGGTTATTGTGACTATTTATTCCACTGTTTAACCATTGCAGTATCCCACGAACATTCGTGGTGCATTCCGTATTGATGTAATAGTCGGATTAGCATATTATCGTACTTTATACAATGTAATTTGTGAGAGTGAGAGACTGAATGTTCGTTATATGGATAGATGAGTCCAGCTTACCCACGCTGCAATTTAGAGATGGCTGAGCAACAAACGAATTGTAGAATGCCTGGGTTTTGAAGAGGAAAGTATTGAGACACAGGGTCTCGGGAGGCCATGTGAAGAATGGGTTTTTTGTGGAAGATCATTTTGAGGTGCATAAGGTGTTTGGCAACTACAGTGTTTCCATCCTGACAGCCCCTTGGAAGCACAGGGCCATAGCTGTGAACTGCTATTGATAATGGAGGGGGGATGGATGGGGATGAGGTGAGCGAAAACGGTAGCAATCAGGGCTGGACTGGCCTACAGGGTATTGTGCAGATTTTCTTGGTGTCCGTTTGCAATCTGGGCCTATTTTGTATTTCATTTTCACATTTTGTCCTAGGAAAAGGGTTGAGGTAGGTCAAAGTGTGTAATATGGGGTCACTTTGAAAATTATGGTTCACAGTCTATCCCTTGCACCAATCATTCTTTGTTGACACTTATGGTGTATTGAGCATGTTTTTGACTCACTAAGAAACTGAAAACCACTATTTGTATTTTGAGTGAAAGAACTTTGTTAAAGGGAAGTTATCGTTAAGTTGCACTAATAAAAACCTATGAAATTCAGTGAAAAAAAGTTGTTAGAGGGACTTTATGGTGAAGTTGCGCTAATAAAAACCTACCAAATTCAGTGAACAAACTTCATTAAAGGGACGTTATGGATACAAGTAAAACCGAAAACCCCCAGAAATTCACCATTTAAGGTAAGATAAGCAACCATAACTCGCGCCACCACCAGGCACTGCGAAGACTAACACCCATGACATCAAAGATGAAATCACAAATGTCATTGCCCGGTTCCCGGGCTTGCAAAGGATCACTGTGCCTGAGAATAAAGGGGAGTGTGAGCATGGCCTTATCTTCTGGTCTCGGCATAGCTTGCCCAAAGTCTATTTTCATCTGACCATGTGACAGGAGACCGTGTTTTGAGCTTCTTTGTTGTATTTAATACTATTAAATGAATAAAACCTGATACTTCTAGTGTTCTTCCATTACTTCTCAACAGGGGTCCATCTTCTTTTTCAAGTTCATTGTATCTCCTCGAATAGGTAACCAGGTTCTTGGCTGGTCCAACCCTTGACACTGGGCCAGACAAGTCTTCTCGAATCTTCCTTCGCCATCAACAGTTCTATTCTGCTCTGCCACACTTTCAGCCCTTCTATTCACGGGGTCCAAGTTTGCAAAAATGCGTCGTGGAACATCCAGATTCTATACACACTTATATATATATATTGGTGGCACCATCTACAGCCTGTTCACTACTTATAGCCAGCCTTTTGATTACTGACGGGGTAATTCATGGAATTTCGCACAAAAGTGGTGCACACGGCTGGCGCACAGTGTTCCCGTGCGATAGACTGCACCAGCCGCATGCGATAAAATCCATTTCATCGCACAGCGTATTCATGGATTTTAGCCTCCAAAACTAGCCGTGGCGCAGAGTGGCGCAGCGACCCTGCAGCAGCGCAGGTACGCCCCCAAGAACGCCCTTGCACAAGGAAAATCCATCAAAAGTCCCAATTCAGCACAAAGGGCTGCGCTAACCCTGGACCAGTTTACAGGGCTGCCAAACAGCAAACGCCAAGCGGGGAACGTGTATTTCAGGGGTGCGCGTGAAGTTCCACACGCGATTGGGCTGGGTATGTGTATTTCGGGGTGCGCGGGAAGTTTCACACGCGATTGGGCTGGGTCCGTGTATTCCAGGGGTGCGTGGGAAGTGCCACACGCGATTTCAGCAGGGTACGTGCATTTCGGGGTGCGCGGGAAGTTTCACACGCGATTGGGCTGGGTACGTGTATTTCAGTGGTGCGCGGAAAGTTTCACACGCGATTGTGCTGGGTACGTGTATTTCAGGGGTGCGCGGGAAGTTCCACACGTGATTGGACTGGGTCTGTGTATTCCAGGGGTGCACGGGAAGTACCAAGCGCGATTTCAGCAGGGTACGTGTATTTCGGGGTGCGTGGGAAGTTTCACACGCGATTGTGCCAGGTACGTGTATTTCAGGGGTGCGCGGGAAGTTTCACACGTGATTGGGATGGGTACGTGTATTTCAGGGGTGCACGGTAAGTTTCACACGCGATTGTGCTGGGTACGTGTATTTCAGGGGTGCGCGGGAAGTTTCACACGCGATTCCAGCAGGGTACGTGTATTTCGGTGTGCGCGGGAAGTTCCACATGCGATTGGGCTGGGTATGTGTATTTCAGGGGTGCGCGGGAAGTTTCACATGCGATTGTGCTGGGTACGTGTATTTCAGGGGTGTGCGGGAAGTTCCACACGCGATTGGGCTGGGACCGTGTATTCCAGGGGTGCGGGGGAAGTGCCACACACGATTTCAGCAGAGTAAGTGTATTTCGGGGTGCGTGGGAAGTTTCACACGCGATTGTGCTGGGTACGTGTATTTCAGGGGTGCACAGGAAGTTCCACACGCGATTGGGCTGGGTCCGTGTATTCCAGGGGAGCGCGGGAAGTGCCACACGCGATTTCAGCAGGGTAAGTGTATTTCGGGGTGCGCGGGAAGTTTCACACGCGATTGGGCTGGGTACGTGTATTTCAGGGGTGCGCGGCAAGTTTCACACGCGATTCCAGCAGGGTACGTGTATTTTGGGGTGTGCAGGAAGTTTCACACGCGATTGTGCCGGGTACGTGTATTTCAGGGGTGCGCGGGAAGTTTCACACGCGATACGCCATGTGCGAGTGGGTTACGTGTATTTCAGGGGTGCGCATGAACATTCACACGCGACTCGGCCTGGGAGAGCGGGGTATGTGTATTCCTGGGGTGGGCGGGAAGATTTACACGGTCGCCTACAACGCGCCAAAAAAGACAGTCCAATCCGGAAACACGTACGCCAGCATGAAGCCGGCGTACGTCGACTCGCAGGAAGCGTGCGTACGTCGACACGCGCAGCATAAAAGTGCGCGCAAACAACAAACAAGCTCATATGCCAGGATGAATATACCGTTCCTAGCAGCAGTGGCCGTGGGATACCGCAGGAGGAGGAGGAGGATAGTGAGGGTCAGAATCTTCACACCCAGAACCAGCCTTTTTGGGATGCCTGATGACCAGGTGTATGGGAGGAACAGGTTTCCACCTCACATAATACTCGACCTGGTCAGTGAGTGGGAGGATGACCTCACATCACCCAGCCTCTGTTCCCAAGCACTCACCCCCCTGGAGAAGGTCCTCAATGTACTGCACTTCTTGGCTACCGGATCATTTCAATGGACAAGTGCCATAGTGGGGGGGGGTGTCACAGGCCACGTAGTCACGGTGCCTACACCAGGTGTTAGCCATCATCACTGCACGTCCATCAGTCCGCAGGCACATATACCTGCCCAGAACACCTGCAGAAAGGCAGGCTGCTGCCCAGGATTTCTATGGGGTGGCACAATTCCCCAAAGTGCTAGGTGCCATTGATTGCACCCATGTGGCTCTACGTCCCCCCAGGGCATCTGAGCACATCTATAGAAACCGCAGGCACTGGCATTCCATCAACTTCCAGGTAGTATGTGATGCCAAGGGAATCATCACCTCAGTATATGACAACTATCCAGGGTCCACCCACGACAGCTTCATTTACAGAATGTCAACCCTAAACCGGGACATGGAAGCTGGGCGGCATGGCGATGCATGGCTGCTTGGTGAGTATAAATGCCACTGCACATGCATGCATGTCAGATGCAGATTAATGTCACTACCCCACTAATGATACCCATCACCACCTCCCCAGGGGACAGTGCCTACCCTCTGAGCACCCACATGATGCCGCCAATTCGGAACCCCATCACGCCTACCGAGGTAAGATACAACACAGCCCATATTGTAACCCGGGGCATAGTGGAGCGCACATTCGGAGTGCTCAAGTCACGCTTTCACTCCCTTGACCGTTCTAGTGGGCAGCTGTTATACGCTCCCCCAGTAGTGTGCAGGATCATAGTGGCAGCATGTGTCCTGCACAATGTTGCAACACGCCGGGGCCTGGCTGTGGACATGGTGGTGCCCCCACATCCCCAACCACATGCACGCCCGCTGCGCATGGGAGGGGAAAAGGCAGGGGTGAGGCAGCCCATACGCAGCTGGTGGCTAATTACTTCACATAGAAATCACACCCCTGTGGAGTGCACACAGCCCTGGCACATATCATCTGACAATTAATGATGCCTCAATCAGACAATGATGATGAATGAAGGGACAGTGAACTGTCACAACCATCGCAGCCAGAGATTGTTCACCTGGAAGTGTTACAATGTGTGCATCCCTACCTACACAAACACCACTAATGCAATGTCATCAAAAGACACATTTCTATGCAGCAAAAATTAATACTCACTTGCAAAATACAACATGAGAACTGTGCCATGTCACCCAACCCCTCCCCGGCACCGCCACACAACACACCATGGCATGTCATGCAATGTGAGAGCAAACAAAGTAATCCCCACAACATGACACAAGAGTCACAAAGTTCAGTGTCCCGATTGGAAACTGACCACACATGAAATGCTCACAGTAATGCAGGACCAACAACACACATGAGCAAATATTTAGCAATAATACAAATCAGCTACACAACCTCAAACCTACCATAAACATGACAGTACGAATTTTAAAAAAATGGTAGTCTCACTACCTGATAATGCCAGCACTTCGACCACTTCCAACTGTAAAGTGTTGGCACCACACAAAAGTGTAGGTGCACTGCTTACAACATGGACTCCATCTCCAAAGTAGACGGCCTTGTGAAGAAATGAGGAATGGACCTGCAAATCAGGAGGATGAGATGGATGCAGAGGCACATATCAATACACCATGCAGTGTACAATACAACAACAATATGCACTAGGAATGTATACACAGTATTGACTACAGAATGCCCACACAGCACATGGGAGTCCAACATCACTGTGTAAGTCAATGTCACTTGGGCACACCCTTTGCAAGCCCATGGAAACAGGAAGCAGGAGGGGTGTGTGTCTCACAAACCCAAGCATCTAACCCAAATTCAGGACAAGCCTGCATGTGCCCAGCCACAATACAGCAGATGCCCACGGGAGATACACAAGGCAACACACTGAAAAAAAAGTCAAAAATCAAAAATCAAAAATGTCCATGTATGGGCCAAGGGGTGTGGGGGAGGCCCCCAGGAGGTCCGAGGACAGGGTGCACACCAAAACCCACCTGTGTGGATTCTGCAAAAAAAAAACACCTCCATGGGCTCATGGCCTGCACGGCTACCCTATTGTGGGAGAACCACTGCTGGCGCTCTCCCCACCCTCTGCAGCTGCATCAGGAGGTGGTGGCACTATGGGAGGCAGCCCACGCAAAGCCCTAGTCTGGTCCTCCATGGCAGCAAGCATGCGGGTGTGGAAGGTCTGGTTCTGGAGGAGAATCGTGCGGAGGTCCCCATGCAACAACTCACAGGATGCCTGGACCTCCTCCCGAGTTGCCTGCATCTCAGCTGAGAGTGTATGTGTGAGACGCCCCAGCTGCTGTTCTGTCCTCGTGTCAGTTGAAGCCTCAAGCTCAACAAGAGTCACCCTGAGGTGACGGAGTTCCACCCTCAGGGCTTCCCTGTGGCCCTGGGACTCTATAGAAATGGCTTCCCGCAGAGTCTCCAGTGCCGCCCGCCTGTCCCTGTTGGACGCCAACATGTCCTCCCTGTGTGACTGGCAAATGGAGTCTGTTGCCTGCTGTAGTTGCTCCATCAGCCTTTCTTGGGGGACAATGGAAGTGGCCACCCTATCCATGGCCTGAGCCATCATCTCAACTGATGCTGCCTGTTGGTTTGCCATACCGTATATGGATTGCTCCCATGCAGTATTGCCAGGTGGCGTATGGCCACCGCGTCAGCGGGCACCACACCTGTCCGGGGCAAGGCGAACTGCGCCTTGCTGTGCCGGCACTGCCTGAGGCTGCAGGACTGCATTCCCCCTCTGATCTGCTGGCCCAGGAACAGGATCAGATGTTGCGGAGTGTGACCCTGCATCCGTAACCACCAAAGGCGGACCTACTAACACTGACATCCCCATTGAGGGTTCTACCCCTGGTGCAGGTGGGTCGGACAGAACAGAATCCCTCCCCCAAACACTTACCTGCGACCGCACATAGGTCTCATCATCTGAATCGACACCTGAATAGAGCTCGGGGGAGGTGCACCCAGAGTCACCCCTTGAGAGAATGGTCTGCAGCAAGTGTGGGTTCTCACCCACCACCACACCACGTCCCTCACTGGTGCCCGGTTGGCCCTGAGACCCCTCCTGGGTCTGCACCATCTCCACAACCCCAGCAGTATCAAGTGCGTCATCCCCTGCAAAGACATGAAATAAAAGAAATGGGAACAGGCATTAGCACCATGGCACACAATTAGGGCTGAGAAGCAACAGAACCAGTACTTCATTGACACATGTCCCACATGACTATAACCCTCCCATGCATGCACCGTCACTGCGTATGAAGGGGAGGCAAATGGCACACATTGATGACACCAAGATGGAAGATCAACACATTTGCTTCATGCTGGCTAGCAGTGCCATCACACATTGGCCTGTGATTGGCATGTCCAATACACATACATGACACATGCCATCACACAGATGGCATGTACCATAGCCATGTCACACATGTGACAATAGGACTGAGAAATGCCTAGTGAAAGTGGTGGAATGCAAACAATCAGCCTGAATGAACACAGAAAAATATGCAACAATGTTGTGGCAAGACGACACTTCAAGGGCAACTGGCATGATGTTGGGCTAAATGTCTACTGTTGCAAGAAGGGATACGGCAATACCCAAATCCTGGTGCGCAGAATGTATTGGATGAAGCACATGGGTGACCCAAACCACTCAGGCACACACACCCTCACCTGGCACTCAATCAGAAGCCCTCACACACACACCATGCACATGGATGACACACACATGCATGTGCACTCACCGGACAATGCCTCGTAATCTGGCAGGTCTCCCACGCCTTGGATCTGTTCCTCCGTGACATAGGTCCCAGCAACATACTCATGTGGAGTGAGTTCAATGTCCTCTGCTGGAGACCCACCTCCAGTCACTAGAGTAGCGGCATGACTTGAGGCCAGCTTTTTCTTTGCCTTGCGCTTCAGGTCATTCCAGCGCTTGTAGCAATCATTAGCTGTGCGCCTCACGATTCCAAGGGCACTTATGATGTCCGCGATCATCTGCCAGTGTGCCTGACGTTGAGCAGGTGTCGTCTTGCACCCTGCAGTAATCAACATTTCCCGGTCATGTGCGGACACATACTCCACAAGTGCATCACGTTCGGCCTCACTGAAGCTAGGCTTCCTCGAGGTGCCGGTCTGTGTAGCTGTGTCTGGGGCATCAGCCTGTACTGGACGAGCACTCTTCCTCTTCCGCTTGGAAGGTGGTGGGGATCCTGAGTGTCCTACGCCGCTCAGGACACTAGGGGCAGGAGCCCCGGTGGACTGTGTACTAGTGTGGGAATGAACTCTGAGCATGGGACTTGGTGCAGGCATTAGCTGAAGTGTGATGTAGTCAGGGGGAACGTCAGCAGGATGGACTGGGACCGACACTGTCCTGGCTGGGTGAGTGAGAGCTGGGGTGGATGGAGCCGCAGCTGGCCCTGCAGCCTCCAGACCCTGCCTACTTGGGGTAGCAGATGACATAGCTGCCCCTGATCCACGTGGCCTGGTGACACCAACGTGCACCGCCACACATGGCCTAGACCTGCTGACCTGGAAGTCAGCCTGTGAGTCACCCTGTGCCAGGTCTGGTGCCACAATGGGCTTGTCCAACAAGGGCTGAGCAGGGATGGTGTCAGCCACGTTACCCTCAACCTGGGGGGGGGCATGGGTGTCCCTGACTGGTCCTCCACATATGGGGGGCTAGGGGCACCCTGCAAGTCCCGGCCACGTCCCCTACCGTATCCACCATGCCCACCTCTTGAGGCTCGACCACCTTTGCCACCCTTACCGCATGCTCGCCTCCCAACCATGGCACTGATGTTGTTGTGCGTATAGGAGTTGTAGTAAACTATAAGTATACAAGGCTGTATGTGACCCCTGGGGAAAGATGACGGGTCACGCAACGCACAGGCACCCCAAAAAAGGGAGATAACGTGCACGCAACCCCTCCTAGACCACGTGCGTGGAAAAATAAACCTGCCATACACTGTGGCACCCAGAAAAAATGAACGTATGCGTGTCACACGCAGCCTAGAATGACCTCTGAAGGGGTACGCGACACACGGGGCAAGCACAGATGATAAATACATGCGCGACTCACCGTCTGCCTGCAAAAATAGCATGAAAAAGACGCGAATGTGCGCGCTGGCAACACCCCCGCCAAAAGAAGAATTGTACGCTGTCTGAGGAGACAGGACAACAGAAGAAGTGTACGCTGCTTGAGGAAACAGGCCCAGAAAAAAGACAACATTAGAAAAAGGTGACAGAGGTAACAGGGAGTACGAACTTGAAACGCCGTGAAGTAAATTGCGTGTGAACCGACAGGAAGTACAGATTTCACCCAGTCGCTTTCCACAAAAAGCACGTACAAGGAAATGGCATCCTACACGTGCCTTTTAAACATGCCCACACGTCCAGCATCACTTCCGCGTGTACGCGCTAAGGCCCTATCCCCCAATTACACGAGCTGACACTCTGACGTGTGTGTATTTGACAAGGGTGCAACAGTGATGCAACATGGATGCATGTGACACCGGGATGTGGAAGACTGATTGGCAGATGTGACACTGATGCCGATCTCAACACTGCGACAGTTGGTGGAGGTGTACACATGCATGCAAGTGTGGTGGTGTGTGTGCATGTGTAGTCCACTCCCTGTGTTACATGTGATGTCTGGCTCATCTTTGCCTGCTCATGCTGTTGTATGTGTATGGATGGTGCTGGCTATTGTGATATGGCTGTGGTATAGCTCATGTGTGCGAGTTGAAATGACATGTGTGTTGGTGATTGTGATGCCATGTCTGAGGTTTGCCAATGCCACTCATGTACAACTGTCATGTGTGTATGAGTCTATTGTACAGTGCCCTGATGCCTGTATTTTATTTCTCCCTGTCTGCAGCGTCAACTGATGAAGAGGGCGGAGAAGGTGCTGTGGAGCACAGCGGCAGGGATCGCACCGCCAGCCGGAGACGCAAGGCCCGGCTCCCCTCCCAGGTTGTCATCTCGTCGGGGAGTGAGGAGTCCGGTGCCGCATCCCAGGCCGCAGCTGCCGAGGGGAGGTCCAAGAGGCAGAGGTCGGAGTTGGACCCCTCGGCAGCAGAAGGGGCAGCTGGGACCCCACAGGGCCCGACGGGGGAAGATGGCACGGAGTCATCCAGGTTGGTGGGGGGTTTGGTGGAGGAGGAGGCCGTGCAAGCGACAGAGACGGGGTCTGGAGGTGGGGATTCCACTGGTGCTAGTGGTGCAGTGCAGGACCAGGGACAGGAGGCAGCACAGGCCGCCGCGGAGGTGCCTGTGTGCAATCTTGTCCCTGATCCTGTCACTGCATCATCTTGCACCAGCAGGGATGCCTACCTCCGGACCAGTTTTCAGGCAGGGGATGAGCTTACAATAACTGGCCTTCCTCTGCCTGCGGACGTTGCTATCCAGGTACGGGTTGAGCCTGTCCTGACTGGTGTGGCGTTGCGTCAACGGGCCATGCGAGGTGACCTGCAGTCTTTTTGTGAGGAGACTGCACGTCATCTCGAATGGCTCGTTGACTGCGTTGGCTTACTGGGACAGGTCACCCAGGCCAGATTCCTCCGTTTGCTGGAGCTTGTTCCGACCCCCCCTCAACTGAACACCCTATGCGCCAGTCGTCCTCCGTGCCATCTTTCCACCCATTTGTCACCTGGGTGCCCTGTGGAGCTGCCTTTGACCGTGCGGCCAGGCTGGTGGAGGACACATCCCTGCCACAGTCGGGAGTCGGACGTCCAGCAGGGGTGGCCACATCAACGACTGCACCCCAGCCGGAGGAGGATGTGCAGGCAGCAGGAGCATGGGCACGGGCACAGGCACAGCAGCAGCAGCCACGAAGTGTCTTCCGTGTGGCAGCAGTTGGGCCACGCCATAGATGCGGAGCGGCAGCGGGCGTAAGAGGCATGGCTCACGATGGTCAGGGTGGAGAACTCCATGCGGAGGGCCCTGAGGCGGGCCGAGTGCCTCGAGGCAATCCGCAGGGAGTTGGAGGAGAACATGTCGTCATCCCTGCGGACCCTCTGGGCCATGGAAGAGGACCGCCTCCGGGACATTGAGCAGGAGTTCGATGATGCCCTGGCCCGGAACATCCAGAAGTGAGCCGTCAGACTAGCCCGCTGCCCTTGTAAATAGTTCTTTAGTGTTAAGTTTCCTTTCATTTTTTTTTTTTTTTTGGGGGCGGTTGGACAATGCCCCAACTTCTTGTATATAGTTCTTCATTAGGTAGGGTTTTATTTCATAAGTTTCATTTTAAGGATTGGGCACATGGACCCTGGATGTTCACTTTGGAAATAGTTTGACAATGGATTTGGATTATTGAATTTTTTTTCCCATGGATCAATGGTTTTTTATTATTTTTGCACCTTGGATTTATTTTCTCAGACTAACACTTTGGAGACTTGCTTTTGGATTGCTTTTCATTTGGATTTCATGCATCTTTTTCATTTATTGGACATGCAGGATTTCATTTTTTATTTCCATTTTCTTCTGTTCCATTTCATTCCCTTGCTTTTCTGTTTAATACATTATCATTTGGTACTTCAATGTGTGGTATTCTCTCTTTGGTTTCATGCATATCACAATGTGTGTTTTATCATTCACATGCTCTCATTGTGTGGGTTTGACGGATATATGTTGATGTGCAGACAAGCCATTTGGGATGCATCATGTGGTGGTGATTTCTTTGTGGGGTAGATGTCATACCTGGTGGTGTGTTCGGACTGGGGTGGTGTGGGGGGTGTATTGAGGGGGCATGGGGACCATGATTGTGGATCGTCATGAGGTGTTGGGGGGACATGTGTGGGGGGCCTGCTGGCAGGTGCCCTGCACTGCTGAGGTGTGGGGCTGCAGGGGGACATGTGTGGGACATGAGTGGGTGCCTGCTGGCAGGTGCCCTGCACTGCTGGGGGGTGGGGGTGCAGGGGTCATGTGTGGGACATGTGTGGGGGCCTGCTGGCAGGTGCCCTGCACTGCTGGGGGGTGGGGGTGCAGGGGGACATGTGTGGGACATGAGTGTGGGCCTGGTGGAGGGTGCCGCTCGATGCTGGGGTGTGGGGGTGCAGGGGGACATGTGTGGGACATGAGTGGGGGCCTGCTGGCAGGTGCCCTGCACTGCTGGGGGATGGGGGTGCTGGAGTACATGAGTGGGGGCCTGCTGGCAGGTTTCCCTGACTGCTGGGGGTGTGGGTGCTGGGAGACATGTGTGGGACATGAGTGTGGGCCTGCTGGCAGGTGCCCTGCACTGCTGGGGGGTGGGGGTGCTGGGGGACATGAGTGGGGGCCTGCTGGAAGGTGTCCCTGACTGCTGGGGGGTGGGGGTCCTGGGAGACATGAGTGGGGGCCTGGTGGAGGGTGCCCCTGACTGCTGGGGGGTGGGGGTGCAGGGGGACATGTGTGGGACATGAGTGTGGGCCTGCTGGCAGGTGCCCTGCACTTCTGGGGGGTGGGGGTGCAGGGGGACATGTATGGGACATGAGTGGGGGCCTGCTGGCAGGTGCCCTGCACTGCTGGTGGGTGGGGGTGCAGGGGGACATGTGTGGGACATGAGTGGGGGCCTGCTGGCAGGTGTCCCTGACTGCTGGGGGGTGGGGGTGCTGGGAGACATGAGTGGGGGCCTGGTGTAGGGTTCCCTTGACTGCTGGGGGGTGGGGGTGCAGGGGGACATGTGTGGGACATGAGTGGGGGCCTGGTGGAGGGTGTCCCTGACTGCTGGGGGGTGGGGGCGCAGGGGGACATGAGTGGGGGCCTGCTGGCAGGTGTCCCAGACTGCTGGGGGGTGGGGGTGCTGGGAGACATGAGTGGGGGCCTGGTGGAGGGTGTCCCTGGATGCTGGGGGGTGGGGGTGCTGGGAGACATGCGTTGGTGATCAGTAGTGCAAGGTGACATGTGGGTTGGCTGGGGGGCATGACCATGGTGGATTTGCTGCCTGCGGGACATGACCAGGGGTGCAGGGTAGTCCCCTGTGGTGTGGGCTGCCTGCAGTGGCCATGGAGGGTGTAGAGGGAACACCTGGGAGGACCCACACGGCCAATTCACGTGTAGTACTCCCCGGCACCCCCGAAATACACGTACCCTGCTGAAATCGCATGTGGAACTTCCGGCGCACCCCGGAATACACGTAGCCTGCTGTATTTGCGTGTGGAACTTCCCGCGCACCCCGGAATACACGTAGCCTGCTGTGATTGCGTGTGAAACCTCCCGCGCACCCCGATGTACACGTACCCTGCTGTAATTGCGTGTGGAACTTCCCGCGCACCCCGGAATACACGTAGCCTGATGTTATCGCGTGTGAAACTTCCCACGCACCCCGAAGTACACATACCGTGCTGTAATCACGTGTGGAACTTCACACGCACCCCGAAGTACATGTACACTGCTGTAATCATGTGTGGAACTTCACACGCACCCCGAAGTACAAGTACCCTGCTGTGATCGCGTGTGGAACTTCACGCGCACCCCGAAATACACATCCCCTGCTCAATTCGTGTGTGGAACTTCCTGCGCACCTTGAAATACACGTACCCTGCTGCATTCGCGTGTGACACTTCACGTGCACCTTGAGATACACGTACCCTGCTGCATTCGCATGTGACACTTCACGCACACCTTGAGATACACATACCCTGCTGCATTCGCGTGTGACACTTCACGCGCACCCCGAAATACACGTATCCAGGCCAATCGCATGTGGTACATCCCGCGCACCCCGAAATGCACGCACACGCTATTTTTCACGCAGCGGGTGTCCGTGTTTGTCGCGTGCCTCTTTGCACATCATTTGTCTTACAGGGCCACAGTATGGGACATTCATCAAAGCTGTATATAGGTGCTTTTTGTTAGCGCACATTTTGGCGCACATTTATTTCAAGCGCAGTGACGCTACCGCCTGCATTCTTGTGGCGGACGTGTTTAGGCCTGTGCGCGTCTTTGCCCATGCGCTGGTTTGCCCTATTCGATTCCATGAATACGTGTTGTAGGCGAGCGTGTGGGCGTTCCGCGCACTTGCCTCCTGTACTTCCCCCGTGACGCCCATATTTTCATGCACTGTTCCTCATTCTGAGTGTTACCCCCCGTGTTCCGCCTACTTTTGTTATGTGCACCGCGCTATGTGCGATTTCGCTGTGGCCGTGGCGCACGCCGTTAGATGACCTGTGCGCCGGCGTGCGCCGTGCACTTTTTCAGCACACATCCAATATTTTTCTTGCGCACGGACTTCCATGAATCGATGTGCGCTGGTTTCCCTGCGATTTTCGCACTTGTACTGCGATTCGCACGTTTTTGGCCGCTTGCACCAATATTTTCATTCCATGAATCGGCCTATTAGTCTACTTGCGTTTCAGCATCTGTCCAATTATAAAATGGCTTTGCATTTCCTTCAGTGCTCTCTACATGTGCAATCTTCATTTTGCATGTGAAATGTTGCTCAATTCTTTACTTCACCATCAGATTCTATTAGGTCTATGTACTCCCTTCATAGTCATCTCTCCTGGGTGCGTCATCTCTGCTTCATTTGACATCACCAGTCTTCTCTTTTATTCATCTTCACACTTCTTCTGGAACTTCCTTCAGAAGACTGTCATTTCTTTGCAGATACATCATATAGGGTTTTTTCAATGATACCTCGTTTCAAGGACTCTTTGCAGTATAGGTACCATCACTGGCTTTGCGCATGTCGCAAATTCGGGTTTCCAACATATAGGAAAAATGGGTGTGGGACTTCCGGTAGAGACACTTGCTGCTCCTCCTTCTGGCTGATTAATCGCCCACACTCCCGTCAGTCTTCACATCTAGACATCCTCATCTGAAAAAGTGATTCTTTGGAGTCCATATCTTCATTACTCCTTTCAGAGATCCTGCTGTTTTTTACATGCTCATCAACACTCCGGGTCATGAGTCTACATTGTCCATTCAGGTTGCAGTAGATCCATCTTCCCACATTATTCTTGTGGTTTCTTGGATACAGGAACTTTGTTTCCTCAGGTGCATGGATGCATGCTTCTATATATTTTCTGATTTATTAATCTGTCAGCTCTTTGGGTCCAAACCCTGACTCGATATCGATCATGACCTTATTTCCTATTGCTTTCTTTGCTGTCTTCTTGCACTGTGTGATTACTATTCTGATCACACAGAATCCAAACATTATCATCACTAACAAGGCTCCAAGGAATTTGAAGATATTTGCCATCCATTGTGGAACCCACAAGAAGATCGACGCAAACCAGCTGTCATCTGCAATATCTTCTACTTCATCTTCCATCTTGATATGAAAAGTGAAAGCAAGCGTCCCCAAACAGCACGATCCTCCCCGCAATGAGAGACAATGAAGGACTCTCCCAAAATGGGAATAAGGCCAAGACAGAGTGCGGGTGAGCGTAAATGGGAGTTTATCAATCAGAATTGGGCATGCAA
Organism: Ambystoma mexicanum; assembly: GCF_040938575.1. Lineage (NCBI taxonomy): Eukaryota > Metazoa > Chordata > Amphibia > Caudata > Ambystomatidae > Ambystoma > Ambystoma mexicanum. The sequence goes on from NC_090934.1 coordinate 577,496,558, forward strand.
AGAACTCTGCAAACTCCGAGAGCGCTCTGTCTGACAATAGCAAAGACAGGCGTATATATTTACAAAAAATGTCATCAAAACCTACATACTAAAGGGGGCACAAGTTCATTGGGATTGGGCGGCAACGACTAACTATAGGTGCTGCTGCGGCGTGGTTGGTCTTGGCTGAAGGACGTCACTGGTCACCCTCGTGGGTTGGGCTGGGCCTGGCAGGTCGGCTTGAGTTCATCCGGGCGGTGTTGGTGTGCCAATGCTGCCTGTGGCAGAGATGAATGCCTTTTCTGACTTACTTGCCCTCGGCCATGCACACCGCAGTCATTCAGTCATTTACAGTGTTATTCTCTTTAGTAAATCTTCCAATAGGTTATTTTATAGGTTAATGCAACACAGGAGGAATGCACCTTGTGAGGGGTCTGGAGGTAATATATCGAGGCCTGGTTACCCGTGTCCTGTTGACCGGGGCCATAGGTCGAGGGGCTAAGCTTCGGGGCCTGGGACGGGTGGTACAGGTCTTTCTGTCTTGTTAGAAGTGGTTATGGATGTTTCGCTGTGTGTTGTCAAAGTGTTGGGTGTCCTGATTGCACAGGGCCATAAGTCTGAGACGGTCCGGTGGGTTGTGGGGTTTACGAGGGGGCGCTTGAGTTTAGACAAAGGTTTACTGCTGTGCTGTAAATAATGCAGGTGGCTGGCCGCGGCCTTGGGTACTGTAGTGGGGGCTACAAATCTTTGAAGTGGCTCCAGTCTAGTCGGGGGAGGTGGGGTAGCGCAGAGCGGGCCTCTGTTCTCATGTCTTGGCAGCCTTCGCAGGATGGGAGGGGGAATGGCCTTGTACGCATTCACAAAGGTATCTCCCTCGTGTGTTGCCGAATGTAGGTAAAGACATCACAAACATTTGAACACTTCCGATAATACTTATTCAAAATCACTTTAAAACATGCATTTAACTTCGCTGGATGTGTCTCGATTATACCCAGTCCGAGCACCACATTTGTATATTATGTTCTAGCAGTTACAGTATTTTAGTTACATGCATATACATTCGCAGTAAATGAGGTAGTAGTTGGGTCGGTGGAGTACATAGAAAACGACCCGCCACTGTACGTGACAGTGGTGGCACATAAGGGGCTTAGACATACACACATGATAAGTGCATTCTCGCGCATCCTTTACATGAGTTCATAGTATAGTTGCATTCGCTTTCTCGTGTACTCTAGCAGCATTAGCTTAGTTATGGCGCAAAACCATGGGAGGTAGGCTGCCCAGTGATACACGCAACAAACAGATCCCTGGAGCGTTCCTTTATTATTAGCATCCACCTGTAATGGTGTGAGCTCGCCATTGCTTATATCATGGGAGCATGCTTTCTCATTTTAATACATTCTACAGGCGTTTGTAATATAGGAGATTTTGTGGAAGAAAGCATACTTTGCAAGAGGTCTTGACATTAATATATACATATATATAAAGACTGTCTGCCATCAGATGACCATTTTACCGTTCTTCTCATTGTTCAGGCCTGCTGGCCGGGTCATGCTGATAGTGATAGTACACTGCGGGAGGTGAACTGTTACAATGTTAGCGTATTGCGCTAGCTCATGTCCGTCTTGTTCGTGGGAACGTGCTCGCAGCGGATCTGCCAGGGTGCTGCGGCAACAGGGATGTGACTCTCCAAGGGTGGGGGCCGCGCTACAGTGCGCTGAGCTCACACCATCTTTACCGGGCAAACAAATGGTTTTCGGGCCTAGCTAAATTTGTGTGGCAATCAATACGTGTGGGCACTCGATATGTGTGGGCAATGTCTCCAGCGGGTGAGCCCTCCACCACCTGGGCCCGGGTGGCACGAGGGAACGCCCAATGAGCCATAGCCCTCACCTGGGGAGGAAACGCAGGCGAGAGGGGTCTCCCGGACCAGTCCTCCCCTACATTTCCCCCCTTTCGTTACTTAAGTAACGAATTCTTTAAATCCTCTATCCTCCTACATTCTGCTTCGTCCATCACTGCCTCATCCCATGCAGGAGTTCCTTTGATAGGCATCCATGCTCTGCACACCCCCCTTAAGTTCTCACCTCTCCTGGCGTATTCATCTGGAGTACACGTGAGATATATACACCCACCATCTCCCTCCAAATCTACCCAAACTTCCTTGTACCATTCTAGTATGCGGGGCTCTTTGATGGTGGTGTGCCACAGCTTATCTACAATATCCTTGTCATGGTACATGGGCACCAGTTGGTACCTGGGTGTGTTGTCTACCCCTGTTTGTACTTGTGCTTCTTGCATCGTTTTTATTGTACCGTGTGAGTTGCCCATTGTCACCCTCATCATTGCACCATTTGGTACTGCGTTAGCACAAACTCGAAGACCCACCTGGCACAGGCAGAAAATCAAAAGGAGGAACACCACAGCTGGTATTAAAAATTTCACAGTTGTTCCAAGCCATGAGGGGACCCAGGAAAAGATGTTATCGAACCATGTACTATCTTCTGCTCCGCCTTCCATCTTCATTTTTTCTCCTAAGTTGTGGACTGCTTCGATCACATGGGACAGGGAGCCGTTCTCTGCGTCTTCAGAAGGTACAAAAGTGCAGCAGGCACTTCCTATTTTTCGGCAAACACCGCCGTCCATCGCCGTCAACAGGTCCAGGACATACCTGTTTTGCATGGTCATCAGTCGCAAGGCTCTTAGTTCGACCTTTATTATGTTAAAACCTTCTTCAGTGTCGTTTGCCAGCTGAATTAGTTCCCAACGGGTTATCTGGAGCCATTTTGCGTTAGCCCTTGCTTGGACACTTGATACGAGCGAGGCAAAAAATGTTTCTGCTGAGCTGAATAATCGATATTTGTCTGGGATCTGAGCCAATAGTTCTCATGACGCCTTTGATATATAGTTTGATGCTCGTCTGTTGCGGGTCAGCACCTCTCCCTTGCTTCCAGAAGACAGGACATAAATTTGTGACTCTGAAGTTGGTTGAGCCACACTTTGCTGCATGCGCTCCTGTGTCCTTTTGCTCCCATCGATCTGGCTTTCGGGTATCACCATTAGGGCTGAGTGCAGAGTGGCCATTGAGCAGCTGCCACTCCATGACGGGGGGAGGTGTAGGTATGCCTGGTTGCCGCATACCCAGTATGTGTCCATAAGGGCCGCAGTCCCTTTTCTTAGATCTGGGATGGTGAGGGTCTTGTTACAGCTCTTGTTTGTTCCCATGGGGGTTCTCCCTTCTCCTTTAAAACACAGTTCATAGTCTATTTCACTCTGCAGCTTGAAAGGCTTTTCGATGGGTGTAACCCAAGTTAACTTTGAAATGTGTTCCTTCCATACGGGTGTGCACGTTTCTTCTATCCATTGCAATTTCTCCGGTGCCACACCCCTCAGTGCTTCAGCTTTACACATTACTTCTTCGTTCTTCCACTTGTTATCAGAAAAAAGTGTCCCTTCAATTACAAAAAACGGTTCTTTCAGACATACAACCCCTGACGGTTTTGGGTAGCACGTTTTCTCGTTCTGCAGCATTTGAAAAGTCACTTCATGTGCCTGGAAGGTGTTCTTAATTCTGCATAACGTGAGATGAAGGAGACATTGGGCATCTATAATTGGCAACTCTTTGGGTAACAGTACTTTGGGTGTACCTGATGCGTGAGGGATGAGGGAGCAAACACAACAGCTCTCGTTTGTTGTTTGTTTAGCTGTGGCACTCATGTCTGCATACCACTTATTTGTTTGGTGGGGGTGTCGTGGGTCTTCCATTTTATCTAGACCTAGCCCATAGTACTCATCATACTTCCACCTCCCTGCTTCCCTCTTCCGTCTGTTGTTCTTATTCCTCATATACTTCCCAACTCCCTGGGCAAGGGACAAACTAGACCCCCCTTTCTCATTCCCGCCCCCCTTCACCCAGTCATCATATAATATTTCATGTGTTGCTTTCATTCTTTGATTGTCTATGGCCATGGGGGCAGGTTGGCTGGTGGGGGTGTTATACAACCAGGATATGGCAGAGGGGTTTCGGTCGTTTAAGCTGTGAGCATTGTAATTAGACATCTCAGGTGGGGACAGTGTGTTATTTTGCCTTTTCCCCTTTGGGCCTCCATCTTGTGAGATGACAACATTGGATGGCGTAGTATAGTAGCCCCACACAAGTTTATTTCCGTCCCATACCAAGAAATCACCTTCCCTTGTATTGGCATTGACACTTGCAGTTGTATTGGCCCCAGTAGTTGTGTTGTTCCCTCCCCCCTCGTTCATCTCGATAGAGATGAACGCTATGAACCAGTATGTAACCAGACCAAACATTAATGTAAAAAACAATATAACGCACGCAGATAGTCCACATTCATACGAATATATGCATTTCACAGTTAACCACTCTCTAATTCTAGTAAATCTATCCGTTGCAGGCTGCCCGTTAGATGCCATGGAAGCTCCTGTTTTAAGATATTAAAGTGCATTGAGTGCATACATGTAAACATTTTGCTAGCACCATCAGTGCCAATATACATGTGACGGGGAATGGAAAGGGGTGGGGAGACGGGGAGGGGTATTCACAGACAAGGGTGTATACAGGCTATAATTTGGCATTCCATTAACTATATATATATATTTAGATATACACTCAACCAGGTAAAAGTTAATATCTTTATCAGTTGTGCATTTATTCAAGTTTAGTACCAACACATACACATAAGTTCATATTCAGTCATTCTGCTCAGTTGCATCGTTTGCTGTTGTCTGTGCCTCCCCATCTACCTCCTCTTGTACGTTGCTATATGCTTTCCGTACGTCGGTCAAGTGCACCCAGTACCTCAACCCTTTGACCTTCACTGCCGTGGGCGTGCAAAATATTACTTCGTATGGGCCATGGAATCGTGGTGCATTCCACCGACGCACAAAGCTTCTGACATAAATCCAGTCGCCTGGCATTAGCTGTAGCTGTTGCCCTGGTTCCGTGACAGCGCCTGTTACATTTCCCTCTTCTCTAGTGAAGGGTGGGGAGAGTTGCTTTGATATCACGCGCGCTGCCCTTGTCAATTTCTTTAAATAATCTGTGAACTCATCTCCCAATATCGCGGCGCTTCTGTTAGCGTCTGAGTGTTCGCGCAGTGGCGAGTGTGCTGTGTTCATCCGTCTCCCAGTCACGATCTCGTGCGGGGACAAATGGTGGTCTTTGCTTGGCTGATTTCGTAATTCAAATAGCGCAAGCGGTAGGCAGTAAATCCAATTCTTCTTTAATGAGAAGCATAGTTTTGATAACCTGCCCTTCAACAGTCCGTTCATCTTTTCCACTACGCCATTACTTTGAGGATGATAAATTGAACATAATTTATGTTTTATTCCCAATAATGTAGTGACTTCCTTAATCAGTATTATTCTTTATATTTTACTTCACATTAAATGTTGGGTCCCTTTGGGCTCTCCTCCTCCCTGACTGCGCGATACAGAACTGGCCGTACACAATGTCTATTCCGTTCTCTTTGGGGGGCACATACAAGAGCAACCCATCCCTTATTTTTACAATGTCAGCCTGGAAATCAAAGAGGTACCCACTCACTTCACTATATTGACGTTATCTGAAAAGGGAAAAAAGTTTTATCCGACCACACTTACCATGACCATTTAACTATTATGCATTTATAACCGCTTCACACATTCACAACATCAAAATGTCTTCTAGCACATACGAGGTGCACACACCTCTTGGCACCACTCAATTCACCATTCAGGCTGCCCTCCCTTTCCTCCCTAGCCGGCTGTCCCTGTTCGTCTTATTTGAGTATCTAGATGCGCATATATATATATAGATATTAACCTGCTTTCCCCCCTTCTAGTAGGACTCTTTTTCTCTTACTGTCTCCCTAAGTTTGTGCTAATCACAGTTCTTTATTCTCCCCCCTACCCTTAAAGAAAAGAAAGGAAAAGAGTAATAGCGGTCACTAATGTACTCTCAGTGTCCCCTTTTGCTGAACACTTTTATTTTATACTCCACTTCTTAATATATTCCCAGTACTAGTCAAGATAGCACTATGCGGCGCCGCCTTCCACCCCCTTTCGGAGCTAGGTTCCCGTCACTTTTATCTCTTATTCACCTCTTGATCCTAATGGCCATATGCAAAGAAAAAGCAAGGAAAATTTAAGATGATCCTTAGAAGATCTGCGTACCCCCCCCTATCGTTATCTGTCTTACACTTCTTTCCCCGCTCCCTTTAGAATCGCTCGCACTCAGTACTCACGTGCCCGTCTTGAACCGATAGTCTCCGAAACTGGGTCCGTCCAGGCAGTGTCGCCGTCAGCTCAACAGTCAGCCCCGGCTCCGGCGAGCGGTACTCAAAGGGGATTTTTCAACCGGGATCCCGTACCCCCTCTCTATTGAGTGCGCACTTCTTAGTGTACCGGTCGCCGTTGGCGGGCAGCCTCCCGGAGCCGGCTCACCGTGCGTATCCCTTTTCGACCGGAGATTCTCGTGCCAAAAGGGGACGGTTATAAGGAATTAGGAAGAAATAAAAATCACGCTATCGGGGTCACCACTGAAAGCAAGCGTCCCCAAACAGCACGATCCTCCCCGCAATGAGAGACAATGAAGGACTCTCCCAAAATGGGAATAAGGCCAAGACAGAGTGCGGGTGAGCGTAAATGGGAGTTTATCAATCAGAATTGGGCATGCAAAGAACTCTGCAAACTCCGAGAGCGCTCTGTCTGACAATAGCAAAGACAGGCGTATATATTTACAAAAAACGTCATCAAAACCTACATACTATAGGGGGCACAAGTTCATTGGGATTGGGCGGCGACGACTAACTATAGGTGCTGCTGCGGCGTGGTTGGTCTTGGCTGAAGGACGTCACTGGTCACCCTCGTGGGTTGGGCTGGGCCTGGCAGGTCGGCTTGAGTTCATCCGGGCGGTGTTGGTGTGCCAATGCTGCCTGTGGCAGAGATGAATGCCTTTTCTGACTTACTTGCCCTCGGCCATGCACACCACAGTCATTCAGTCATTTACAGTGTTATTCTCTTTAGTAAATCTTCCAATAGGTTATTTTATAGGTTAATGCAACACAGGAGGAATGCACCTTGTGAGGGGTCTGGAGGTAATATATCGAGGCCTGGTTACCCGTGTCCTGTTGACCGGGGCCATAGGTCGAGGGGCTAAGCTTCGGGGCCTGGGACGGGTGGTACAGGTCTTTCTGTCTTGTTAGAAGCGGTTATGGATGTTTCGCTGTGTGTTGTCAAAGTGTTGGGTGTCCTGATTGCACAGGGCCATAAGTCTGAGACGGTCCGGTGGGTTGTGGGGTTTACGAGGGGGCGCTTGAGTTTAGACAAAGGTTTACTGCTGTGCTGTAAATAATGCAGGTGGCTGGCTGCGGCCTTGGGTGCTGTAGTGGGGGCTACAAATCTTTGAAGTGGCTCCAGTCTAGTCGGGGGAGGTGGGGTAGCGCAGAGCGGGCCTCTGTTCTCATGTCTTGGCAGCCTTCGCAGGATGGGAGGGGGAATGGCCTTGTACGCATTCACAAAGGTATCTCCCTCATGTGTTGCCGAATGTAGGTAAAGACATCACAAACATTTGAACACTTCCGATAATACTTATTCAAAATCACTTTAAAACATGCATTTAACTTCGCTGGATGTGTCTCGATTATACCCAGTCCGAGCACCACATTTGTATATTATGTTCTAGCAGTTACAGTATTTTAGTTACATGCATATACATTCGCAGTAAATGAGGTGTAGTTGTGTCGGTGGAGTACATAGAAAATGACCCGCCACTGTACGTGACAGTGGTGGCACATAAGGGGCTTAGACATACACACATGATAAGTGCATTCTCGCGCATCCTTTACATGAGTTCATAGTATAGTTGCATTCGCTTTCTCGTGTACTCTAGCAGCATTAGCTTAGTTATGGCGCAAAACCATGGGAGGTAGGCTGCCCAGTGATACACGCAACAAACAGATCCCTGGAGCGTTCCTTTATTATTAGCATCCACCTGTAATGGTGTGAGCTCGCCATTGCTTATATCATGGGAGCATGCTTTCTCATTTTAATGAATTCTACACGCGTTTGTAATATAGGAGATTTTGTGGAAGAAAGCATACTTTGCAAGAGGTCTTGACATTAATATATACATATATATAAAGACTGTCTGCCATCAGATGACCATTTTACCGTTCTTCTCATTGTTCAGGCCTGCTGGCCGGGTCATGCTGATAGTGATAGTACACTGCGGGAGGTGAACTGTTACAATGTTAGCGTATTGCGCTAGCTCATGTCCGTCTTGTTCGTGGGAACGTGCTCGCAGCGGATCTGCCAGGGTGCTGCGGCAACAGGGATGTGACTCTCCAAGGGTGGGGGCCGCGCTACAGTGCGCTGAGCTCACACCAACTTTACCGGGCAAAAAATGGTTTTCGGGCCTAGCTAAATTTGTGTGGCAATCAATACGTGTGGGCACTCGATACGTGTGGGCAATGTCTCCAGCGGGTGAGCCCTCCACCACCTGGGCCCGGGTGGCACGAGGGAACGCCCAATGAGCCATAGCCCTCACCTGGGGAGGAAACGCAGGCGAGAGGGGTCTCCTGGACCAGTCCTCCCCTACAAAAGTCATCAGCATCATTATGGCCTCTGTCAAGGTCCCATTTTCTTCATCGTGAGAAGGCATGAATGTGCAGCATGATTCTCCGCTTTTGGCACAAACACCTCATCCATGGCTGTAATTACGTCCAGAACATATCTATTCTGAAGAGCCATCAGTCTAATGACTCTCAATTATTCTTTGATAGCGTTGAATACTTTTATGGTAGTGTTGATGCTCTGCAGGAATTCCCATCTGGTAATCTGTAACCATTTCGCATTTGCCATCGTCTGGATCCCTGGCATGAAGATAGTCGTGAATACTGCAGCAGTCTGACTGTACAACCTGTGTTCATACGGAATAGAATTAAAAGCATCTATTGATTTAGCTGAAAAGTAGTTCTCCCTCTTTGTCCGATTGAGGAATCCAACTGCTCTCCTCTTTCTCCAGTGGACATCTGCTTTTGGAAACTCTCCACTGTTCAGGTCACTCTTTGGAATCACCAATGCTGGAACATGGACAAGTACTATAGAAAACAGACCTCGCCAGTCTTTGGGCAACTTCATTTATGCTCTGGATCCAAAGGCTCAGTAGTGGTACATTATTACTACTGTCCCATCCTTCATTCCTGGTACATCGAAGGTTCAACCATACTGCTGGTTCTCTCCAACTTTTCTTGTTCCATTGTTTCTGAAGCATAGCTCTGCACTAGACAGAGACACTATCTGCAACAGGCCTCCTTTGTCCCCAACCCATGTCAGCAGCTTTGCAAGCTTCGGCCAAAGAGGTTTGCATCCCTTTTCCACACAATCTATTACTGGTTTGTGATGTGCTGTTACTGCCACTGCTCTGCATACAACTATGCCTTCTTCCCATCCATCTGGAGAAAGTACTGTTCCCCAGATTTGCGTCTGGCCCCTTTCCTTGCATCTTTGTATTTCTTCATCATTTTTTCCTTGACAATTGAGCTTTTTATTTATTTCTCATCTGATTCCTGCTCCCTTCATCTCTGGCTGTTCATATCTTATCACATGATCTGTGGTATGTGCTCTCGCTCTTGTCTTCAAATCTTGTACATAATCATCTTATTCTGGATCTTTCAATTCAGTCACCCATACCAAGGATGCTGTTCGACCCTGGAACTGACCGCTTGTATGGCAGAGTACAAGGTGAGTCAGGCAAAGGGATGTCTGGACTTCTATTTCTATAGCTCTGAAAATCTTGGACTTCCCCATAGCATAGGGCGGGAGAGCACAAACATAACAGTTCACCTCAGAGGTTCTTTTTTCTTTTTCCAACCTCTTTCATGTGCTAATAACACATGTTATTCCCCAAATGTGCTGTACTGTCTAGATAAGTATTTAACTCATAATCATCTTCCCTAGTACTTCTCTTATATCTCCCTCTTGCAATGTGAGATTGCGCATAATGATCATGGAGTATATCAAACATGGACCGTCTTACAGGGGGAATCATAGAACTACTTGTCAGAGAAATGGGAGACTTTACATGTGTCACTGGTGTAGGGATAATCACATATGACCTTGGTCTCTTTGGAAAAGTTAATTCTGTATATTTCACTGGAGTGGGAAGAATCAAGTAGACTCCTATCTTTTTAGGACCAATGAAGTAGACAGTATGGATCAGCAAAATCAGAAAAACAATGATAAATGCTGAGCATGCATATGTTATGCACCAATACATCAGTCCCCACCACTTTTGATTTTCCACACGTCGTCGAATTTGCTCACTTTGTGGAACTGCATTATTCTTGACAGTCCACTTTGTACCTGTGTACTACTTTTAGAGAAGGAAAAACCTTTTTAATCAGGAAACCTTGTAGGATGCTCAGGAAGCTGCAGGATCTGTTCAATTATCACGGCGAGTATCCTCCGAATTGCATGGCCATCTTGAAGGAACACACAAATATTAGTACTATGCCAAACAAGAACAGGGTAAGCTTGGAGTGTGTATAAAAAGACAGCGAGAAGTAGTTTGTGGGCATCGACATCTGACAGAACCATGAGTTTTAATCAAAGAGAAAATCAGTGAGGAATGAATCTGGAAACTGTTCCCTTTTCCAATTGTCAAACTTAAAGTCTAGAGTCTGGGATTTTTCGTACATCAACACTTTCTAAAGTCTTATTGAAAGCTTTCTGCAGCTCAAGAACATTTGCTTTTGCACTCCTGCTAAAATATCTGTAAAGAGTGTCCGAGGTGAGCCAGAGTCCAAATGCACACTTACATTTATTTAATCAGCAATCTTAGCATCCTTCTTCCTCGTCATCAATCGCGTTTGCACGTGCTGAACTACTTTTTCTTGTCTTGCTTCCAAATCAACGGTTGGGGTTGCATCGGTCTCAGCAGCATACGGCTTCACGTCGCCCAGGTGAATACAGGAACGCCCTTTTTGGACTTTTACTGCTGAGGGAGTGATATTTTCAACTATAAGGGGTCCACTAAAATGGGGCTAGTGCCACTTCCTTGTCAAGTTGCGCACTAGAACCTAGTCTCCAATAGATATTTTGTGTACAGGTAATAGTTCTTTATATCCAGTTGCTGAATAGTCTTCATCTGTGTCTTGAGACCGACACCCCTTGCGCTTGAGTTGATCTGAAATGACAGAGATACTAGCAGTGATACATGTCAAATACGTACGTAACTAATTTCCTAACAAATCTGCAGTCATCCGAGCATCACTTCTGCTCCTCGATGGAGGAGACAAGGGTATTCTCATTTGTCTCCCTGTCACTAGCTCATGGGGTGTGAGGTGATGGTCCAACCCACTCTGGTTTCATAATGCATATAATGCAAGGGGCAGGCAATATAGCCATCCCTTCTTCAATGTTAACTTCAATTTAGCAATTCTCTCTTTGAGAAGACCATTGAGTCTCTCACAAATCCTATTCGCTTGTGGTTGATGAGCAGACGAAAGCTTGTGATTTATGGTAAGCAATAAGCTAATCTGTTTGAATTCTTCATTAACAAAATGGGGCCCATTGTCGGATCTCAGCACCTCACTTACTACCCATCTGGGAAATACTTACCAGACTAAAAACTTTGCAGTACAAGTGGCATCAGGGTGTGTACATGGACCTGCTTCAATCCATCTCGAAAAGGGGCACACCACCACTATAATATATCAATATCCACTGCATACTTGCAGCATATCAACCTAGTCAACATGTTAATGCTGAAAAGGCCTATTCGGTTGAGGAATCACTCCTCTGATTGTTTGCAGGGTGTTCCCAGCAGTAAACATTTGACATACGCTTGAATTTACTACATAAAATGCAACGTGTTGTGAAAGGTTCCGTACGAACCAGTCCTCCGCAATAGCTACTGTGAGGCTTTACATAGATATATGCACAGGGTAGTGCAGCTGTTTAACAGCTACCTTAACAAGGCGACAGGCATCACCGGCTCTCCAGTGCTGTCCTGTCAACGCAATGCTTCAGTGGGGATAAAGAACACCCCCTACATTTCCACAATTCTTGTTCTTCCTGTGGAACACTGCCTTGAACCTCCACCAACTGTGTTCCTGAGAAATGATTAAACCCTTCATTTACAATCATAATTATGACCACTTTCTCTTTTTACATTTGGAGTATCAAAACTGGAAATATCTGGTGAATATGCAACCCTTTTGGCCTCTTTGTGTGTGGTTTCGTTCCCACGAGAGATAAAGTCAGTTTTCTTAGTATGTGCAGCACACTTAAGTATTCCGATGGCTACTGGGAGTTGTAGTGCCTTGATAAGCCTGTCCAATAATGCTGCATGTTACACTGAAGTGCCGTCCACTCGGAGGTAACCCCGCCTTTTCCAATGAGCTAGCCCTGCGTGGATGGTTGACATCACATAGGCAGAGTTACTGTACACCGTCACTTCCTGCCCTAAATGTTTTTCGAGCGTAAAATAAGCGCCACCAATTCTGCTGTTTGTGCCGAAAAGTGAGATGGTAGTCTTGCACTTTCTACCAATTCAAATTCCCCGTTAGCTCTGTGCCTTACCACAGTTGAACCTGAATGCCTTTCCCCGTCAGTTTGATCAATTTTTGAAGACCCGTCAATAAAGAGAAACTCCCGTCCTGCTAGCCCATTCTCCTTTACCCTTGGGATATCGTTGTAGAACTCCTCGTAATTAGAGCAATCATGCACCTGCTCCCCCTCTGCCACAGGCTCAGCTACAAATGTGACAGGGTTCACTATTTTACACCTGACTATTTTAATCTCTGGATTCGATATAACCACCTCATATGCAGAAGCCCTATGAGATGTCAATGTACCCTTAGGTTTCTCCAAAACGGCAAACAATGCATGCTCAACAAACAACATCATAGAACTCCTCATCACAATGCTGGTAGAATTCTCAATGGTGAACGTGGCTGTGGTCAGTTATTGTTCACAAGAAAAGTGCCCTCTCATAGCTGGATCTAAAATCTCACTATAATATGCCAGAGGTTTGTACCCTAGTGTAATCCTCTGTGTAAGCACTGCTATCATAACTGTCCCATTTGTATGCGAAAATCAAAAGAACTCTTCAGAAAAGTTTGGAATTCCTGAAACTGGAGCTGTACACATTGCTTTCTTTAATTCTTCAAACCCTCCCTCCATTTCCTCAGTCCATTCTATTTTTTCCTTGTTCACTTGTGCTTTCTTCAGAGCCTGCAAAAGCGGTCTTGTATGTGAACTGTAATAAAATACCGATGCTCTAACATAGTTGCACAAACCCAAAAAAAGTCTGCATTTGTTTCATCTTGTGCGGTTTTGCTGTTTTCATAATCGCCTCAGGTCTTTCAGGTGTAACTTTTTTTCCCTCATGTCAGATTAACTGACCAATATACAACACTTCTTCTTGACAATATTGCAACTTCTCCTTGTCTACTTTATATCCCTTGTCTTCAAGAATAATCATTAACTGAATCAAATCTTGCCTGCACTCATCTTCTGTCATGCTGCAAACTAAAATGCCATCTAAATACTGCAGCATAACACTTTTCAAATCACTATTGCTTAGGTCCATCTGCAGGACCCTATTAAAGATCGATGGAGACTCACAGTACCCTTGGGGCAAACGAGTGCACTTTAGCTTAGTCTGACGAAACGTAAATGACGTAAGGTCTTGGGAGTCCTTATGCAACGGGATTGAGAAATACACATTTTTCAAGTCAATCACTGTTAAATATTGTGCCTCTGTGGGGATATGACACATTATCGTCGCTGGATTCGGAACTAAGGGAAACTCTGTCTCTACAATCTGGTTAATTGGTCTTACGTCCTGAATTAGACTCCACAACACCCCTTTTGATTTTTTTCACAGGGTACACTGCGGTATTGTACGCTGACTCTGCCGTCACTTAGATACCCTGTTCCATTAGTGCTGATATAGTCTTGAAAATACCCCCATCTGCCTCTCGGGACATTGGATACTGTCTTGCTTGAGGTAAAATTGCTCCTGGCTTCAGCTTAATCTTAACCTCCACTACCCCATTCAGCAGGCCTACGTCATAGGGGCTGTAGTACATAAAGAGGTTGGCACTTTTTCCAAGTCCTTTTTGCCGCATTATCATCATTTGCTGTGGGATTTCCCTTTTCTCTATTCTAATCCAATATGTAATACTCATCTTGAATATTACTTCATCATCTGACGGATCATCTCTGAACATATCCTCATCAGTGACGTCAGTCAATCTATACCCTTCCCCAATGGCAATTACTGTTCTCCTTGGCCTGCCCTCGTCATCGGTTCCTCCGAGCATGGCCAATTCCCCTCGCACTATGGCTGCAGTTAACCTCAGGGGGATAGTCTGTCACCCTCTTCATCCATAGGTATCTGTGGCCTGAACAAAAACTCATCAGGTATTCCCATAATCTTTTCCACTAGGCCGGGTAGCCATGTCAACAAAATCCGTACCCCATAAAGAAAGACTTCTGGCTCTAATGGCATTCCTCACAGAGCCATTTGCCCTGTAAATGCCAATATGAATTTGCCCACATTTAGATAATGTATCCCCGGAGTGGAACATACTATGCCTTCATCAGTGAAAGAAATTGTCATATTTAACTTTGTCATTAAATCTCAGCCCAGAATATTAACCAGTGTCTGTTGTGAATACAATAATGGAACAGACATGTCACACACTCCTATGGAGACTGGTAATTTATCAGTAAAAGGAACTCTGTTTGTAGCTCCAGAGAAACCTTGCACATTCAATGCATTTCCCAATAATGGATATTTTACCTCTCCTATACATGAGCAAGTTACACCCATGTCTACTAAAAAAGAAAAGGATGTGCCTCCCATAGTAACTTCAATCCTTGGTTCCTCTTGGGGGTCTTGTGTCACTGATAGTACTGAACACTTCAAGTCGCCCTGTGAGATGTCCTATTGTGGATACATACTGATCCCCGTACCTGTAAAAGGACTTCCTCCCCCCATAGTGACACCCCCTACCCTGGTTATCAATAAATGTCCCGTGTTTGCATTCTGCTGTATCTGCATGGGTGTGTGCTGTGACTGCCCTTGCGGCAGATTGAATGGTGCTTTCTGTGGTTGAAATGCCTGTTGCATTTGCGGCGCTTGTGCTTGATACACTGTTTGATCTTGGGCAAACCCATCCCTATTTTGTGAGCTATATGCTGGAGGATAAGCTGTCCCCCTATTCAGAATTGCCCATTCTGTACATACCCTTGGCTTCCATATGTTCGTGCGATGTACCCTGTCATTCCACATCTCCGACATATAGGTGGGGCTCCTCTGACTAGCAGCCCCTTGATTAAATCTTCCTTGCACATTTTGATTATCATTCTGCACATTCTGAAACCCACCTGGGTTATTTTAAAAACCACCCCTCCCTATGGAACCCATTCCTCTGCCCCGCTGTGTAAACCCATTTCTTCCTGAGTCCACCAGGCGTTGATAATTCACCTGCGATGTATGCACTGCTTGGTGCATTCCCAGTCCCTCTCTGCTTGTTAATACTGCCCCTTCTATGGCATACTTTGACAATTTCTTCTGAACTAACTTGGCTTCCTCAAGTTTTCTAGCATCTTCCTTTCTCTTATTTTTCTCTTCTAACAGCCTGCAGTGATGTGCTATTGTCAACTGTATCTCTGCCCATGGCTTTGCTTACATTTCCACTAGATTCTTGAGCTGTCCCTGACACAGAATGTGGTAAAATACTGGCACTGATTTCCCCCACAGCTCCATCATTTCCAAAATCCAGCATTCCTGAACACTTTGAATATAAGCAAGCAGATCTTTGTCATCTTTCATCTTACGTGCCATAATTGCACCCATATCTAATGTATCAGGATACTGTACCCTGGGCGCTCCCGAGACATCTGCTCTACAATTATTAAATGGCAGTCTGTCATGAGCTGTATTTTGTGCCGTGAAACTTGAGTAGTCTGCTCATGCCCAAATGTCATCAGCCCTTTCCACAAGAATGGCTGCTAAGAGACCCTTAATTTCCCCTATTGCCAGAGTATTTCCTCCTGTCATCTTTTCTAGCTCATAACAAATCAATTTCCCCACCCCAGCTGTTAAACTGGGGAGTTTGCATCTTAAATTATCCTTATTCATTTGTGGCCAAGGGATAGACTGTGGTCTGGTCCCTCCTTTCTCCAAAAAAGAGAATTGCGTAAACCCAAATCTGCAATCAGCTCCCATCATCTGCCTATCCATTGACGAGACAATAGTTCCTGATCGCCTCCTTCCTGGCAATGACCTCAGCCTGCTCACAGATGGTGGTGACTCTCCCTTACGTTGCTCTAAATCAGACCATCTTACTTCCTTGTCTGTCTGCAAACATCCATCTGGACTGCATGCACTTTCTCCCTCCTCCCCACTGAAGGTTTCTCTCTCTTCATCTTACATATCTAGTCCCCAGCTTGTAGGGCTTTCATCCCCATCACCCTTCTTGAAAGTCAGCTGTCCAAAGACAAGGCTCTATGCTCGAGACTGAACAGTCTCTTCCCTTGGCTTCCCAATTTGCAGCTTTCCTTTAAGTCTTGATAGGCTCTATCGATCCTCTCCTGATGCTCCCTATGTCAAAATTCTCCTCTAGGATTATCGTAGATGGTCCTGCCGCTGCTCCCTGCGACAGAATGAACTTCTCTATATGGCTCCATGATATAACTGGGCTCGGTTCGATTAACTCTTTCTGGATGAGATCAATGTCGCGTTCCCTTTGTCTCCTTTTTCGTTCCATTCCCTTGTCTAATTCTCTTTGATTTCTCACCTCCTCTCTAACCCTTTCCTCTTCCTGTCTTTTCTCTTCCCTTCTTTCATTTTCTCTATGCTCTTCTTTTTCTCTTCGTTTTTGCATTCTTTAATCCCTTAATTTCTGTGCTTCCTCCTCTTCTCTCTTCTTCTATTGCCTGTCTCATTCTTCATTTGCTCTCTGCTTTCATCATATTTCCTTTACTCCTCTGCCCTTTCTTCTTTCTTTTGCTGCTCCCTTTGATACATCTGTTCTTGTCTCTGTTTATTCTTTCTCTTACGTTCATCCTCTTTCAATCTTTTCTCCTGTTCCCTGTCTTTTCTATCCTGTTCATCTTGATCTTCCCTTTGCCTAACTTCCTCAATACTTTTCCCATCGATTTTGAGCAATATCTGTCCACCCATCCATTTGTTCTGTACGAGCTTTACCTCATCAGCTTTATCCTTTTCTCCTTTCCATCTCTTAATCTCTCGTTCCATGTCTGCAGTTATATTTGGTTGTTCACATTTTTCCTCTTTATCTGTGAGACTTTAAATATCTCCTCCTTTCTTTTAGTCCATTGTGGACTATCATCAGTGCTATAGGCAAACGGTTTGTATATTGGATTACTATATCCTGTCGCCACCTTCAATTCCCTTAATGGATATAATTCTATATCTCCTGTACTATCGCCATTTACTTCGGGTGAGGTAAGGGGAGCAGAAGGCTCAGCACCTTCCTCCCTACACTGATTAAGCATCCAGTCCTCAGGGGGTGGATCTTCCTATTCCTCATGGTACATCTTCTAGAGCTCTAAACTCTAACCTTTTTTCCAATTTCTTCCCTGTGTACGCAGCGTGTAAGTATGTGTTCATGTTTGGCAAAACCGCCATTGACACCGATCCCCCTTGTGGCCATGACATGAACATCTTGTCTGCTGTTCCCTTTACTCACTCTGCACTATACTGTTTGAGTTTAGGCGTGTGCTTTGACAGCGTTTTGCATAAGTGTATCAGTGGAGTAACATCTCCCATTGTGACAAGTTTCAATTGACTGTCAATACTTACCGTTTAGTTACACAGATACATTTTTAAAAAACAACAAATGTGAGCGTGCTCCAACAGCCACCGCCCAAAGCTTCAACTTCTCAACTATCTTTTCAGCCGGCGGCGACAATAACTAAACAATAGGTGACAACTTTTTATCTCTTCTATAGCTTCAAACTTTACTCTTGCCGCTCTTTGACACCTCTTTTCAATTACAAAATACACAAACAGACTAGTCGACTTTACACATATCTCATCATGATACTCCTTTTCTCTTAGCCCCTAAAATACCCTGATTGGAGTTTGAGTCATTCCCTATCATAAATGTTTATGAGTTGCCTAAGTACCCACTTGGGTTTTGAAATTACTCCTTCTAAAGCTCCTTGAGCTAGGACACTAGGATCTATAGAACACTTCTCGTTCAAACACTTCTCGTTTTCCTTAAACAACCCCCTGTTACTTTTCTTTTTTTTTACCACAAATCCATATCCTTTATTTTGCCAGTCCCCTCAATCTACTCACCATTTGTTTTTCAGCTCCAGACCTTTTGGATCACCTCCTCCTCCAACTGGCCACCGTTGCCTCCGGCCCGCTCAGTGCCTGTGTAAACAAAGAGGGATTTTGTTAAAGAGGGACCCATCCCACCTGTATACATTTTCTTGCAAAGGTTCTATATCGGCAGTTCTCTACAGGAAACCTTGCTATCCTCCTGCTAGATGGCGGAGGGTGTCCGATTTTCTGAAAATTAAAGACCTACCACCAATGGGCCTGAACCATCCTCTGCTACCAAGTGAACCCCTAGGCCCTTTATAACAAGGCAGCACTCTATGGATGGATGGGGATGCAGATCTTGCTCTTGCACCAATAATCAGACCGACTCAGGAAGTTGGCAAAACTGTCACTGTTTTATTAACAATGATCTAAAACAGGGAGTACAACGGGCATCAACGGATACCGCACAAGCATTCTCTCAACGTGTTACATGAAAAAACACATATTTATAGTAAAAACTCATCATCATTGACGCAACACTACATGGCGATATAAGGAAACCTAAGTTGGAATGTGGTTGGTCTACGGGGAACATCTAAGTATACTTTCTATATAGGGACGGGCTGTGATTGGGTCTCTATGGTCAGGTGGACAGCTAAGCCCACCCCTAGGGCAAGTCATCTTCCGTGTCATCAAAATATACAATGTTTCATTGGCTTTCAAACTATAGGGTGGTTCATTGGTACGTGGCCCTCTATAAATGGTTGAATCGCTTGTACCCTTCTAGAATATTCCACTTTCTAGCAGTACGCAAGCTGGTACCCCAAGTGCTGGAGGGTTGGACTTGACCATACCTCCCCACCCAATTAGCCCAACATCCATCATCACTCCTACTGTCTACCATTCAATTAGTCCTTTGAACTTGGCCTTGCAAAGGATCACTGTGCCTGAGAATAAAAGGGAGTATAAGCAAAGCCTTATCTTCTGGGCTCAGCATAGCTTGCCTAAAAAGTCTGTTTTCATCTGACCATGTGACAGGAGTCCATGTTTTGGGCTCCTTCATTTTATTTAATACTATTAAATTAATAAAACCTGGAACTTTTAGTGTTTTTCCATTGCCTCTCAACAGGAGCCCATCTGGCTTCTCAAGTTCATTGTATTTCCTCGAATAGATAACCACGTTCTTGGCTGTCTCAATCGTTGACACTGGGCCAGACAAGTCTTCTCGAATCTTCCTTCATCATCAGCTTTTTTATTCTACTGCACCACACTTTCAGCCCTTCTATTCACAGGGTCCAAGTTTGCAAAAATGCATTGTGGAACATCCAGATTCTATACATATACACATATATATATATATCTCTCTCTCTCTCTCTATATATAAATTCTTCTCCCTCAATCGCACTATGCCAAAATTATCAACACCTCGCACCGGGCATACTGATCTTCTGATTTCTGATCTTCCATCCCTTATGGACTTGGCTTCCCTTGAAGACTCTGACTTTGATCCTTCAAATACTTATCTCACTGAGTTCGGCATTGACCCTGACTGGGATGTGCGTACCAAATTTAAGGAGAAATCTAGGTTCAATCCACAATTTTCCGTCGGTGGATGTATTGAAGCATTCTATGATCTTTGTATCAGTGACCTTAGGAAATTACGTAACAGTACCAGCAAGAGCAAATATAATCTCACCTCTGCTCAGCTTACGGCCATCAGTGAATTACAAAACTTGCCGAATATTATTATTAAACCGGCCGACAAGGGTTCAAACATTGTAATCCAAGATCGTGTACATTATGTATTGGAGGCCAATCGCCAACTCAAAGATCGACTGTGCTATGCCCAACTCTCGAAAAATCCTTTCGACGAGATACAGTCTGAACTTAAGGATCTATGTGCTAAGTGGGTTGAAATTGGTCTCATTGATGATGATCTTGCTAAATGTTTAGTTCCATCTTGTTTTACCATACCGACAATCTACTTTTTACCAAAAACACATAAATCTCTTGCACATCCACCAGGCAGGCCTATTGTTACCTTGTGCGGTTCTCTTCTTGAACATCTGGCTCAATTCATTGATGAAACCTTATTTCCTCTTGTGGCAGTTCTACCCTCGTATTTACGGGACACCAAAGATTTTTTACAACACATCTCTAATATACCCTGGGAGGAGGGCTTACTGCTAGCAACCCTTGATGTTGTCTCTCTTTACACCTCCATTGACCATCAAGTTGGTATGGATGCTTGTAAATATTTTCTTGATACTCGCTCATTGAATTTCTACAGCCATAGTTCTATGATCCTTGAAATGCTCTCTTTCTGCCTCAATAACAATATTTTCTTATTTGAGGGTTCTTTTTTTCGCCAAGTAAGAGGCACCGCCATGGGTAGTACTTTTGCCCCGTCTTATGCCAACTTAACAATGGGATGGTGGGAGGCCACTTTCTTAAGCGATCTACTTACATCGAGTTTTGCCACACATATTGTTGCATGGTGGCGATATATTGACGATGTTTTCGTCATATGGAAGGGTACTAAGGTTGAATGGCTATTATTTGTGAAATTATTAAATACCAACATGTCCAATTTGAGTTTCACAGAATGCAACAGTACGACCAAAATTGTCTACCTCGATGTAGTGGTGACCCTTGAGAGAACCGGTTTATGCACAGCATTACACAAAAAACCTACTAATACTGGCCTGCCCTTACATGCCACCAGCTGTCATCCTACATCATGCAAACGCAGTATTCCGTATGGGGAATTTATTAGATATCGCAGGAACTGCACAGATCTAGTATCTTTTGATTATCATTGTGCCCAGGCGGCTAAGGATTTTATCAAGCAAGGCTATGAGCGCAGAATTATAGAACAGGCTTATACTAAGGTACGTGGACTTTCTAGGGATTACCTACTATACAGTATCAAGCCCGTAAAAACTACCGTCAATGATGAGCCCCGCCTGATTGTCACATTTGACAATGCATCTAATCATGTTCGCAAAATTATAGAACGTCATTGGCGAATTCTCATCATTGACAAGGATCTGGGTCCTCTTCTCTCTAAACGTCCTACCATCACATATAAACGTGTACCCTCACTTAGGGACAAATTGGTTTCCAGCTTCTTGTCACCCATTAATACCAATCCACCTTATATGAAATCGTTGATGGAATCCCCAATAGGATTTTCTAAATGTTGCAAATGCAAGGCCTGCATTCATGCTATTTCATGCAAATCTTTCTTGCATCCGGTCACCCAATGTCATCAGCCGATTAGATACTCAATGAATTGTGATACCACCTTTGTGGTCTATGTGCTCTCATGTCCTTGCATGAGATGGTATGTCGGGAGTACTACATGCAAGCTCAAGCTTAGAATATTACAGCACCTTAGGGCCATCAAAAACTCTGATCCCGCATATCCTATGGCCAAGCACTTCAAAGAAAAGCACAATAATGATCATTCCCTCCTCAAATTCTTTGCAGTGGCGCACATTCCGATTCACCCCAGAGGTGGGAATCGTGTACTTAAACTGAGACAGCTAGAAACCAGATATATTCTGGATTTCGACACTAAGTTTCCCATTGGCCATAATCTTGACGAGGAGCTTCATACATTTATAGGTACGTAGGTTCCATCATGTGCGATTTATCTACTTAAGATTGTTGTTTCCTATATCACTGATGTATTTCCGCGTTTACCCTGATTAGTTGATTATATTCCTTATATTTACTACCATTGTTCTTTTCCACCCCCCTATTTATTTCTCTCTTTGGTTTCTTTTTTCTCTTTGAATTTTAGATTTTCACCAATAAGATAGGCGATCCCTGCTGTTGTATTTTCCTGGCTGTTATTATTGTTATTATTTTTGTGACCTTATTGCACATTTGACACTTCTTATGTCTATATATTCTTTTGCTGTAGTCCTGCATGTCCAACTTTTGGTGTTCTTCAACATCTTTTCCATTGTGGCTATCTGGTTTTGTTAAGATTATTATTATTATTTCAAGCTCACCCGCTCTAATTTGGGTATCATGCCAGCCTTATATAAATGCTCATTGCCTCAGCTGTGATATCATTTTCCAGTTAAATGTCTTAAATTGCTGTTAATCATATTTGCTTACATAATCTAGTTGGCCTGCATAATGTTTATGCTGCCTACTAATTGATCAGCACTTGCACTTTTTGCTGCCAATGCTTTTGTGATCTTGCCTCTTTGCACATGTATTCATGCCATCTCTGACTAACTTGCACTTGCACTTTATGTCATCTTGGGCCCAAATGCGCATTTCTGCCTACATCAATATGGTATATTGCTTGTTGCACCAAAGTTTTATAACATAGCCCTAATGTTGACTATCATTTATTATGGTATTTTTATCTGCCTATATGTATAATTTTTATGTTGCTTGTTAACTGACTTGCACTTGCACTTTATGCCATCAGGGCCTATGTGATCTTGCCTTTTTGCACATCTTTACATGCTGCTCTTGATTAACTTGCATTTGCACTTTATGTTGATTTTGGTCAAAATGTACAATATTTATGTATTAATATGATATATTTATTGCTGCTTTACATGTTACCATCATAGCTTTCAAAGCTGTTTCTGGCTTTGTATTCTGGCACTGAGCCTTTTGAACAGTCTATCTAGACCAATGAGCTGCAATGTATGCTATCTTACATATATCTATGCCTGGCAAATTTTTAAATTATTTTCTTATACAATAATCAGTCTTATCCATTGGAATCTCATATTGGATTTTTAGGTTCATTGGAAGACTGTATGGCACTTTATTTTTTACTGTGTTTCTGTAGTTTTTCTCAGGACACTATATGCATTTTATTGCAGGTCCATGTTGATTTTCCGTTCAAACATGGCCGCCATTATTACGGTCTTCCAGAGTACCTTCCTCCAATTAACATAGATGATGGACTACATGCAACTGCTATTTGTGTCTCTCCATTCTGTGGTGCCACGTGATCAAGCGCTCAGTTGAGCGCGAAACGCGTTGTGGTTGGGCCGTTTACCAGGCGTCCTGCTTTTGTCTGTTCTGCTGTTCCCCCCCCCCCTATTTTGTCCTGTACACTTCGTGCAGGCTTTGTTCACTATTTTAACTATTAAAACTACTACTTTATCTTTCACGCATGAGCTTTGCATTCTTTCCTTGGGTCCTCTCCCGCTACGGGATTGTAGGACCCTCCGTAGATTCACGGCGAGTGCGGTCCGCCCTGTTTCCTCTAGTTTTCCTGATATATATATATATATATATATATATATATATATATACATACATATTGGTAGCACCGCCTGCAGCCTATTCACTACATATAGCCAGCCTTATGATTACTTAGTTTACATGCATTTCAGCACCTGTACAATTATAAAATGGCGTTGCATTTTCTTCAGTGCTCTCTGCATGTGCGATCTTCATTTCGCATGTGAAATGTTGCTCAATACTTCACTTCGCCATAAGATCCAATACGGCCTATGTACTCTATTCATAGGAATCTCTTCACGGTGCGTCATCTCTGCTTCATGTGACATCACCAGTGTTCTCTTTTATTCATCTTCACACTTCTTCCGGAACTTCCTTCAGAAAACCGTCATTGCTTTGCGGCTACATCATATATGGTTTTCTCAATGGATACCTTGTTTCAAGGACTCGCTGTATAGGTACCATCACTGGCTTTGTGCATGCCGCAATTTCCGGTTTCCAACATTTAGGCAAAATGGGGGATCGACTTCTGGTTGAGGCACTTGGCTCCTCCTCTACAATGGTAAAATTGCTTTAGCTGGGAAAAGTGAAAAATAGGGTGATTCTGCTCCATGAAGGGGGCAAGTGCAGGCAAAAAGCAACATGATTGATGACTTTCTCCACCATGAAAGACCGAAGTACTTAGGTGAAAACTTGCCAGGTGTTAGGTGAGAAGGTAGGTTATGAGCAGGGAGCCATACTGTGGGCCTATTTACGAGGTTGGAGGTAGCCTTGCCTGTTTTACCGGAAAGGCTACCTCCATACCGGCATGAAAATCCAGCACCCGCGAATTGGCAACTACCGGGGTAATCCGGCCCCTCCGGCCCCGGTAATTGCCCTTTCACAGATGCCGATATATCCCCATTCCCATTTCAGCCCCATAGGGCTCAATGGGAATGGGGATGCCTGTAGCACAGGCACCGTTCATAACGGTGCCTGTGCTACAGGCATGCTGTGCTCACGGTGCCTTTCATTCCGCCAGGGCAGACCTGGTGGAATGAAAGGCACCGCGAGCACAACTCGTAGTTTGCCGGTCTGGTAACAGCGGCACTTGCAAGCATACCGGTACCATTGTTACCGACCGGCAACCTCGTAATGAGGCCCTTTTGTCTCTGATGGTTTGTGAACGATGACTGTCTACATACTTTTTATGTTACTTCTGGCCTTCTTGAGATTTTGCATACCGACTTGCTATATAGTGTGTAGATTCTTTAGAAATCCATCAAGGGAAGGAGCTTTGGAACCACGAGAAAGAGTTCCAGGGAGCCAAGTAGGGTGAAAACCATAGGCACCTAGAAGCGTATGCAAGGAGTTATTATAGAAAACTCACCCAGTTCTACTGTGAAGCTGTCGCAAAGCATTTTAAGTAATGCTCCAATATTTGATTTAATTGTTCTGTTTGTTCATTGGACTCTAGGTGGTAACCTGAGGTGAAGTTTCTTTGGATGTCTATTGGTTTGCATAATTCTGTTGAGGATGTTGAAGTTTATTGGGTTTCTCTATCAGAAATAATATTTTCTGGGAACCCATGTAACTGAAATGTGTCCTTGAAGAAGAAACGGGCCATTTGAGGTGCAGAAGGAATTTTCACCAAAGTCTATCACCACCATAATCACAGGATGTCCTTCAGATGGAGGAAGGTCGACAATAAAATCTGTCGATATATGTTGCCATGGTCTAAAGGGGGCTTGGGCTTGTTCCAGATACCCCAAAGGTTTTTTTCCAGGAGTCTTTGTGCACAGACAGGGCATGTAGACACGAAGTGAGAGACGCCCCTGTACATGCCCGGCCACCAAAACCTACGGGATAGATGTTCAAAAGTGGTATTGACTCCTATATGTCCTGCAACTGTGGTGTCATGATAAAGGGACAGAAATAAGAGGCAACGCCTTTTGTCGGGAATGTAGAGCTAATTGTCCCTATACTATAAACTGGGTTTGTACTTTAGTTTCCATTTCTCGCAAAATGCATGTGAATAAGTTCCCCATAAATCTGGTGTAGTGTTGCATCCATGGTCATGATAAAGGATGCCGTAAGAAACATCTTTTCACCTTGATGAATCTGATCTTTTTGCCCCGGGCCCCAATGTGATAACATATCGACCACAAGAATCTTTGCGCCTGAGATGTAAGTTATTATGAAATAGTTCTGGGGAAAGAAATGAGCCCAGCAGATTTGTCTGCTTTTTTTACAGTGAAAATTCTGTGGTCCATGAGGATTTCGAAGATTTCTGGAGCTCCCAACAAAAGATGACGCCATTCATAGCCAGACAGTTTGATGGCAAGTAGTTCTTTTTCTAGAACTGAATAGTTCCGCTTGGCATCCGTGAGTGTTTTAGAAAAGTAACAGACAGGATGTTCTTCTGCATTGTCATTGTGTTGTTTTAGGACTGCTCCTACGATTTAGTCTGAGGTGTCAGTTTCCATTATAAAGGGTGCATGGTTTCAGCTTGTACTAGAATTGGAGCTCTATTAAAGACTTGTTTTAAGGTCTGGAAGGCCTTCTCAGTGGCTGGATCCCAAAGACGGCTTTGCCCCTTATTTAGCAGAGAGGTTAAAAGCAAGACTAGCCTGGTAAAGGAAGGAATGCACTTCTGATAGAAGTTAGCGAGTACTAGAAATTGTTGGACTTCCTTTATTCCAGTGGGAGCTTTCCAGTCCAAAATAGCCTTAATTTTCCCGAGGATCCATAGCTAGTCCAGCTGAAGAAAGGATGTAACCCAAGTAGGGTACAGTGGTGACATCAAACATGCACTTCTCAGGTTTCACATGTAGTTAGTTCTTTTCCAAACGTCGTAGGACCTCTTCTACATGTCTTTGGTGTTCATCCGATGTTTTAGAGAAAACCAAGATGTTATCCGGGTATGCAATTACTGAGTGGTTTAAAAAAAATCAATCAAGTGTTGGAAAATCGCCACAGCATTGGAGAGATCGAATGGCATAACGCAGTACTCAAACTGGTAGGGAGGTGTTCTGTAGGTGTTTCTGCATGTGTCTCCATTCTTTATTCACACCAAATAATAGGCAAGGAATAGACCTGATTTGGAAAAGAGATTAGCACCTCGTACTGCTTCTAATATATAAGGAATTAGAGGTAACAGATACTTATCCTTACGGGTGATTTGGTTAAGCTTGTGGTAATTAATGCAAGGCCAAAGTTCTGCTGCGTCTTTCTTGGCCACAAAAAATATAGAAGCTCTTGCTGGGGATTTCGATTTGCGAAGCAGCACTTTGGCTAGATTTTCATCCAACTAAGCCTTGAGGGCATCCTTTTACGAGGGCGAGAGGATAAACATGAATTGGAGAACTGATTCTGGTAGGAGCTCAATGCTGCAATCTTTGGGACGATGTGGTGGCAAGGCCTTAGTAGTTTCCTTCTGAAACACATGTTGAAAAGACAGGCACTTAGTAGGGATGTCACACAGCATAAGGGTTTCTTTCATGTTTATCGGAGGAACGTTGTATGTTATGTTATGTTATGTTATGTAATTTGTAAAGTGCAAACTTTGACCAAAATGGTATCCTTTCACTAAGATAAAGCAGAGACAGGGAAGTCATACAGAGACACCCAGCACCAGATCAAAGATGAAAGAATAAGGTTTTCAGGACTTTATGGAAGGTGACAGGGGAAGAGAGTTCCACAGGGCAGGACCGGTGACAGAAAAAGCTCTGCCGCCCACAGAAGATTTGCTGAACCGAGGGATCTGAAGCAGGTAAAGATTAGCCCATCGCAGATTACAACAAGAATGTACCTTTTAAATTTGTGGTAAAGATACGAGGCTCCCGATCCCTGAAAGGCCCAATTGACCAAGCAAAGGACTTTAAACTTAATGCAAATGTCAATCGAGAGCCAATAGAGCTTCTGAAGTGCAGCTGCAGTCCGAGCAGACTTAGGGAGCCACACCATCAAGAGGGCAGCAGAGTTCTGGATGACCGGCAAATGCCAGAGGATAGTTTTAGGCTGCACAAATAGCGTGGTGTTGCAGTAGTCCAGAGTACCCATAACCGCAGTAGAGACCACAAGCCTGCGTAACTTGACAGGTACATATGAAATGATCAATCTCAGGGTCTTTAGTTTAAAATGGACGGCACTGCATCTGGCTCGGACCTGGCTCATAGTTAAGGGAAGCAGGAGCAGCCTGTGTAGTGAAACAGGAAGAAGTGCAGGGGAACCCAGAAAGAGCATCCAGGCTGCACAGTTTATATATGGGTTGTGTCGTGTAAACCACGGAATCCCCAGTATAACCGGGTAATGCGCGGTTTTAAGGAGGTCGAAGGAGATGGATTTGTTATGTTGGGCGATTTGCATCTGTAACTCCAAGGTGTTGTCGTTTATAGAACTGCTCTACAAGGGCCTTCCATCCATTCCTTCAACAGGTAAGGCCTTAGCACACATAGGTACATTTATGCTTGTGGACCAGGGTATGTACATAAAAACTCCTGTAGCCCCAGAATTGAACATGGCTGGTACATTCCATACCAACTCTGGTGTAATCCACAGAGTAATTTCTATAACCAATAAAGGTGTTCCATTGTTAAGAGAAGAGGGTGCTATAAATGTTGGTTGGAGCAAGGGACTGGCTTCAACCTCCCGGACCTTAGTCCCCTTTAGGTGGGGGAGGTGGCATTTCCCTGTTTTCTGGGGGAGCCAAGGGACATGATCTCAACAGATGTGTCGAGGAGCCACAGTACATACAGAGTCTGTTGCTGCATCTCCAAGCATCTAAATGAGGTGTGTTTGTAGGATCAATGCTTTTGGTAGGCCGAATCGGCCTCATGTAGCTCTGGGTCTTCTTACTCTTTGCCTTCCTTTCATGAAGGCAAAATCAACTAGCAACACCAAGGAGACCAGTTGCTCAATAGATGCAGGATGGGGTATTCATGCTATCTTGTCCTTTAACTCCTCATTCAACCCACGGTGATACAGAGTAAAACAGATATCTTCAGGCCAGACCGCCTCTAAAGCCAGCTGTTTAAACCGGGTGGTGTAGGTCAAAACATCCTTGTTGGAAGTCCAGGAGCATTTCATGTGTGGAATAGGTTGAATCTCGCCTGGCGAAATATTTCTTGAAGGAAGCGATAAAGCCATTGTAGTTGTTCAAGAAGGGGTCCTCACGAGTGACCACCTTAGATCGATCAGACTGAAACATGGTCTGCCTGAAAGAAAACACCACAGTACAGGCATCTATTTTATAGGACTTTTCCACCTGAGGAGCAACGACCTAAGAACCCATAGGTAAGGCGTCCGGGGCAATGATTGACTGTTATAAATAGGCATTCTCACCTTTGAGGATTTGGACCTCAGCCATCAAATTCTGAATGGCAGCCAAAAGCTCAGGTAATTGAGGCATGTGATTAGGTGTCAGTCATCGCAAACTCTGAGGTGTGCGCCTTACCTGGGCTGAAGGTCACCTGCGATCAGGGTAGAGGTAGGGTCTATCCTTTGAGGAAGCCACCTCGAACCATGGTGAAACAGGGAAAGAAGGGTTTTTTTCCAAAGGAATGATGCCGCAAGAGGTAAAAACCCAAATTGGGAGAAAAAAAAACACAGTTGGTTTGGCTGGTGAGGCAGGATTTCAAGCAGCAGAAGATTGTGAAGGCAGCAGAAACATTGTAACAATGGCAGCAGAAACACTGTAGCAAGGCTGTGGCCGCAAGATCACAGAACCAGGGCTGCAGCAGCAGGCTAAGAAAATGGGAAAAAACAGCAGGCATGAAGAAGGCAAAAGGGAAGTCAGACTAAGGACAGAGCGGTCTGGAGGAAGGGCAAGGTATGGCAGAGTCCAAGAAGGGCAGAAGAATACAAGAAAGAACTAGCGTTGTGGCAGCAAGGAAGAGTTGTGATGCACAGACTTCCTTCCTGATATTCTGGCAAAGGCTGATCTGACCGTGATGAAATTACGTCATGTTTACGGAGTAGGAAAACTGCGGCAGCCATCTTGGTATGGACGCTATGGTACATTGGAGGTACCATCTTGGTTCGGCTGCAAGTCACCATCGCGACCAAGCATGGCGATTGATTTGCCCTCTGATAGAACCTCCTGTAATATTCAGTAAGTCCAAAGAAGGACCTTAGGTGTCTCTTTCTTTTTGGAGCCAGTGTTTCCCGGACAGCACAGGCATTGCCCAATTATCTCACCAACAAACGGGCTAAGTGGCATTTCTTGGGGTTAGTGGTGAGGCCGGCATGTCTCAGGGCTCTAATAATTTCATAAAGATGGACCATGTGCTCTTCCCAGGGCTGATTTTGAATGACTAAGTCATCGAGAAATGTGCTGCAAAGCTGGAATATGGCTGCAAGATCTGGTCCATTAGTCGTTAGAAAGTAGAAAGAAACGGGAGCTCCATTTAACCCATATGGTGGGACTTTTAAATGAATTAGTCCTGTGGGGTTGGAGAATGATATATTTTCTTTGTCTGTGGGATTTAAGGGGGCCTGCCAATAGCCCTTGGTAAGATCAATTGTGGAGAGGTAGACTGCTGACCCCAGCCGGTCAAAAAGGTTGTCAATATGTGACATCAGATAATTATTGAACAAGGATATGGCATTGAGTTTCCCAAAGTCTATACAAAACCTCCACAATATATCAGATTTTGTCACAAGGACTATTGGTGAGGACCACAGACTTTGAGATAGTTCAATAATGTTGGCTGTCAACCCCGGGTTCGCAACTAAAGACATCCGGGAACGGGGTCAAAAGATCTTGATTGTCTTGCTGTTGCTGTAGTGCATGGTTAGGGGGTACTAAATTGGCTCCCTCTGTCTCTTCTGACAATAAACTTCCCATTACACGGATGGAGATTCAAGTGGGTCCCCTTTCCATTCCTTGAAAAGTTTGACACAGCGTATTTGGGTCTTATTTCGTCTAACGGGTTGGGCAACTCGATGGTTACCGGTGCCAGTTCTCTCTAAGATCTCATATGGGCTATGCCAGTGGGACAGCATTTTGTGCTCAGAAGTGGGTAGAAGTACCAATACCTTATGTCCAACAGAAAATGACCAGGGTATTGCCTTTCTACCGTATTGTGCTTTTTGATTTTCTGGTTCTTTCGCTACGTAGAAATGTACTACATCTCTCACCACGGTCATATGTTCTTTAATCCACTGTGCGGATTGAGACAGGCACAAAGGCTTCTTCCTGTTATGCCCACGCCTCTCTCAACATTTCTAGGATGTCTCTTGGATCACGTCTCAAACAGGGAGAACGACAGGGAAGCTTGGGGAGCCTTCCTGATGGGGAATAATGCCCAAGGAATCATCATATCTCAATTGTAGCCATCTGCCCCTACCAACTTCTTCAAAACATTTTTTAAGATCTTATTGAAGCATTCAACAAACCCATATGTCCGAGGATGATAGACGGAGGGCCTCAAAGAATCGTTTTTACTTCCGCCATGATCTTACTAATAAATGTAGTTCCCTGGTCTGACAACATTTCTTTTGGGAAGCTCACTCAAGATAGAGAAGGGATCACGTGGTTTAAGATCTGATAAGATGTATTGTTCCTCAGCGGGAAGGTGTCAGGGTAACATGTGGCAATGTCAAGGATGACTAAAATGCATCTATTCCCAAGTTTGGATGGTGTGAAGGCATCATGAAGCAAGACACAGACAATAGATTCAAAGTTCAAACAAAATGTTTTATTAACTCAAAGGTCAGGATGGTTGAAGGCATAACATGCCCTCTCCTAAGGTGATATTTTCCTACCAAAAGAAACTAAGGAAAGTCTGCGTCAGAATGTTCAACTTAACGTGTCTGTATGTGTTCAAAACCTATACTTGCCCTCACAACTAAAACTAAACAATGTGTAGGGATAGCAGAAATACAAGAAATAGTGTTCTAGGCAAAGTTCTGAGCTTCATACAGCTCCTGGCTTACTTATCAGCTTCCCTTCCCCAAGTCCAAAATAGTGCCACAACAGTTTCAGGATTCCCTTTTCCAAGTTCAATGCAGTTCCACAAAAGCTCTAGGTTCCCTTCCCCAGTTTCAAGACAGTTCCACAAAACCTCAGAGTTCCCTTACCCAAGTTCAAGGCAGTTTAAAAAAAAAACCTTGGGGTTCCTTTCCCCAAGTTCAAAACAGTTCCACTTGTACTTGTGCTCACTCTTTCAATTTTCAAAAGCAGCTCCAATCCTCTTTTATGCTCTTTCTGCTTTCTTAACTTTTACCTTACTTTAATCAATTTATAATGCACACCACAGGACATGGAGGCTCACAGGCGCAAACAAACAAAGATAACAGATCCACAACAAGGACAAGGTACACCCGACATACAGATGCAGGACATATCACAGGGCCAACATAGGTGGGAGATTTAAGAGCATTATCGGAATAGCAAGGTCTTCAGCTTCTTTCTAAACATCACTGTATATTTCAGCCTTCTTAGGTCTGGAGGGATAGCATTCCAGGCCTTGGCTGCAGCCAGGAAGAAAGCACTTTTCTTAACCTGGGTTAATTTACAGGCAGGATTTTTAAGCTGATTGGAGTTATTAGATCTAAAGGTCCTGATGCTGGATTTAGTGGTTAGTGCGTCACTCAAATATAGAGGGCTAGATCTTATCAAACATTTATGCATGATCAGTAGGATATGAAATTCAATTCTAGCCTCTGTTGGCAGCCAGTGCAGTTTGCGTCTAGAATCTGCGGCATGATCTCTCGTGCTAAGACCAGCGATAACCCTCACTGCATTGTTTTGTATCGTTTGCAGTCTTGCACCACAGTCTGATTTGGTTATACCAACTGGTAGGCTTCTACAATAGTCAATGTTTGACCCCACAAGGGCTCTTGCTACATTCTCACAGTTGGTTCGAGATATATATGGGAGGAGTTGCACCATCAGCTTGATGTAGTAGGCAGTCAAGGAGACCAAACTGCTTACCTGAGCCCGCACATTCAGATTTTGGTCCAGATAAATCCCCAATGTCTTCACCTTTTATTTGGTGTCAGGATCACACCTTGCCACTTGAAAATACTTATAATCTGTACTCAGCATCCGTAATTTGGTCTCTGTGCCTACCGCCATCAGTTCTGTCTTTTCTTTATTAAGCACCAAACTATTACCGACCATCCAAGTTTGAATGAGTTCATAGACCATATTCACAGTTTTTTCATCGCCTTCATGGTTACCCGACAGTAGATGACACATTGTGTATCATCAGCGTAATTGGTAAACCCAACCCTATTTTGTTCCAGAAGATTGAAAAAAGGAATTGTGAATATATTGTGCAGGGAGGGAGATACACTCGCCCCCTGAAGCACACCATAAGCCAGGTGGGTGGGTTGAGCTTCTGCATCCTTACTCCATACTCTGCTCCATCAGTTGCTCAAATATTAGCCAATCTAGACAGCTGCATTGCCAGAAAAAACAGCTACTTCTTTTAATCTGTTGACCAACACTTTTTGGTCCACCAGATCAAAACCAATCGACAGGTCCAACAACATAAACATGGCAGTTTGCCCCTTGTCCATGATCTGTAGCAATCTAGATTTCAGAACGAGCAATGCCATTCCCATGCAATGTCCCCGCCGGAAACCTGGCTGCCACTTATTTAAAATCGTATTCTCATTCAGAAATGCTGAGATTTGAATTTAGGCCACACGGTCTAAAAATGTCAAAAGAAATGGCATGTTAGATATAGGCTGAAAATTGGCTGGTGTTTCTGGGCACAGACCTACCTTTTTTAATAAGGGAGTAACCCAGGCTACCTATCAGCAGGGGGTTCATGCTTTAATTATCATACTGGGGCATACCTCCCCATTACAGCTAGTTGCTTTAAGGTTATTAATAATCAGTGCAAGTTCAGATTTTGATAAGGCTTTAAAACTGAACTGGTTTTCTAGCATCATTTGCATACATTTCACCAGTGGCTGGATGCTAGCTGCCTGTCAATATTCTTCTTGCTGAACTCAATATTACTTTTTATACGATCAAGCTTCCCTAGCATTGCTTCCTGAATCAGCATGCACCAGCGTTTTTAACAATTGTATCCAGTTTATTTGGGCATGGTTGTTCTAATTCCTTCATATTTGTATGTGTATTTATTGAATTTTATATAGCGCTTTTAGACAAAGTGCTTTAGATCTTTTGACTCGAATCGTGCTTTAGCTGTCCTAGCATCAAATGTTTTTTTTATTGATTTGGCTGATTTACAATCAACCTTTCAATTTATAAATAAACAAAAGATAAAACACAAAATAAAACAATGCTTTACAAATTACAAAAGGAGAATGCATATTTATAATTTAAATAAAACAATTCACACAAACAAATAAATAAAAGAGAGTACATACGTACCAATTATATGGAGAAAAAAATAATCTTGGTGGTTCTACTTGGTTTGGTATGACACTTGAATAAATGACAATTATATTGTTAAGTTTTCCAGCGAAATTACCACAAATCAACCTGCATCAATTCAATTGTAATGCATTAAGAACATGAATTGTCACAATTCTAAGAGAAGTTTGATTTGTACAAAAAGTGTGTTGCCATAGGAATTCTTGGTCGACAATTTTGAAGTGCTTGAAATATCTTTTCAAATAAAAGGGACGCTTATTGCAAAGCTTTGGACAGGCTGAGATAAGATGTTTCAATCTCTCAGGCTGACTCCTGTACTTACAGAACCGACATATATTTTCAATTTTGTCAATGATTTTTCGTCTTGCCAATACATCATTTGTTGATGACAAGTTGAATCTTAATCGCAAAAAAGCATTTCTAAATGCAGGTGATGGACATTTTACTAGATAAGGCTCCAAAACACAATATATTTTGTTATTGAAAGGATTGTTCTAAAGTCAGTGTACATTAGACATGCTTGCTGTGTTTTAATCCAATCAAATTGGAGTAATTGTTGTTTCGCGTGAGTTGGATCGCCCAGCAAAAGTTCCATTGATATATCAGCAGCAGCCAAAATGTTTATATTTGTGGTCTTCTATATAGTTACAAACCTATGATCGAACAATGTTACATATAAGGCTTATATGTATATAGTAACATGTCTGATTTAGGGGCCAGCAAGCACTTCCTGTATAATGCGGATAGTTTCCATGTGTACATGGCATAAAGAGAGATCAGACCCAATTCAAATCTAATTATTGCAACTGCTAACCTTTGAGGGAGGTTCAACACCCGCCTCCAAAGTTTTCCTTCCATTTTCTACCAGAAAGCTTCTGAAAAGGCATACTTAGTTTCCGTACCATACAAGATCAACGGTACAGCTTTCTGGTTGAAAAAGGTCAAAACTGGCACACAAGAAAATTTGCTATATTTGCCATCTATAACCTTGCCTGGGAAATTGCTGTGTGCATCTTAATCTTAATATAGTGAAGGTCACGGGCTGGATCATTTACATTGACAACTAGATAGTGATAACCATGCACTAGCTCAAGTTTAGTGCCATGCAGCGCACAACTAATTGATCTGCTACTACTCTGTGCCTTGCCATTATGCATGTCTTTAGTCTTATCTAGGTTAATTTGCAGCTGATTTTCCTCGCATAAATTCCCAGGGCATTTAACAATCCCTGTAAATCTTTCAGGGTTTTCGATAATAGCACAAAGTCGTCTGCATATAGCAGCAATGGAATTGAGTAAGGTCCCAACTTTGGTGCATCCGTCATGACGTTAATAAACCTTTCCTTCAGATCCGAGATAAAGATGTTAAAGAGGGCTGATGTGATGATGCAACTCGGCTTTAAATATCTGTAGGGGAAAGGGGAGCAGAAAAAACTCTATCCAATGTTAGTCGTACCTGTATTGAGGTGTTGGTGTGTAGCAGATCAATAAGAGAGCTAATGCACGATGGACATTCTGCTTTGCATAACCTTGGTCGTCAACAATTGTCTGGAGACAGAATCAAAAGCAGATCAAAAATCCACAAAGAGCAAATACAGTTGCTGTTGGTGGTGCAAGGCATTGCTTAGATCGTCATGAGATTAATTGCTGTGTCCAATCCAGCAATAAAACCCGTTTGGAAAGGGTCTCAATGCTGGAGTTATATTGTCCAGTCATTGAAATCCCTGAAGATGAAATGGGCAAATATTTTGCCAGGTGCAACAAGCAAAGCAATGGGCCTATAGTTGGCTGGAGAGTGACAATCGCTTTTCTTGAAAATTGGCACTATTATGGATTTATGCTATGATGTTGGTATAAGGTTTGTTTTTAATACAAATGTAAAGATGTTGTATAGAATTCTGGCCCAGGCCTCTGGTGTTCCTTGAACATGGCATTGTGAGGTCCATCAGGGCCTGGGGCCCCCGAATGGCTAGATCTTTGAATATAATACAAGTTGTCTTCTTCAGACACTTGAAGATGCACATTTTTAGAGGGTATTCTAGTATAGTCAGTGGAGGTGGTGCCAGACAAGGCGTACACAACTGCAAAATATTCCAGCCATTACTTTTCAGATACTCCATTGATCTATACGGGAGTCTGTGTTATATGATTTGCTCGATTAAGTAAATTCCATGTTTGAGTTCTTGGTGGCAATTACCACAATTGTTGACTCTCCGTCTTTTTGAAATAACAGAGCTCTAAGAGCGCTTATCCAGTATTTATATTTGGTTTTTAATAGTGTAAGAGCTTGTGTACTTTTAGTCGGACAGAGAAAGCGGGTGTGTCTCTTGGCTCGACGCAGCATGGTTTTCCTGTCCTGTAATTCTGGATCATGAGTGTGTTTATTTTTGTAGATCTTTCTCACAGTTGATGATGATTGGTGACTTAAGAGTTGCAGTGCAGCCACATAATGCCCTCACAGATAATTCACATGTTCCTCAGGAACACATTGGTTACGAACAATGCAATCATTTAAATGTTGTAGAGTTAGGTCGGACCATGGAAACTGGTTTCTTCCTCCGGTTAATGTTAATTGTCTCTCGAATTTGGCCATGGAGAGATTAACAAGACTCGATTCCCAGGACCAGCACAAACTCAACATTTTGTGATCGCTGTGTATTTGTTTCTTAACTTTGAACGTTATTGCATCAGCAAATACATTTTGATCTATGTAAATATAGTCAATAATAGCTTCCTGGGGACCTCTATGCCAGGTGCTTCTAGGAGGTAAGTCATCAGGGAGAGCTCAATTCACCATTACTAACTGTCTCTCTCTCTCATAAGAGAGGACCATCTTCGTCATACTGGATTTTCAGTTGTAGCGCATTTAGAGACACAATGAAGATTCAGATCTCTGACCAGGATAGTGTGTACAATGGCTGGGTCTGCATAACAAGATCTAGAATCATTTCAAGATCTTGAAAAAATGTACTGCTCTTAATTCCTGCATGGTTCCAGTAGACATTAATAAGTGCAATCTCTCTGAATGAGAACCCGATTTTAACTAATTGTATGAATTGATTTGGAGTAGCCCATGGCTATGAATCCAGAACCTATTTTAGTGGCAACAAGTAGACCTGATGTCGGCCTTCTTTTGACAGATGATTTAGCCTCATGTAAAATGACATGATGGCCATCCCAGAGGGGAGTTTCTACGAGCCATGTCTCCTGCAAGGCGAATATATCAAAGGATTTTAAGTGGTTGCTAGAGCTGTCCATGAGGTGTAAGGAGGAACAAGATTCTTAGGAAGTCCCTTGGATTGTTATGCATTAGTGTTACGCCACATGTGATGTTGGTTCGGATGGTTAGCACTGATGTCTGAATATTGGGTTATGTGCCTGGGCTGGTTTGAACATGTGATTTTAAGAGGCAGCAGTTTAGTCATTGCAGGGAGTGGCCCCTCAATATGTCTAGAGGAGGTCAGAGGGAATACATCTTGAGTAATCACAAATCCCTGAACAAATAGATACATTTTTGCTTTCCAGGTGGCATTCAGGACAACACCTGACCGGATCCACAAACTAGTGACCGATAGATCTGACTCCTCAACAAATTCAACTTGAAATATATCTGAGGAAGTTATGTCGTCAAGACTAGGGATGTCACCGAATACGCTGAGGACACTCGACCTATTAAGATCATAATTAGCATATGGAGCCGTTCGACATTTCGTAATTAAATGATGGTAATGAGATTGACGGAAATTATGTTGGCCATGTGCTTCCATTCCACCCTTGATTACGTTCTTTACTATCGTGGGATGTTGCCTTATGTTGTGAGGCAAGATAGAGTTTGACAGATTTCTGTATCCCCGCTCGTTTCTGTTCCAGTATAGGACAATCATTGCCTAAATGCATGGAAAGAGAAGGGCAAGGTACATCCGAGCTCAAGCTATGTGTTGGTTGATGAGATATTGAGGACGGGATATCCTTCTTTTGCTGTTCAGTAACAACCAAAACAAGATCGTCCAAAGGCTCATAGGCTGAAATTGTTTTTACGTGCTTCTTAATTACTGCCGAACTGGCTATTGCACTTTGTTTTTTGGGAAGGGTGATAGCCCGTATGATTTGCTTGGAGCTCGAGCTGGTTTGGGATTGTTTAGTGTTCATGTTTTTTGTCTTTTTCTCAAGTAGAGGAGGTTTATTATTATTATTTTTTTTGGTCATACTAAGAGTGAAAATAGTATAAGGCTGTTTTGTCTTGGGCTCAGCTTGTGAAGAGCCTGTAGCTGTTAACGCTAAAGACAAAGTAGAGTACACCTGACACGGGTCCACAGTGTCAGCTTCACAAGGCCAATTACTTGATCGAAGGAAGGCAAAGCTCAGCCCCTCGACTTGGGCATACTACCCACGCCTGCATTAATCAAAATAGACATAGCACGTAATTGAGTGTGGGCTGCAGCCACGGTAGGCAATAATTGAGTAGACAACAAACCTGCCTTGACAGAAGTCTCCAAATTAATTGTAATCTCACGTTACAAAAGTTGTGTGATGAGGGACGCCTGATGATTAATTTTTACATCCAATATCTCAAACACCTTGGCCAGTGAGATAAATGTCGTATTCATGGTAGTTAGGGTAATATATAGTAATCGGGAGTGTGCTGGTTGATACTGGGAAGAGGGTTGTGTTTGTCGGGCACCGCCTATCTTGCGCAGCATAGGATGGGTACATTTTAATGACAGAGCTGATGAACTATTCTGAGTGGTCAAACATGATCAGTGATTGGGACAAATTAAGGGTATCAGTAGCAAGCAGCAAGGTCGGAAGAACATTTTCTAACTGTTCTGACGCCGCACCCTGCAATATGGTGGTGTCTGTTACCAACTCAACTGAGGCTTGAACCCGCTCTTGATATTGCTGATGCACCCCATTCGGGTGCAAGAGGACATCTGGCTCAATAGTTAATTCAAATACAGGTATATCTCTATGATCTACTGGTTTATTATTAACATCGGGTAACTGAATATAGGCAAATTGCACCTGGGTGTTGTTCAATTGGTTGGCTAACCCTTAATATGCCGAGAAGGCATGAGTTGACATAGAACCTGGATCAGCAGATAAAATCATTGGTGTATTTGTGCAATCCGCTGCCATCAACGAATCTGATACAGTGATAGGACTCACACCACTAGGACTTGGCACAGGAGAGATTGAGGGCTGAGGAACTGAAGTAGCTTCAGTTGTGGTAATTTCACTTATGTTCTGTGAAAAATCTTTCACCTCTTCTGGGTGGTAAAATTCTCTGATGTCAACTGTGTGAGGATTTTTTGTGGTAATATTGACTCCGATATAGACGATTTCATCACCACCATCAGAGCGGGGGAAGTTCTAGGAGGTGTTCACCTCAATTGCATCGTTACCTTAGAAATGTATTTAGGCAGCGGCATGGCAGACCTGAGTGTATTAGGTGCCTTAGACATAGTAAAATGAAATGGTTAAACAAAGCTCACACAGCTAAATACAACAGTAGATGCAAAGTTATACATAAACAAAACAAAACTCTTGCCTACAGAAAACCCACTCAGCAGTACAAAGGTCAGGAAAGTTGCTGCCTGCTGCACAGCCAAGCAGCTAAGCAGCACTTCCGGAGCACATCCACAGATGCGCGCATGCTGCTAAAGTAGGTGCTTGGATAATAGGGGGCGGAGAAAACCGCTCTGTGTATACAATTTCACCAAAATTGCAAGGTATATCATGAAGCAAAACTTCCAGGAATATCCAGACAGCAGGGTCTTCACACAGCTAAGCAGCACTTCTGGAGCACTTCCACGGAGTCCTGCTTGTTTCTGGCCCAGATAGAACGTTCGCCGGGGATCTCTGGCTTGTCTGTATGTGCGCCAAACGTGTTTTTTAGCTACTATAATGGCTTCTTTGAATTCCCTGGCCGCCACCTTGTAGGCCTCTGTATCTTGGGCATCCTGAAAGGATCTCCATCCATAAAAACATTTATTTTTGACAGTCTTAAGTTTTTGTAGATCTGGGGAAACCAAGCATTGCCTTTTCTCTCAGTAACCTGTTTTATTCTGAGAGGAGCTAATTTATTGGTAGCCTCTTGTAATGCTTGCTGGTAGACCCTAACAATGTCAACTACCAGCACAAATTCCATAACTTGCTCCACCAGAGGGGATAGCAATGGTTCCATGGTGTCTGCGGTACATTTTTTTTAGATTCCTGGAAATTGTTGTGATTTTTTTCAAGAGCTTCATCTCTCTGAAGGTGTCATGATGCCTACACCCAGGCATTCGGACCAAGCCCATCAGCCCCGGGAGCAGACATCTAGGGGCTATCTGGGTTCAGTCGTGGCGCCTTAGGCACCAGACTCATAGTAGGAATCAGTCCTGGCGCCTAAGGCGCCAGGCTCATAGTCATTACTTACCTCAGGCAGACCATGCTGCAAATGACTCCAATCCAACATGAAGCCTGAAAGGGACTATTTTTCTGCAGGGACTATTTTTTACTCGGGTGTGGTTCTAGGGACTTCTTGCCTGGGACTACTTTTGAGGCTATTTAAACCCCCTGACCAGCAACACGCTTCGCGTTATTCTGCATCCAGCAGCGTAACACTCACCATGCCTGCAGCCTGCATCCAGTCTTCTGCCACGCCCGCCTCGAATCCGGAGCTCCTAAAACAAAGAGGAAAGAAAGGGACAAGGTTAGAAAACTAACTTATTTCTATTCCACACCTGATTCTGGATCCATCTTGTCTCCGGACCTGTAAAGAACATCATTTCTGCACGCGCCGCACCTCCAGCTGCAGCGCTGCGCCATACTCACCAGTCTTCACAGCATTGTTTCGGGTCGGTGCTGCCTCCATGATTTCTTCGCCGAACTTCGGCACCTAGGAGACAAAAGAAAACCACAGGGTGAGCCAAGGGAAGCAACAAATATAATTCTTACCACCATAGACTTACCTGATTTACCACCGGAGGCATCCTTTTGTGACTCTCCATATTTTCACGTGCCGCATCTGTAGAGAGACAAAACAACACGTTTTCCTCGTGCAACATTTACCGGACAGCGCCGGGTAATACAGACTCTTACCTGAGCGCCACCAGCTGCCACAAGAGCATCTTTTCACGAGCAAGCTGCAAGACAAGAAAGGAAGGGGGAACAAGAGTGAACATCGGACATATTAAACTCTATGAACTTAATACTTACTGGTCCTCACCAGGAACCTCAAAGTCAATACTCTCCAGAACTCTCCCGAGCCTTCAAACCAGTGAAATAACTGAAATCAACGCGCCCCTGCAAAGCCACGCAGGATGAAGAGCTCATCTTTCAAGAATATAAAGTGAGATTGCTGTGAGGGCATTTCGGAGGTGATTAGTTGCGGAGGACTGTGGGGGTGCCATCACTTGAATCCACAAGTGGCTAAATCCATCTCTCCACTTGCAGGAGAATATTTCTACGGGTTAAGCAGACAAGATTAGGAGGGCAGGTCCAGTCAGTCATCGCTGCACTACGCATCACGTGGGTGGAGACCGCAGCTGTCCGGGTCCGACCGACGCCCCTGTGGGAGCCAGGTGAGCTAACAAAAGGCTTATCACAAACTAATGAAAAATGGACAAAGAAGTGGTCGGGCCACAGATACTAACATGTTGGTTATTTCAATATTGCGAGTGGCAACCCAATCTAAGGTGTTCTGTTTCACGTGCGTGTATGTATTCATGAGTTGCTCAAAATCCAAATTACCTAGTGAGACTTCCAGAATACCAGCTTGACATTGTTGTTACCCAACCAGAAATTAAGGTCTCCCAAGACCATTGCCTTTGTACTAGGTTTAAGGATGGGCAGCAATGTATTACGTAATTGTGTAGGGAACTCTAGAATAGGAGAAGGGTGTCTGTACATCAGTACCATATTATAAGTGGTTTCTGTATCTGTCCTAATTTTTAGCAGTAGCATTTCACTACCTTCAATGCCTGGTAACTCCTACCTACCACACGTCTAGATTGGATTTAAAAATAAAGGCAATCCCCCTTTCCCTCTTGTCTGTCCTGACCTAGCATATCATAGCCTGGGTGGGTAGCCAGTGCCAAGGTGGGTCCTGCTTCATTGTAACACTATGTCCCAGTCAGCATGCATATATCTACATCCTGCTGGATGATATATGCAGCATATGACCATGATTATTTCGAATACGAACATTTCGAAGATGAAAATGTTGAAATCTAAATGTTTGTTTTCGAAATAGGCTTCCCACAGCTAAATGCCCTTTGTAGACCCTGCTCCCACCACCCCCTTACTTACCTTTTGGCGGTAACACTTCGCTGTGTCCCGCGAGTCCCTGCAGCACCAGTTCTCTTCCCTT
Organism: Ambystoma mexicanum; assembly: GCF_040938575.1. Taxonomy (NCBI): domain Eukaryota; kingdom Metazoa; phylum Chordata; class Amphibia; order Caudata; family Ambystomatidae; genus Ambystoma; species Ambystoma mexicanum. Next base: position 577,538,767 of record NC_090934.1, read on the forward strand.
CCGTGGATTGGAACCGGCGCTGCAGGATCCTTTTCTTTTTTTTGGGAGGGAACACTGTTTTGTTTTGGATGTGGGGGACACCCACGCTTCCCCCGATTCCATTATAGCCGACAAGGGTATAGGGGATAACCCCGCAACCCCTGCTCCCCTTGTTCACTATAACAAAAACCAAATGGTTGAAATGGTTGGAATTTTTGTCTGTATATAATTTTGGTACAGCAGAATTCTGATCATTTCAACCATTCGTTTTTTTAATGATATTTTCAGACGATAACACATGCTGCTACTTCTAAGGCATGTTTCAATAAAGACCTGGTATTTAATAAAAGTTTTTTAAGACATGAGTTGTGATTGGTTTTAGGATACAAGATTTTTGGTGACTGGTACAATAATGCTTTGCCAATTTAAAGCATCATGGAGGTCAGAGTCTTCATCTAGCCTCCCTAAAGTCATTATCTGAGTCGTGGTCATAGCATTAACAGCCTGGTCAACCCTAATCACTGGGGCTGCAGAAGAGCTATTTGTGGCATAGGGACTGCATCTCTCCAGCCCTAATATCTCTCCACTGGCTCCTGGTTGCTGCAAGGATCAAATTCAAATCCCTCTGCATCATCCATAACACTGGGGTCTGGGACCATGCTATCTACAACTTGCTTTTACCAAATACTCTCCCGCCAGATCTCTCCGATCATCCGGCTCCAACTGTCTGCTTGTCAAGCGCTTCTCTAAGCAGCGAGCGGGTGGCTGATCTAATTCCTTGGCTGGCTCCCTCCTCTGGCACAGCCTCCCCCTTCCTCTCCATCTTGGGCCAGATCACCTCAAATCAAATTTTGCAAGCTCCTCAAGACTTTCCTCTTCTCCTACTCCTTCCCCCTCTCCCTTCCATGCTAACCCCCAGTCGTTGGGATTGGTGGGCTGAGCCTTATGTATCCTCCTGGGCACTGGCCTTCTGCCCTCCCCTGCACTTGCCTTTGGGCACCTACTGGCCTGTGTTGTCTCACAGGCCTACACTTATTGTACTTGCAGATGTCCACTCTCTTACGAAGTGGTCACTGCCTGACACTTAACAGTTGCAACTGTCTCTCTGGCACTCCCCCACCCTCTGTGGAACCTCTAGCACTTACCCACCCCCTGCCGCTTCTCTATTTACGCACTTGCACATTCCGAATGTTCACAACACCTAGTAGGATCGCCTCTGCCTTTTGCTCATCATAGTTATTTTATTCCATTATCTTGTTCCCTTGTTCCCTCTCATTTGCCCTCTGGGCGATTTGAAACAAGATCTCTTGATGTACAAGCGAATTACAAATGCACAAGAAATACAAAATGATTAATTGGTGGCTGCAGTGTCTTGGAAAGTAACAATGTTACTTGTTCCGCTAACAAAGCCTCTGCGAGGTACCGCTCCAATATAGCAGCACTATGTGCCCCAAACTGTATATGCACACCTCTGTTTGTATTCTTCATTAGACGTTTATTCCTCGTGGCATCTAGAAGTGCCATAGCATGCTCTGAAACAAAAAGAAGACTTACAGGATCAGGGGGGCAGCGAGCATCACAGAGCACCACGGACCGGCACTGACCGGGCTCGATGCCACGCACAGGCACTCATGCGCCGGTATGCAAACAAATAGCACAACACGAACTACAATACTCAAAGGCATTGCAGTTCATGGCATGTTGTGCTTCGAAAATGTATTTCAAGAGGAACAGAGGATCTGAAACTCAACAAGGCTAATTAAATGGGTAAAAGCAGTCTAAACACAGCGTTCCAATTGAAGTAGAAAGTCCTATAAAATTTAAATTTAAAACGTGGTAAAATATACAAAATAGGAAATGCAACAGAAAAGTTAAAATAATTAATTGTTGCACTTCAATGGCACCTCTAAACAAATGGTGCTATTAAGAAATTGACTTTCCTTAACAGTTCAATCAGATTGATTTTTCCTATTTCACTTCAGCAACCTCTTTGGCTTTCACAGTTGTGGTTCCCTGGTCTAGGAGCATTTGTCAGACCACACGGTCCATCCATTACAGGTCGTGCAACTAGGAACCCTAAGCTCTCTAATCCACACAGGTTCTTCTGCATTGGTACCCTGGTGATAGTTCACACTAACTTGGCTTCTCTTTATCACCCTCTTGGCTTTGCCATAATGTGTTTTTTCCTTTGCCAGTCTTTTGACCTTTTGTGCTCTGAAACACTTGTGTATGAGCGCGATATAAATAAAATATCATTTAATTTCATTTAATTTCTTGTCACAACGTATTTTCTTATATATTGCACTTCGTGATGTCTTTGTTCCTTCCCCACCTCACTTTCATGCTCTGTCGCACTTTTCCATACTCACTTCCTTTGATGCTTCATGCGATTCGTGTTTTGCTTTCAAATGGCAATGTTTGAATTTCAATAACACTTGTCATCAAGGCACATATTTGCCAAAAGCCCTCCTTTAGTTCGGTATTCACACTTCACTTTCTTTGTGGAGCTCACCGGCAGCTCCGCTATTGCTCTGCGGTCGCAGTCTGTCACCTTTCTTCTTTCTCCTGTGTCCACAGCTCCAGCTGCAGACGTATGCTAATTGGGGCTTCCCCACCTGCATCCTTCTCATGGGCCATCTGGCCCTTGCCTCCATGGCTTCCTGGGGTCGACTGCCAGAATCTTGGCTCTCCTGCAGGAACCACCATGCTGCCACCTTGCAAACAGGTTATCCTGCCGGTCCATTTGCTGCTGGTCTCCTCCCCTCTTCTACGCCTGCGACCGCCTGACAGGTTGCAGGTCTGAGACCCAAATTACAATTGCCTGGTTGTATTTAGAGGAGTAGTTCAGACATGCCTGACCTTCACAGTACTTTGGCGGCCTCTTCCTTGTCTCAAAAGTAGAGTGGTGAAATGGCTCACTACTCCTAGTCACCTTTTCCTCCTCACAGTACCGAAGTGGGTTGAATGGCGGGAAATGATGGAAAAGGATTTACAATAGCCCATGAAGCCTGAGGCCGGGAGAGGTTGATCTACAGAAGGAAAAGGGGAATACCATGTTTCATTATTAACTCTCTTTTCTTTTACCCTCTTTCTATGGCTTCTGGGTTTATAATATTTTCCAATGTCATGCTGGCTAGAGGGAAAGGGGTAACAATATTGCATAAGTGTTTCTGGGATTACAGTTTCATCCTGGAATTGGAAGGGTGCTACAATGTTTCCCTCAGGGACATCCTCTCCCCAATCCCCAGGGATCCTCCATGCAGATGATCATTCCTCTCTTCTCCACCACCAGGGTCAGGATCCAAAAGCGATGGCCTTTCCCTGCCCACCTGGGAAGAGAACCCATGTGTAGTAAGTGTGAGGACATCCTCAGGTTTCTCACAATGGTTCCAGTGGGTCTACTATATCCATTCCTTTTCAGGAAAAGGTGACTTCAATTATAGGCAATGGTTGTTGTGGAGCTGGAGGAGGATTATGTGGATCGGTCTTTTGAAAAAGACAACATATAGCAATAAAATTACAGATCTGTGCATAAATGCATGGCCAAATAAACCTGCTCACAACAACCTTTCCCTGTGTTTTTGCCATCCCCAAATATCCTGAATTTAAGTGAGCATGTGCCATTTTGAAAAATGGTAGCAGGCGTCCCTCTCCAGAAAGAGCATAGCATGATAACCTGTTCTGTGTTTTTTTCCTACTTTGAGAGTTTGCAGCCATCGCTTTTTGCTCACTGTACCTTTCACAGACGGGAAATATCCATTTTCATATCACTCTTTGTCCCGTCCACATGGACAGTCCAGCACCAAAATGATATGACAATTCCCTTCTGAACAAGAGTACCAACAGCAACCCCATACACGTGTTTCATCCAAGTTGGGCCTAATGAGTGAGGTGGAGCTGTGCCTCTCTGAGCACAGTGAGCAGGGAGTCCACGTCTGGGTTCCCCCAGTAACTCAGGGTGACCAACCCCAAGTTCCTTGCAAATATTTTTCAAAAATGGTAGCAGGCGCCCCTCTCCAGAAAGAACATAGCATGATAACCTGTTATGTGGTTTTTTCCCACTTTGAGAGGTACAGTGAGCAAAAAGCGATGGCTGCAAACTCTCAAAGTGGGAAAAATACTGTCTTTGACACTGTCAAACGCAGCAGACAGGTCAAGGAGAATTAAGATAGCAGATTGGTTGGAATTCTTAGCAGAGGCGATGAAGTTGGACAGGTTTGTGAGAGCAGTTTCCATGGAGTGACAGTAGCAGAAATCTGCTTGTAGCAGGTCTCGAAAGTTGATAAGATGGTTGAACACATCCCTTTCAAGCACTTTGGAGTAGTACGGCAGGAGAGACATAGGGTGAAAGTTAGACATAGGATCGGGTCAGTCCCTTGCTTTTTTAGGAGAGGGATGATCACGGTTGTTTTGGAAGCAGAAGGAAAGCAAGTGGAGTCCAAGGACAGGTTGAAGAGTTCAGCGAGCTGAGAGGTCAATAAAGGGGCAATAGGCTTGACTAGCTGAGGAGGAAGAGAGTATGATGGGGCACAAGAGGAATTAGCCGTCATCAGTACAGATAGTATTTTGTTAGTATTAGTGTGGCTAAAGTGGGAGATACAAACAGAGGATGATGGTAGAGTAGGCAGAGAGTAAAATGTAGGCAGACCTGCTAATTTTGACATTTTTGCAGCAAAGTCTTCAGCTATGTCATTAGCTGTGAGGGTGGAGTTAATAGCCATATATATATAGGAGGAGTGAGTAGTGAATTTAGGGTCTCCTGTAGCCAGCAGGGATGATTTGAGGGAGAGTCAATGAGGGTGAGGTAAAAGTCACTTTTCACTCTATCAAGAGTGGACTGGAGAGAGTTCAGGGTAGAGAGGTAGAGTTGCAGGTCCTCTTGTGAGTGAGCGTGCCTCCATTTGTGCAGCTCTTGTGCGTATCTGTGCCAGGGACAAAATATGAGTCCCTGGCTAAGGATACTGAGACTTTGGGGGTGAAAGTCAGCAATGGGAAGTGAAAGGAGAATGAGCATATAGTAGGTATTGGAAGCTGGAAAAGGCAGCATTAGTGGAAGAGACATCATGTCTGAAGGAGGAATGGAAGAAGATGTACATTTATTTCCAGTAATAGGTGAGGCACATGGTATGGAGAGGTCATAGGGTGGTGGAGTGGAAACAATGGTGTGATCAGATAAGGATGGCGTGACAGTAGTATGAGTAGCTGAGAGAGGTGGATATTAAATTGAGATCCAAAGACTGATGCTCTACAGTGGTTTGGACCAGGTTTAAATGTGTAAGTCTGATTTTGTAACTTCTTTTCCTAAAGTGGTTTAAGGAGTCCCACGACGCTCTGCAGACTCCTTGTTGTTGATGATTCCTGGCTCAACTTGAAACTCAGTAACAGTGGCTCTCAGAACAATGCTAAATTGTCATCCACCGTAGCACACATTAAGTCTGGGATGGATAAAAACGGTCTAGGTATAAATAGTGCAAATACTGAACTTGTGATCATAAGCTCAGCCATGAATAATAAAAAAAAACATGTCATTCAACACTCACACCTTTGTTATTGATGATGTTTGTCTTCAAATTGTATCTCAGGTTGAAACCATTAGGGTATTTATTGACTGCACATTCATGCATGCTCACCCCAATTAGGTTGTAAGCAGACCAAGTTACAATATCAGACACCTCAGTCTCATTCACCCTTTTCTGGCTCCATCTAGTGAATATAACCTGAGCCATTACATAATCTAAGTTTGATTTCTGTGAATCCTTATATACTGAGGACACAGTAAAGCTGGTCTTTCAACTTCATATACTGCAGATTCATGGTGTGGCTGCTATAGTCGCTAATGCTCCCTCCCTTTTCGCATGTCACCCATTGTACATCCACTTCATTTTTCAGCTTCAATCATGCTCAAAACTGCACCTGCGAACAACAAGTGAATTGTTGGTAATGCTTCTGACTGTCTGAAATCTAGATTCCTCCCCCATCAAACAATTAGATAATTCAGCTCTTCTACATCTTGCTTGCTCGAACCTTAATTTAAACCTGAAATCTGCAGGTGGATTTGCTCTTTTGTTTCAAGTTATAACTTTATGGATCACATTGTGAAAACAGAAATAAAATATCGAGGCTGAGTACCCCAAAAAGAAATACACCGAACACGGGTTACAAAGGAACATACAAAGTACTTTATTCTCTACTAAATTCAACTACGAAAACAGTGCAAAGTCAGATAGCTATCGGCCCTCAGTACAACACAACGAACTCCAGCGTGGTTCAGTGTGTTCAGTGAGAGACGCTGTACATTAGAATGCATTCGCTTTTTATACATTTTTGTGGGCACTATGTCCAGCCCCACTTCGGGTTAATATTCTACTTTATACATCACCAATTCTAGGGTTCGTGCCGAGTCTCAAATAACCGCATTTAACTGGTTTGTCTTTAATACATGTAACAACAAGCGTATGCATTAACTGTGTATTCTAAAGTTTCGCATGCAGGCCTTCTTAAACATAAATACAATGTAGTAAGACAGATGTTCTTCGTTCAGTATGCAAACACATTGGCCCTCATTACAACCTTGGCGGAGGACCATGGTGCTATTAGCACCATGGTCCATGCCGCTAAGGTTACGATTCTGCCATGGTGGATGGTGGAATTACCGCCCCATTCCAAGGTGAGTGGGGCGGTAATTCCCCATTCACCATTTGCCCTTCCCCATTCCCATTTTAGCCCCCATAGGGCATAATGGGAATGGGGAAGGCGCTAATTACGGCACTGTAAATTACGGTGCTGTAATTAGCTCCAAAGTCCCTTTGCGGGTTGGATTTTTAGCGCCTGCTAAAAGCAGGCGTTAAACACCAACCCGCAAAGGGACACTTGTAATCAGGCGTAAAGGGTTAACAGCGCCGACGGCGCCGTTAAACCCTTAACGCCTGAGTTGTAATGAGGGCCATTATCTTAATATATGTTCGTGGATTAGTTTCATCGCACGAGTAATCCCTTTACACATAGGTCAACGAAGGACAAGGTCTCAGTTCATGACCTCAACAAGTGGCCTACAGGCAGATTACACATTAGCTATGTACAGAGGTCAAGACGGCCATGTTGTATTTTGCAATGACATTGTCCACCATTTTAGCTCACAGGGTGACTTTTCCACAACAAATCCTAAAATGGCGGTTTGACCTAAAATGGTGGCCTACATAGATTAAAGGTCAGGACCTTGCAACACAGATCTAGCAAGCGACTTTCGAGCAGCTTGGCGTAGGCCAATATTAATATGTTTATTACAATAGGAGGCACAATATACTTTCTATTCCGACAACATTACCTTCCATTTAGCTCTGCTCCCAATCTTAATTTGATCTGTTTCTGAAGAGGAAAAGAGGTTATCCCATTGTGTGGTTGGGGAGACTTGAGGATCTGTTGTGTGGGGATCCATGCTAGGGGATAGCGGGAGGATAGAGCTTGTGCATAGAAGTCCTGAAGCAACCAGTAGTCGAGCAACCTTCCTTGACTTTGTGACTAGGTGAAACTCTATAGTCAGAAGGACATCTTTCCACCATAGGTCAGTCTGTCCTGACCTGGGAACAGTGAGTCTATTCCAGTGGATCACAGTGCAGGGTGCCATCTTGGCACAGAAAGTCACCCCACATGGTGAAAAGCAATACAGATGACAGAAAAGTCAAAGCAGTTGTTGGAGAGAAGACCAGGTATACCAGTGGTCTGGGGATTGCTCTCCCAAAGGGCCAACAACCCTCTCCCCAGAATAACGGAGGAATCAGCCAAGGGCAAGATAGAACTGTGGTATATTACAAAAACCGACAGGGATCATATAGGACAATCACAATTCTCCAGTACATCGGCTCTCCCCAAAACGCATTCCACAGTTTTGACCTCAAACGGCGTCATCACCTGGGCCCTCCCCCAAAAACCTATCCCCGATTCTAAGGATGCTGGAAGTAGTATAACCTATGGAACCACTATAGATGTCTTAGTCAATTGGACCTCGCATGTCAGGTGTCCAACCTGCCCCGTCCCCAAGAAACTATCAATTACATTGTAGCCGGGTCATAGACTTACCATTGGCCATTGCCCTTTTCCATCCATCCCTGGATTTCTGTCTCTTTATTGGTTAGATCTGCACTCCCCAGTCCTGGGACCCACCTTAAGGTGCATTTAAGGTATTTTGTAACCAAAGCACCACGTTTTGAGACATTTGACAAAAATAGGTCTCATTCATTGTATCCTGTGTGGCTTTTTCTGTTTACCAAAACAAGTCAAAGGTTGCTTTCTTTTACAGTTTCTAAACTAAAATTGTAAACAAGTACCTGACAAATCTAGAATTCTCCTCTACCTGGAAGTTAGATTTAGTCAGGGTACGTTTTTTTGTACTTTACTAGCACTTTTTTGGTGATTCACACACAGCACTTTATTCAACAGCACTGGTCATATTGTTAACTATTTTACTGACTAAATTATTATATGTATGTTTTTATAACCTTATATGCTTTGTATTAAAATTGTTTTTAACCAAATTAATAATGAAGTCAGGTTGTATTTTCCGTGAATTTCTTAGCGTTACTGTTCTACATCTTGTTTTAGTGTGACATTTTATGTTCAACCAGGAAACTAAGTGTCCAAACCTCTATTAGGTACGGGAGCTATTATAGTCTATTGTTTTCTAATAAGATATGTCAGCTTTGCTCCCCGACTACGTCTAGTATACCTGATTTCCCTCTAAGTGTGTGTAGTCATTCAGATCACGCAAGTACATAGAAAGGGGGGAAAGGAAAGTACAGTACATGGGAGAAGATGATAACAATGAATAAAATGATAGCGGCCAGCAAGTGGCAAGTGCAAGGGTAAGTGCGGACATCAGCTATTGAGGTCTGGTGGGGGGACTGTAGGGATACAGAAACAGTCCCCCAGTGCGGGGGTTGCCAGGTGGGCAGTGCAGGTGTGTGACGCTGGCAGTAGAGGGCCCTGAGCCAGGGATCAGAAGGGTGTCCAGGTAGCCAGTGAAATACCGGTTTCAGCCAGGAGGTCAGCAGAGGAGAGGAGGAGAGAAGGCAGAAGCAAAGAGATAGGTTTTGAGGTCTTTCCGGAACCAGAGATGGTTCTCCTCAAGTTTAATGGAGGCAGGGAGGCAGGGAGGCTGTTCCAGACGGAAGCACCAGCCGAGGAGAGAGATCTACCACCAACTCATTGCTTGGAGAAGCGACTGGCCATGAGGGAGTTGGAGGCAGATGAGCGAAGAGCTTGAGAAGGAAGATATTTAGGAAGAGCGAGTTGGGGGTATTGAGGACCCAGGCCCCAGAAGGCCTTGTGGATGATGCAGAGGGTTTTGAACTTAATCCTTGCAGCCACTGGGAGCCAATGCAGAGATTTCAGTCCTGGAGAGATACGATCCCTGGGCTTGAGGCCAAGGACAAGTCTGCAGTCCTGTTCTGGATGAGTTGCAGAGGGCGGAGAATAGAGGCAGGCAGTTTTAGAAAGAGGCTGTTGCAATAGTCCAGCCTAGAGAGAACCAGAGCCTGGAGACAGTGAGCTTCTGGGGGAAGGAGAGGAAAGCAGAATACCGCTGAGTAGGTGCAGCTGGCAGTGTGATTTCTTGTGGACGTCAGAGATGTGAGGAGAGAAGGAGAGTGTGGAGTCGAAGATGACCCCAATGTTTTTGGCTTTGCAGGTGGGAGCGGGAAGAGGACCAAGAGAGGCCAGCAAGAGAGCAGCAGGAAAGGAGGGGAAGGGTGTGCCGATGAGGAGAATCTCAGTCTTACTGGCATTAAGGCAGAGGTCATTGGCGGCACACCACTCCTGGATAGCAGACAGACAGTCAGAGATGACTGACTGTCAGGGGCAAAGAATTCATTACATAACATTTCTATGAGAGAAGAAAACATTTGAATTTGAATTAGATATGTCAACTCATATTTCAACCATTCATATATATATATATTCAATACATTTAAACAAAAACATGTAGCAATTCAATTAAATCAGGTGGCTCATTAGCATAGTAGCCACATTTGTTACAAGAAGTAGGTTAAATGTACTAAAGAATGATAAACATGTCTCTTCTGATGCTTATACCACAGAAGGGATGATTGTTCATTCGATGACAAGGTAAGTTGTCGCCTAGTTTTTAGAAATTTAGGTATGTTCAATAAATATAGCCAGTGATTCTTGGTAGACACCTGGTGTCCAAGTAATCTAAGGCGGTAAATATTATGATGCTTAACAGTATGCTATGAGTCCTGTACTTCTATTATAGGCTAGCACATAAAAGAATCCCTGTGTCTTCAACAGTTTGTGAAATCAATAGGAGTGGGGTGCTGTATGCTTGATCACTAGTTCTTTTAGGCAAGTGTAGTCAAAGATCAGTTCCTCATGACTTCCAACGTTCGATGGTAGTCTGTTGTAACTGGTGGCTTTAACTTTTTTTCTAAAGATGAGAGACAGTTTATAATGTGATTAGGTTGCAGCTCCCTAGCCCTTTCTGGGTATAAGGTTACAGTTATGTGTGGCTCACTTACTAGTGGTCAGAAAATAAAAGCAAGTTCCAATGAATACTTTACAGAATCATATCAGCTAGGCCACCAGTCTCTGGTCAGGAGTAGAAAGACTAAGATGCCGTTGCTTCCTGAAGCTGGGGTTGAGTCCCTAGTATCAGAGAAAGTAAGGGTAAGTATGTAGGTATTAAGAGATTCTTTGTAAAAAATGTCAGTTTTGGCTAGCTTACTTGTCTTTGACTTCTGCCCTGGTAGCATGAAGGAGCTTCTTCAGACGTCTTTAAGGGAGACCTCCAGATCCGCGTCTGCCATGTTCTGGGCAGGAATCAGTTTATATACAAGCAGGTGACGTCATTCGCGCATGCGCAAAATTACATCACCCTATTTTGTCAAGGAAGGCAAGATGGAGAAATCTAGACATGACGTCATTCGTGCACGTGCGAATGACATCAAAGTTTGTTTATATATGTAATACGGACTGTGTCTCACAGCTGCGAGGTATGGGTTTTGCAGAGTAAAGCCACCACTATAGAAATAAGGTACGTATGTACTAAAAAGTTGCAGTCCGGTCTAACCATTAAGTAAAATGCCCAAAAATAATTTTTATTATCATCATGAACCTCGTGGGGAACAATAGTGGAATATTGCTCGCCTGTAGTACAAAGTCAGGAGAAGATGTGAAAGATATTAATATGAATATGAATATCTAACCCTGGCCAGTGGCTCCTCAAAAATGACTCTATCTGATAACCATATAGCAACATAAGTTGTTTTGTCAGGTTTTAAAATATTATGGCAACATGATGGTTGAAGTTCCAATCAAACAAAAGCATGTTAGTCATTAACCCCTATCACGGGGTGTACAATCATATAGACAACATTTGGTACTGGGTTGTAGTTAATGCAAGTCAGAAACCCGGAAGCGATATTCTAATAACTAACCCCCATGTCGGGGTGTACAATCTTGTATCCAACTTTTAATATACAATAAACAACACATCATTATATTAAGTGGCTGTGTTGAGTTGGTCTAACATTGGTATATCAACCTGATAGCATGTATCACAACTTAACATTTTTAGTCTTTGTTCCCAAGTATTATGAATGGTGGGCAAATAAATGTATTAGCAACATGTGTTTATTGGAACAGTCTATCTAGGGAGCTAGATATCCGAAGGTTTATGTGGGTGTTGTTTTAGAGAAAAGGTCCTAAATAGTACTCCTCATTCATTCTGAGTGGTGTCATGTGGCACATATTAATTGTGCTTGCTCAGAAAATGACCTTGTACTTATGAGGTCACAAATGTCTAAATTCTAACATAAACATTTTTTAGAAAAAGAAGAAGGACTGAGTAGTAGCTCCTATATTGGAGTCTACAACCACAGACCTACCCTCAAATGCAAATACACATACAGGCCTTGGCCATATAGATAGTGTGCAGGGGACGCGGGTTTCCTACTTTGGAAACCATTTCTCTTTTGTTATATTTCCCAGCCTAGATACCAAGGCTGGGTACTTCTCCCCATCAAAAACCTTTATTTGTTCACCAATTGAATTGACACATAATGAAAGCTAACCAAACTGTGTTAGTAAAACGGTGTGCTTGGTGTTTTAGGATTATTCTACTATTGTTTCCCTTATTGGGTTGGTATCTAAAATAAACACCAGCACCCTAATACTAGAATGTCATTTTCAACTATTAGTGCACTCACAGATAAAGCAGCCACAACTTTGGCTTTCTCAGATGAAGAGGCAACAAGAATATTAGGCCTCATTAAAGACACAAGCAAGGAAACATCTACTGATGAAAATCCGGATCACCTAATACAAAAACTCATTAGATGAGAAATATCACAAAATTTGCACACAACCACTCTTGCTCAATATACACGCTGACCTGCACTTTTTTGACGTGCCTAATCATTCTGTATCAAGCTGGCCACGTGACAACACACGGAAGACCACGCTCCTGCGAAAAAAGGCCATTTTCCTGCCCCCCAGGGCCCTGAGCACGTTCCCACCTGCCATCTGCTGCTGCCTGCCTGCCTGCTGCCCACGTGCCCTGCTATTTGGTGCCTGCACGTCAGCCATCTGCAGGGGTCCAGTTGCTGTGCCCACCCCTGCTGGAACAGAAGACTCCCGACTGGGATACTATCGCTCCACAGCCCAGCCCCAGGATCAGTTGCCCACCCACACCTGCCTCGGGGGTCACCATTTTGGGGCAAACACCATCCGAGACCACTGGCACCCCCAGCCAGAGAGGCAGAGGGCTACCAGCTTCACTGATAAGGAAGTTGGTACCCTGGTGGAGCAAGTTCTGGGGCCTTATGATGCCCTCTTCACACCATCGCGCGGCAACAAGGATGGACGGGAGAGGATCTGGGAGGATGTAGTGGTTGCCATCAACGCGGAGGGGGTGCCATCAAATATGTCCGGAAGGGCTGGGAGGACTTCAGGTCCAGGACCCTGAACAAGGCTCCACGCCTCTTGAAGTCAGAGGATGCAGAGGGGTGCCGGGTCAGCCTGACCAACATCCAGATGAGGGTCCTGGAACGCATAGGCCCAGCGCTCCACGTCCAGATCCTTCAGAGGCAGACCCTTCTGGAGTTGAGCGTTAAGTGGCCATGCATTGCTGTGTGAAACAGGGCATGTTGCAGTGTGCTTGTAGTCAGCTAATTGCCTGTATGTGTGACATAGGTCATGTATGGATGTGTGTGTGCAGGGACATCATGGTGCTGCATGTGAGACCAGTCATGCGTGAACCACATGGATGGTGGATGTCTTCCAATGCAACATGGGGAGCAGCATGCGGAATGCACACATGAATGCATGCCTGTCTTTGTTCTTTGACATGGATGGGGTGTGAGAGATGGGTGCTGCTGTCATGGACATATATGGTGTACATGTATGTGTGTCTGAGTAGCGTTTGTGTGACTTTGGAACGCCATGGATGCATGACACATGTCTGTGATGATGTGTTGATCCACTTATGCAGTCTAGCCATCCTTGTATCCACTGTGTCTGTGGTGTACGAGCCCTGACGCATGACCCTCCGGTGATGTGTGTGCATGGGATCAGTATGAGCCATGATGCATGTGAGTTTGAAGCCAACATTTATGTCAATAGAGGCCATTGTACATGGATGCTGATGTTGATTGCATGCGACATGCCTGTTTCTGCATGTGTGTTGCCTGCATAGACCCATGTGTTGTGGAGGACAGGATAGAAGTGACGTTTGACAGTGCCACTCATGTTCTATTGGTTCCTGTCTAGGGGACTATTGTACAGTACCCTGATGCTTGTGTTGTATGTCTCCCTCTACGCAGAGTTGAGTGAAGAAGAGGGCGGGGATGGCACTGTGGAGCAAAGCAGAGGGGATGCAAGGCCCAGCCACCCTCCCAGGAATTGCCATCATCCGGGAGCGAGGGGACTGGTGCCGCGTCTGCCACTACAGCTGCAGCGGAAGGGCCGGGTGAGCCCCCACAGGGGTTTGCAATGACGGAAGACAGTGCAGAGCCATCTAGGTTGGTGGTCTACACAGAGGAGGAGGAGGCTGCTACTGAGCCGCACATGGAGCAGGGTGGGGGTAGTACCACTGGTGAAAGTGGTGCAGTCCAGGGCCAGGGACAGGAGGCAGCACAGGTCGCCGTGGAGGGGCCTGTGCATGTCACTGTCCCTGACCCTGTGACTGCACCACCATGCACCAGCAGGGATGCCCCATCCCATGTCCGTCCGCAGGTAGGGGGGAGGCCCACGTCATCTGGCACTCCACTACCTGCGGACGAGGAGACCCCTGACCATATGGGTTCCGTCCTGATCTGTGTCGCATTGCACATGCGTGTCATTCGTGATGACGTGCATGCTTCCTGGGGGGACCATGCACGCCATCACGAAGAGCTGTGTGGCAACGTGGCATAGTTGGGAGGGGCCCTGGTCGGAGGGTTCCTACATGTGTCGAGCACTCTGGCAGCCCTCTCCTCCTCTGTGAAGACTATGCGCCAGTCGTTCTCCCTGCCGTCTTTCGGCCCAGATTCCACCAGGGCCCCTGTGGACCTGGCCCGACCAACACAGCCAGCTTGGTGGAGCTCCCATCCCTGCCACAGTCGGGAGTCGGAGGTCCAGCAGGGGTGGACACCCCACCAACTGGAGAGCAGCAGATGGAGGATGTGCCGGCATCATCAGGCAGGGCACATGGACAGCAGCAGCAGGCTCAAGGTCGGAGCGATGATGGCTCGGGGCCATCATCATCAGAGGGGCAGGCATTGGCCGGAGGGCAGGAGGACCCTGGAATGGGAGCGTCTTCCGTGTGGCAGTGGTTGGACCAGCGGATAGATGCGGAGTGGCGGAGGGTGGAAGAGGCGTGGCTCACCATGGTCAGGGGAGAGTTCTCCATGCGCCGGGCGTTGAGGCAGGCTGAGTGCCTCGAGGCAACTCGCAGGGAGTTGGAACAGGCCATGACTGCATCCCTGCGAGACCTCGGGGCCAGGGCAGAGGCCCGCAACTGGGACATCAACATGGAGGGAGTTCGATGATGCCCTGGTCCGTGACATCACAGAGTGAGTCGTAGGACTTGCCCGCCGCCATTGTATATAGTTAGTTAGTGTTAGGTTTCCTTTCTGTTTTTATTTATTTTGGGACGCTTGGACAATGCCCCACGTTTTTGTATATAGTTCTTCATTAGGTAGGTTTTTTTTATAGGTTTCATTTAAAAGATTAGGCACATGGACCCTGGATTTGTACTTTGTAAATAGTTCGACAATGGATTTGGCTTCTTATTTCTTTTTTTCCATGGATCAATGGTTTTTTTCTTGTTTTTTGCACTTTGGATATATTTTGCCGGACTGACACTTTGGACACGTGCTTTTGGATTGATTTGGATTTTGCTTTCATGCATTTTTGGTTTATATTTTGGCAGCTTTTCATTATTTATTTCCATTTGTGTGTGTTTCATTTCATTCCCTTGCTTTTGTGTTTAATACATTTTTATTTCCTACTTCAATGTGTAGTATTCTCTCTTTGGTTTCATGCATTTCACGATGTGTGTTTTCTCAATCATATGCACCCATTGTGTGGGTGTGACGGAAATATGTTGATGTGCATACTTGACATTTGGGATGTATCATGTGATGGGGATTTCATTGTGGGGTGGATGTAATACCTGGTTGTGTGTTTGGACTGGGGTGGCGTGGGGTGTGATTTGGGTGGCCATAAGGCCCATGATTGTGGATCATCATGAGGTGTTGGGGGGGACATGAGTTGGGGCCTGCTGGCAGGTGCCTGTCACTGCTGGGTGGGTAGAGGGTGCAGGGGGACATGAGTTGGGGCCTGCTGGCAGGTGCCTGTCACTGCTGGGTGGGTGAGTGGGTAGGAGGACATGAGTCGGGGCCTGCTGGCAGGTGTCTGTCACTGCTGGGTGGGTAGGGGTGCAGGGGGACATGAGTTGGGGCCTGCTGGCAGGTGTCTGTCACTGTTGGGTGGGTGGGGGTGCCGGGGGACATGGTCGGGGCCTGCTGGCAGGTGCCTGTCACTGCTGGATGGGTGAGTGGGTGGGGGGACATGAGTCGGGGCCTGCTGGCAGGTGCCTGCCACTGCTGGGTAGGTGGGGGTGCAGGGGGACATGAGTCGGGGCCTGCTGGCAGGTGCCTGTCACTGCTGGGTGGGTGAGTGGGTGGGGGACATGAGTCGGGGCCTGTTGGCAGGTGCCTGTCACTGCTGGGTGGGTGGGGGTGCAGGGGGACATGAGTCGGGGCCTACTGGCAGGTGCCTGTCACTGCTGGGTGGGTAGGGGTGCAGGGGAACATGAGTCGGGCCTGCTGGCAGGTGCCTGTCACTGCTGGGTGGATGGGGGTGCAGGGGGACATGAGTCGGGGCCTGCTGGCAGGTGCCTGCCACTGCTGGGTGGGTGGGGGTGCAGGGGGACATGAGTCGGGGCCTGCTGGCAGGTGTCTGTCACTGCTGGGTGGGTGGGGGTGCAGGGGCACATGTGTCGTTGCTCACTTGTGCATGGTGACATGTAGGGTGGCTGGGGGGCATGGCCAGGGTGGATGGGCTGCCTGCGGGGCATGGCAGGGGTGCAGGGTAGTCCCCTGTGTTGTGGGCTGCCTGCAGGGCCTGGGGAGGGGTGAGAGGGTACACCTGGGAGGACACACACTGCCAATTTGCGTTGGGGCACACCAGGAGTACACATACCCGCGCACCCCTGAAATACACGTACCCTGCTCCCCAAGGCCTATCACGTGTGATTCTCTCCATGCACCCCTCGGAATACACGTGCCTCGCTCCCCAAGGCCTATCATGTGTGATTCTCCCCGCACACCCCTCGGAATACACGTACCCCGGTCCCCAAGGCCTATTGCGTGTGATTCTCCCCGCGCACCCCTCGGAATACACGTAACCCGCTCCCCAAGGCCTATCGCGTGTGTTTCTCCCCGCGCACCCTTCAGAAAACACATACCCCGCTCCCCAAGGCCTATCGTGTGTGATTCCTCCCACGCACCCCTCGGAATGCATGAATCCCGCTAGCCCAAGCCCTATTGCGTGTGTTACTTCACGCGCACCCCAAAATACACGTATCCCGCTCCTCAAGGCCTATTGCGTGTGATTCTCTCTGTGCACCCCTCGAATACACGTTCCCCGCTCCCCAAGGCCTATCGCATGTGATTCTCCCCGTGCACCCCTTGGAAAACACATACCCCGCTCCCCAAGGCCTATCATGTGTGATTCTCCACGCGCACCCCTCTGAATACACGTACCCCGCTAGCCCAAGCCCTATCGCATGTGTTACTTCACGCGCATCCCCGAAATACACGTACCCCGCTCCCCAAGGCCTATCGCGTATGATTCTCCCCGCGCACCCCTTGAAATACATGTACCACGCTCCCCAAGGCCTAACGCGTGTGATTCTCTCTGCGCACCCCTCGGAATACATGTACCCCGCTCCCCAAGGCCTATCGCGTGAGATTCTCCTTGCGTACCCCTCGGAATACATGTACTCCGCTAGCCCAAGCCCTATCGTGTGTGTTACTTCACGCGCACCGCCAAAATACACGTACCCCACTAGCACAAGGCCTATCGCGTGTGATTCTCCCTGCGCACCCGTCGGAATACATGTACCCCGGTCCCCAAGGCCTATTGCGTGTGTTTCTCCCCGCGCACCCCTCAGAATACACGTACCCCGCTAGCCCAAGCCCTATTGCGTGTGTTACTTCACACGCACCCCCAAAATACATGTACCCCACTAGCACATGCCCTATCGCGTTTGATTCTCCCCGCGCACCCCTCAGAATACACATACCCCGCTCGCCCAATGCCTATCGCGTGTGAAACTTCATGCACACCTCCCAAATGCGCTGTCCCGGCCCTGTGAACTGGTGCAGGGTAAGCACGGCCCTTTGCACTGCATTGGGGATTTCAATGCCTTATCCTTATGCAAGGGGCATTCTTGGTGGCGTAACTGGCGCTGCGGGATGTTCTCTGCGCCAGCGCTCAAAATGGCTTTGATATTCCATGAATACGCGGTGCGCCACAATGCTGTTTATCGCACACGGCTGGCGCACGCTGGCACACGCTAGCTCTCTTCGCTGCTCGCGTGCGCTGCCTCTGCGCTGAAATCTATGAATTACCCTGAAATTCACTGGTGTTCAGACACTACAGGGATCACAAACACAACATCTTGCAGATGAGAATTGTGATTTTGGAAGTACTACATCCATTATCACAGGGAGGCAACTTACCTAAATTACTAGCTCAGAGGGACATTTTTTGGATCCAGAAATTGGATGCCATGACACCACTTGGAATGAATGAGGAGAACTATTTAGGACTTATTCTGTAAAACAACACCCACATAAACCTACGGATATCTAGCTCCTTAGATAGACTGTTCCAATAAACACATGTTGCTAATACATTTATTTGCCCACCATTCATAATATTTGGGAACAAAGACTAAATAGTTGTGATACATGCTATCAGGTTGATATACCAATGTTAGATCAACTCAACACAGCCACTTAATGTAATGATGAGTTGTTTATACAGATTGTACACCCCGACATGGGGGTTAGTTATTAGAATATCGCTTCCGGGTTTATGACTTGCATTAACTACAACACAGTACCAAATGTTGTCTATATGATTGTACACCCCGTGATAGGGGTTAATGACTAACATGCTGTTGTTTGATTGGAACTTCAAACATCATGTTGCCCTAATATTTTAAAACCCGACAAAACAACTTATGTTGCTATATGGTTATCAGACAGAGTTCAATTTTTTTGACTCTAGTCTCATCTTGAATGAGGAGCCACTGGCCAGGGTTAGATATTCATATTCATATTAATATCTTTCACATCTTCTTCTAACTTTGTATTACAGGCAAGCAATATTCCCCTAGTGTTCCCCATGAGGTTCATGATGATGATAAAAATTACTTTTGGGCATATTACTTAATGCTTAGACCGTACTCCAACTTTTTCTTACATATGTACCTTATCTCTGTAGTGATGGCTTTACTCCGCAAAACCCATACCTCGGAGCCGCGAGACACAGTCTGTATAACATATATAAACAAACTCTGACGTCATTCGGGCATGCGCAAATGACGTCATGTCTAGATTACTCCATCTTGCCTTCCTTGACAAAATACGGTGACGTCATTTCGCCCATGCGCAAATGACGTCACCCGCTTGTATATAAACTGATTCCTGCCTAGAACATGGCAGACATGGATCCGGCGGTCTCCCTTACAGACGTGCGAAGAAGCTTCCCCGTGCTACCTGGGCAGAAGACAAAGCCAAGTTAGTTAGCCAAAACTGACATTTTCTACAAAGAATCTCTTAATACCTAGATACTTACCCTTACTTTCTCTGATAGTAGGGACCTAACCCCAGCTTCAGGAAGCAACGGTATCTTAGTCTTCCTACTCCTGATCAGAGACTGGTGGCCTAGCTGATATGATTCCATAAAGATTTTGTTGGAACTTGCTTTTATTTTCTGACCACAAGTAAGTGCGCTGCACATAACTGTAACCTTATACCCAGAAAGGGCTAGTGAGCTGCAACCTAATCAACTTATAAACTGTCTCTCATCTTTATAAAACAAGTTAAAGCCACCAGTTACAACAGACCACCATCGAACATTGGAAGTCATGAGGAATTGAACTTTGACTGCACTTGCCTAAAAGAACTAGTGATCAAGTATACAGCACCCCACTCCTATTGATTCCACCAACTGTTGAGACACAGGGGGCCTCATTATAACATTTGCGGAATGGGTTAACGGGCGCCGCTAATGCTGGCGGACCCGTTAAACCCATTCCGCAAGATTACGAGGTTCCCTCGCGGGACCCGATGTGGGTGTCTAGTTTTACCAGGCGTCCATAGCGGGTCCCGCGAGGGAACCAGGGAGCTAACAACGGGCCGGTTGTAATCGATCCGTTGTTAGCTCCCTCACCCATTCCCATTGAGCCCTATGGGGGCTCAAGTGGGAATGGGGAAGATCCGCACCCAGGTTCCCTGTAGGGGGAATTACCGGGCCCTCCAAACTCAGAATGGCCCGGTAATTCCCCATTCAGGGAACCCGGGTCCGGACCCGGTTTTGGTGGCAGCTATGCCCTTATTAAGGGCATGGCTACCGCCAAAGCCGTAATGAGGCCCAGGGATTCTTTTATCTGCTAGCATGTAATAGAAGTACAGGACTTGTAGCATACTGGTAAGCATCATAATATTTACCACCTTAGATGACTTGAACACCAGGAGCCTACCAAGAATCACTACTTTATATGTATTGAACCTTCCTAAATTAATAAAAACTAGGTGACAATTTACCTTGTCATCGAATGAACAATCACCCCTTCTGTGATATAATCATCAGCAGAGACATGTTGATCATTCTTTAGTACATTTAACCTACTTCTTGTACCAAATGTGGATACTATGCTAATGAGCCACCTGATTTAATTTAATTGCTACATTTTTTTTAATGTGATGAATATATATATGAACGGCTGAAATATGAGTTGACTTATCTGTTGAGAAGGATTTCTGAACTCTGGCCAGGAGGGGCAGAGGTTCAGAAGGCCATCCTAGTTTCTTGGAACAGGGTAACCTCTGGACAAGCCAGACAAATCAGGGTAGCTATGGCAGGAGGTCAAGACTAAGTCTCAGGAGGGGTAAGGGTGACCCAAGGACCTCAATGAGCACACAGAGCAAGGACACTTACAAATTACTTTAGACAGGTGTTATATTAAAAATATAGACACATTTATTACAAGGCCTGTGTAACATAGACTATAGCAAATAATCAGAGTAACACTAAATAAAACAATACATCACCCTCAAAACAATATATATACAAGACCAGGAGGGTCTCAAAAGGGTGACTGCATGAAATATGTTGACCACCTAGAAGGGAAGGAAACAGCCATTGCAGTTAATCTTTAGACCCAGTCCGACATCAGTTATTCACCTAACTAAGAGGTAGTCCAAGCCCTAAGAAGAGAGGAGCCTTGTGCTCAATAGTACATGTAGTGGAAACGCACGCAGTCGTTCCAATGGGCAAAACAGGGTCTCTTCAGGGGTCTCTAGCAGCTCGGGAAGGTGGATAAGGCGATGAAGAATAAGTTCCCACTATTCAAGAAGGACCTCAACTTGAAGGAAGAGGCAGTTCGGGAGTTTGGGATGGAGTCGCTATTGCGCAATAGCAGTGGACAGGAGAGGTGCCCCCATGGGCCACTCATACGTATAGTTGGGCTATAGCGTTAGGGGCCACCGGTTGGTTTAAAGAGTACTCACTGGTCCCTGAGGCAAGGAGACCCAAACTTCAGCAGGTTAATCCAATTTGGATGCAGGTTCGACAGCGGCAAAAAGGACGTCTCGGCACCTTTTAGTTCTTGAGATCCAGCGAGGATTCCCAAACGGGACAGTGGCGATTTCTCTGCTCTGGGTGGATGAATTGCCCCAGTTTCACTGCAGCAGGCTTCAGGGGCAAGAGGGGCACAAATGCAGCAGACTTGCAAAGGACATTGCCGCAGCAGGGCAACACGATAACCGCGTTTACTCCGGTAAGGACGCACTCGTCTCACTTCTGACCTGGGAAGGCCGAGTGTATAAAATTTGGTGTGAGGGTGCCGTGGACACTGAGCTAGCAGTACACTAAGTTTTGAGGGCCTCCTCAAAATGACGGCGGAGACAGAGCAAAGGTCCTGCATAAGCTGGTCAGCCCTCTGGTTGGCCCAGGGACACTTCCGAGAAAGATTACTTGAAGGTTTTGGTGAAGGTGCTGAGAATAGTTGGTCCCACTATTCCAATGGGTCGAAGCATCTTTGCAGACCTTCTAGCACGACCAGATGCAGAGGGTCCCACGGAACGGCAGCGGGCTCAGGGTGCCAAACCTTCCAGCGGGTCACCAGTGGTTCCTCGACTCAGCTTCATAGTTGTAGGATATTTGGATCCTATTCTTTGTGTAGTGAGAACAGAGAGGACCCAATGGGAGATCTACTCATAAACACTCACTCCATATGCGGACCAATCACAGACCACGATGGTCTCAGGCATTCAGGACACTCCAGACTCTCTGGCACTCAGGATGTGTATTGGGACCAGACATCCCAGCCCACATCCTGAAGGCGCACACACAAGGTATGCAGAAGCCTGTGAAAGCATTGGGATTTGCAGGAAAATGCATGGCCAAATAAGGACTGGCCCGGGTCATCTCGAGCTGGGGAAGGTGAAGGGGCAAGATGGCCAAAGGACAGGTCAAAGAACCTCGTGGCATGGCCATTTTGGAGCCAGGCCACCTATTTGTGGCAAACACGGTTAACGTGGTTAACATGGCAGGAAAGGGTTAAAAATAATGCGAAACGATAGCTGCCACCAGTCCTGTCCATGACACATCTGCACAGTTCATAAAAAGTCCAGCGAGAGTATCTAGGGCCTTTGGAAATGACTATAGACCCAAGTGTGCTGTATGGTAAGATCCATTGCACACTTGTTACATGTTGCACAAAAGTTGCAACATGAGAAAAGGACTAAGGGAAACAAATTCTCCCAGTACTGAATGTCTTGAGGGCATGTCAGTTTCCCCATGAAAAAGTGAGTGAAAGCCTAGAGGAGTGCAGCTGAAGGCTATGCTTCTCTTGCAAAGTCAGTATGTGGTGTCTAAAAAGCAGCAAAAAGTTTGGGGGTTGACATATGGAGGGAAAATTACATACACATGTGAAATCTTTCCTAACAATATCTAATTAAAATTAAAATGTTTTCTTCTCTCATAGAAATGTTTATGAAAATGGATTCTTTTCCCCTGATGAAGAGCATTACAAACTAAAAACGCGTTGGGCCAGTTGCATCAATTGTATAATAAAATTATTTGATTTCCTAACACAATTCAAAAGTTGTCAAATATTAATTGTGCTTTCTCAGAAAATTACCTTGTGCTTATGAGGTCATAAATGTCTAAATTCTAACATAAACATTATTTAGAAAAAGAGGAAGGACTGAGTATTAGCTCCTATATTGGAGTCTACAACCACAGACCTACCCTCAAATGCAAATACACATACAGGCCTTGGCCTTATAGATAGTGTGCAGGGGACACAGGTTTCCTACTAAGGAAACCATTTCTCTTCTATTATGGGCATCGCACCAGCTTCATTGTCTACCCAAGTGAGCAATTTGGCACTTGCATACCATTCTTTCAGGTCATTTTCTCCTTGTACTGTGCTCACTGGTGATTGTACTAGGGTGCATGCTTTGCTTCCTACTATGCCATCTTCCCATCCTTCCTCTGTGTATTTTTGGCCATACACGAGCATCTGTGGTCTTTCCCAACATCCAGGATCTCCTCCTATTTCTTTCACCCCCTCCCTTTGGGCAGGGTAATTTCTTTAGTGTTATTTTTTCATATCTCCTTTCTGCTGGGCATCAGTTATGTATTGTATAGCTTGGTCTACCTGCCAATAATTGTTCATCATGTCAAGGGTCTTTATGTAAGTGTCTTCATAGGGCAATGTTGTTTGTGACATCTATCACATTGTTGCAAGCTTCCCTTGGATCTTTCCTTGGGTCGTAACCATGAATAGGTACATGAGGCACTGTGCTCTTGCTGCTGATATTTCAGTTGCTATCAACGTTCAGGATGCACTTATGGCATAGGGGATTAGGAAGCCTACATAACAGCTCTCCCCATTGGTTTCCTTGTCTACTTTGATCATGTGTTTATACCACATGTTTTTAGACACTCGAGCAGTGTCAGTGAGATATAGGTCCACCCCCCTCATATCTGTGTCAGCACTGTGCTAACCTCTGCTTACTGTGCTTTCCTGTCCACCTGACATGGTCGTTCCACCTGCTTGGGTTGGGGTAATGTTAGTAGAGGATACAGCGGTTTCACTAGATACAAGAGATATTCGCCGAAAGATAAATGCAAGGACACCACTCGGAATAAAAGACACAACAAGTTAAGCATATTATTAATTATTTTTCCCATTAACCAGCTTGAAGATATCAGTTGCCCCCCTGAAATGTGTAAAAACTGTGCATTAATAGATTAGTGTTGTATTAGTTTTAAGCCCTGTGAACCATGCTGTCGGATATGGCAAATATAAATAGCTGTGCCCATACAGTTCTAATTCTAGGGTCTCTGAGTACTGCGAGGACAGATGAGTTGCCTCGTTCGAGTTGTGGGTAAGCTTGGGCTAAATATGCTGTAAAAACGTGGTAGTACACCCTAGGAGGATGCTCTCGGGATCTGTTGGACCTTCTAATGAAGTGGACAAATTGGCCTTGGAAAGTATCCGGTTGTGAATCGTTGGGCAGCATGAACAATTATGCAATAAAACAGTTGCACTTTCACGAAGAGTGCATGTAGAGAGAAAAATAATACACAGACAGTATATCATCACTTTGTATGTGTAGGTAGTCCTTGCACTAAATCTGATGCATGTGAGTGAGTAACCATTGGGTGTCCTCTACTCGGCAGTGCTGCTTCCAAATAATCTACTTGCTGACGATCGCTGGCCTTGTCCATCTCGTTGTCAGTTGAGGCCATAGCTTTGTAGGGCTTGATGTCGTTCATATGATTCTAGACAGTTTTCCCCACAAGCTTCACTGCTCTCTAACGCTGGGTGAAATTGCACACTAGAACACTGTTGCCAGAAAATAGAGGTGGTTGCTTTAGTAAGCCCTCTGTGTTGTTGAGACTGTTGCTTCCCAAGTCGACTTCAGGGTTTCCCTGGTGTCATATCTGACAAGAGATAAAAGTGGCACTAGCAATCAAGGAAATAAAATAATCATACATGTCTTAACCCATCACATTTGCTGCACTCTGTGCAACTTTGTTCGCCCTAGTGGGAGGAGCCATGGGAAGTTGCATGCGCCATCCTGTCACCACCTCATGTGGGGTTAAATGGTGGTCGGACCCGGGCGTGTTGCGCAATGCGAACAGGGCTAGAGGCAGACAATGTAGCCGATTCTTATTGATACTCTTTTTATTTTAGTTTTGGTTATTGATTCTTTCAAGAGGCCATTGAAGCGTTCACATACCCAGTTTGCTTGTTGGTGATAAACACAGGAAAATTGGTGTTGGATGCCCAGCAATGTTGTAGTGTGTTGGAACATCTTGTTGAGAAAGTGTGGCCCGTTGTCAGACTGCAGGACCTCACACACGCCTCACCGTGGGAATACTTCCCGGACCAGAAATGTCACCGCTCTGAGGGCGTCAGCATAAGAACAGGGGCCAGCCTCGATCCACGGGGAAAACGGGCATACAACCACTATCATGTATTGGTACCCTTGGCAGACTGGGATCATGCCGACATAGTCGACGTGAAGGTGATGGAATGGACCGACTGGGCATGGTACGGCTCCACTCACAACTTTAAATGTATTTCCTGCAAAAAACTGTTTGCAAATCAAGCAATTTCTCATACATTCAGTCACATGTTCTGCCAAGTTGGGACAGAACCATGTTTCTCCATTATGGGCAGCAAACACCTCCTTCCCTGTATGTGTTGGATAATGTAGCTGTGTCAGTGCTGTGTGCAACAATGTGAGTGGCATAACCACTTTCCCTGTGTTATATTGGCTCCATAAGGTATCTGTTGGAGATACTGTACATCCCCTCCTAATCCATAGGTCTTTCACCTCCGTGGGTGCAGCACCCTTCAGCTCCATTATTTGTGTTGCTGGCAATACATTGTACCCCTCCTTCAGTATCATTGTCCTTGCATAGTCACAGGCATGTGATGAGGCCTCCATTTTCAAGAGCTCTCCAAAATATGCAGCACATTTTGCTTCTTCATCTGCTCCTTCATTCCCCCTTGAGACAGGGTTCTCCTATTGTGTGTGTGCTTGGCATTTCACTATTGCTAGTTGCTTGGGATAATGTATGACCCGTCAGCCCACCTGAAACCCCTCCTCATCCATGGTGACAGTCCAGAATGTACTTTGGGTGCCACATAGGCTGAATCTGAGTAAATTGTCACCCCCTTTTTTCTGCTGCGCTCCAATGCCAATATTAAGGCCACTAGCTCTGCTGCCTTTGCTGAATAATGTGATGGCAATCATGCAATGACCACTACATCACTGGTTCTGTCCTGTTTTGGCCTTACCACTACTGTCCCCTTTTGTCTGACCCCATATGCCTAGTCAATCGTTGAAGACTTGTCAATGTAGAGCACGTCTCCCCCCTCAAGTGCGTCGCCCTGTACATTGCAAGTGTCACTGATTTCTTGTAAGTTTGCTGAGCAGTCATGCGCGTAGGCACCTCCTTGTAAGACGCTGATGAGAAAGGTCACCGGATTGACAAATCTGCACCTCACTATCTTGAGAGCTGGACTCGACAGTAACACCTCGTACCCGATGCTCTTTGTGTTGTCAGTGTGCTCTTTGATCTCTCCAATATTGCAAAGAGGTCATGCTCTTCATAAAGAGTGGCGCTGCACCCCATGGTAATACTCGCTGACTTGTCTACTGCGAATGCGGTTGCATCCAAAGCCTGTTCTGACGGATAATGTCCTCTCATCACTGGGTCTAACTTCCCACTGTGTTATGCTAGTGGCTTGTGCCTCAAGCTTGTGTTCTGGGTCAGCGCTTCTGTCATCACTACCCCATCGGAGTGTGAGAACAAAAATAATTCCCTTTTATAATCTGGGACCTCTAACACTGGAGCTGTGCATATCGCTTCCTTCAGTTCATTGAATGTCTCATTCCTTTCTGTTGTCTACCGTATTATCTTTCCCCCATTTTGTACTTCCTTCAGTGTACTCAGTAGAGGCTTGGTGTAAGTGCTGTAGTCAAAGACCCATGCCCTGCAGTAATTGCATAAACCCCAGAATTGTTGCATCCCTCTGTCTGTTGTGGGTTTTGCTGTCCTGCATTTTGTTTCCGCCCTTTCTGCAGTCACCTTTAGGCCATTTTGGGAGATCGTATGTCCAATGTATAGCACTTCTTTCTGACAGTCGTTGCTGTCCCGGTATTACGGCGCGGCTGTAGATTCGTGAGGACAACTACGTTCTGAGGCCCGAAACAAGCGAACGCCAGCCACCCGTCACATCGGATGCCCACGGCACCGCTCGCACAATACTATCGACAACGAAAACTGATGAAGAGACACACTCTGTGTCCCATTTGAGTCATAGGCCCATGCACTTTGGAAAACGGTTGGAGACACACAGCCAATTTAATAAGAGCACAGCAGCGCATCACTCTATTAACTGAAGATACAGTGAAATTAAGGGACGGGAAATATACCGAGTACACTCAGCAAGGCAGCAGCCCGCTAATCATATGCGGCCTAGCGACCATGTTCAACGCTAGATGTTTAATTAGAACATTGAGCCACAACCTCTCCACACTCTCTTCAAGACATACCGTATTTCATACAGGTTGTCTTTCTTTAATGAGAACTATGAAGTCAGTCAAGAGGCCACCCAACTTGCCACGGGTGTCGACTCTTCTTTTTTGAATCTGTACGGAATCACTCTTTTTGTGACATGGCAGGGCACACATAGAGCAGTATATTCTGCATCTTCTTTGTCCTGATGAAGGCCTGCTCAAGTGCAGTGTAAAATTGTCAACACTACTTCCATTCACAATTCTCATTGTTTTCTACATCAATGTAATAATTGTTCTGACCCTTGTTGTGGTGTAACACAGCAGTAGGCAATGTACTGTCTAACCCATCTCCATTAAATTTTGAGTCCCAATTGTCTCAAAAATGTATGTTCTACAGCATCATGTATGTGTTTTATGTTTTGGAATGGAAAGCTTTATATTTCTGTGTGGCATCAGACCATTAGGTCTTTACCTTTGAATACAAAAACACTTGCATTAATAAAAAAAAGGTGTGTCTTGTACATTGTATACAACAAACTATTGGGTATTATGTTATGTTATGTTATGTTATTTTGCATTTATATAGTGCCTTATATACCATTGGTATGGTTTGAAGGCGCTGGTAGGTTGAACGCCCTTGGGAACCGAAGTTCAGTTCAGTAGAGAGAGTAGAGAGAGTCAAAGGTGCGAGTGAGCACCGGCTATGTGTGCAGCTGGTGCGGTATTCGTGTAATAGCTGCATCTTAGTGGTAGGTGTGGTGGTTGAAGGATCAGGAGTATGTGTTCGTTCTGGCAGGATTTACCCAGACCGAGTATGGCTGCGTTAGGCCTGAGGAGAACGCCTGGCTGGGGGTGTGTAACCAGCAGTGTTTTACTTAGAATGATGTGGAGTATGCAGCAGATGTTAGTATGAGAACAGTTATACCAAATGGTGTCATAGTATCTCTGTGTTCTAGTTGAGAGGTGGTGTAGAGGGGAGAGTAAGTGTGGTGGTGTGATACGATGTGTTATATGCTCTTTCCGAACATTCTCTGCATTCCAAACCATATTATATACGTCACACAGTTCTGTGCGCTCCAGTCCGTTCCATGCACTCCTATCCACTCCATGTATCTCAGTCTCCGCCACTCATTCTGGTTCGCACAACGCACTCATGTACTCCAGTCTGCTCCGTGCGCTCTAGTCTGCTCTGCGCGCTCCAGTCCGCCCTGCGCATTGTAGACTGCCCCACGCATGCATTCTTGTCTGCTCCATGCATGCTCTCTTGTCAGCCCCACACGCTCTACTTCACTCGATCCATCCGCTCCAGTCCGCCCTGCACGTAGTAGACTGCACCACGCATGCATTCTTGTCTGCTCCATGCATGCTCTCTTGTCAGTCCCACGCGCTCTACTTCACTCGATCCATCCGCTCTACGCATTCAGTATCTCTACGCAACCCGTATGCTCTAGCAACAGGTCAGTTCCACTCGGGGCACTCGTTCGCTCTAGGCACTCGTCCTCTTTATGCCCTCACACGCATTATGTATTCACCTGTTTTGCTTACTCATGGGCTCTACGCACTCGCCCCCTCAATGTACTCATCTCTTCTATGCACTCAGCCCCTCTACGCACTCAGCACCTCTACGCACTCAGCCACTTCTACGCAGCCCTTTTTTGATCCGCTCATCATCCGTCTTATAAAGTAATTCGCAAATATGCAGAAATCCTGTTCCATTCGTCTGCTCTCTACATTCACCCGCTCCGTACACCCAGGCGCTCCATACACCCAGGCGCTCCATACACCCAGGTGCTCTATACACCCAGGCGCTCCATACACCCAGGCGCTCCATACACTCAGGCGCCCCATACACTCAGGCGCTTATGTATAGGCAAGATCGACCCTGTTCATTTGCTATTGTTTCTTTGCTATATAGCCCTCCTGGGCAGAATAGGGCCATAACCAGGAGCCCTTATATTGTTTCATGCTAAGTACTGTTGTTTGGCTTGTCCACCTTCTATCCCTTGTCAGCTAACACTGTCAGCATGTGCACTGAGTCATTTCTACACTATTTTTCAGTTGTGCTGCAGGTCAATATTTCATCTACATACTGTATGACTGTGTTCTACATCTGTACATTGCCTAGGTCCATCTGAAGGACCCTATTGAATATGGAAGGTGATTCACAGTACCCTTGAGGAAGTCTTGTATGTTTCCACTTTTATTTCTATATAGAAAAGCATTAAAGTCTTGTGAGTCTGTGTGTAGTGGTGTAGAAAAGAAAGCATTCTTCCAGTCTATGACTGTGAAGCAGGCACCGTCCGCTGGAATGTTGCACAAGATTGTCATTGCATTCAGAACTAAAGGATATTCTGCTTCTACAATATGATTAATAGGTTGCAAGTACTGTATAAAATGCCATGACCCCCCTGTTGCTTTCTTAACAGGGTACACAGCCATCTTGCATTGTGATTCTGATGGCACTAGCATGCCTTGCTTCACTAGTGCTACAATGTCTCATAAATGCCCTCATCTGCCTCTCTTGAGAGTGGGTATTGTGTTACTCATGGTAAAATACTCCTGGCATCAGCTTGATGTTCAACCCTCCGACCCCCTTCAAGAGCCCCACATCAACGGGCTGGTGGTCCATAAGATACTGGGCACCTTGGCCAGATCCTCCTTGAGAAAGGCTGCAGTGCCTTCAGCACTATCGCCATTCGGTGTGGTACCTCCCTGTAATGTATCCTAACCCAATATGTAATGCTCATTTCGAACACCATATCATGGTCTGATCTGTTGTTCCTGAATAGTTCTTCATCTGTCACTGTGGTCAATCTGTATCCTTCAGCTACGGCGATCACTGCTCACCATAGATGCCTGTGTGCTCTGTCCATGCACTGCTATCCACTTGTCTCCCACAATCACTGCCTCTCATTCTAGTGGAACTATTGTCCCTTCCACTTTATCCAATAGTATGCAAGGTCTGAATAAGCACTCACTTAGAATGCACCACAACTTCCTTTGGATCCCTAGAAGCGATGCTATTGCAATCTCAGTCCCATATTGGAACAATTCCTCATCCACAGGCACCGCCTTCTGTATCCTTCATCCACAGTAGGCTTGAATTATTTTCTGTACATTGAGAAAATGTATCCCTGGTGTGGAGCACACTATTCCCTTTCCGTGAATGAGATGGTCATGTTAAGTCTGCTCATAATGTCCCTCCCCAATATGTTTACAGGTCTGTCGGGAGTAAAGTAGGGGCAAAGATAAATCATGTTCCCCTACAGAAAGTGAAATATTGTCTGTGAAAGGAACCACTTCTGTAGCCCAGAAACCCCTTGAATATTCATGGCATCAGCTGACCTATATCTCCCTTCCCGAATGTAGGATTTAGTAGCACCTTTGTCTACAAGGAAGGAAAAAGTTTTGTCACCTATCGTCACCCCTATGTGTGGTTCCTCCACAGGGTTGGGTGTAATTGACAGGATGGAACACATTAAGTCCATCTGTGGGCTGTCCAATTCAGGGTATGAGGACATCCCATTCCCCAAAATGGATTGTTCCCTACCATGGTGACCCCTCCCAGTTTCCAAATGGGGGCTGTTGTTATGGAGTCTGTATGTTCCACTGTCCCGTTGTTTGGTTGTATGCTATTCTGTGTCTGCGGCACCTGCTGTGCCATATACACGTGCTTTGTATTTCCTTGAGTCTGTGGCGTCTGTGGTGACTGGAAATAATGCATGATAAGGTACTTGCATCTGTGGTGTCTGTGTCATTGGCTAGTGTGGCTGCGGGTATGCGCTCGATGCCAGTACTTGTTGTTGTGCTTGGTTCTGTGTGTAATACTCGTCTTCTTCCCCTTGATATGCTGTTGGTATTGCATCTCCCCATTCTTCTGCACCCCCTGCTTCTGCACACTCTCGAAATGTGCCCTATCTGCACGCACACCCAGCACTGTGGTGGCACCCTCCCCTGCCATGCAAAACACTCAGAAAAATTGGCCGTGCTGCACCTGCTGCCCATATCATCAAAACCACCCTGGAAATCTCTGTTGGTTGTGATGTATCTGTGGCCCGTACTTGCGTCCTCTAGGTGCCCCACTCTTCCTCAAAACATGTGCTTCATGTTTCCCCACCCCATGAATCCTCCCACTGTGGGCGGCAGTGCGTATTGTTGCTGCGATGTCCCCTGTCCTCCAGTATTGCCCCTTCCATTGCATATTTGGATAACTTCCTCTGCAGTAACTTCGCTTCCTCTTGCTTTCATTCCTCATGCTTTTTCCTTGCATTTTCTTGCAATAGCCTACAATGGTGTACTATCTTAAGCTGTATTTCCAACCAAGGTTTCGCCTTCATCCCTACTAATTTCTTAAGCTGTTTCTGCACTGGTTCTGGCAACCCTTGGCACAATATGTGGTAAAATAATGCTACTGTTCTTTCCCATGATACTCGTGTTTCAAGGCACCAAAGCTCTTGTATCGTCTGAATGTAGTGTAAGGGGTCTTAACCTTCCCCCATCTTCAGTGCCATAATGGCACTGATGTCTGACATGTCTGGGTATTGTGTCATTAGGGCTTGCCATACGGCTGCTCGGCAGTTTGCAAACGGTGAACCATTGTGTGCCATGTCCTGGGTGGTTACTCCTGGGTACCCCGCCCTTCTCCATACATCATCAGATACCTCCCTGAGGATTGCCACTAGTAGTACATTTACATCCCCCACTGCTAATTTTTGTATCTCCATTTCCCCGCACTCGTTTATAAGGGTAGCCTACACCTCAGGTTTTCCTTGTCTATGTGTTTCCATGGTATATATTGAGGTTGGCCCCCTACTTTTTCCAATAAGGGCAGCGCTGTGAACCCTGTCTCCCTGTTTGGCCCTCATGTCAGTCGCACACATCTATCCGATCCCCCAGTGTTCTTAGTGTCAGTACATGCTATGACTGTCTCCCTTTCCTTCTTCCTGCGAGATCCATTATTCGCTCAACATATGGGATCAAGTTGTCAGAGTTGTGTGACGCATCACTGGTCCGTGGTGTCTGATCATCCCTATCATCCTTAGCCGTCCCTCCATTCCTTCCCCCTTCCCATGCCATGCTTCTCTCTACACTGTCCCCCCGGAGACCTGTGCTTAGATGGCCCTCTTTCCTCATCCCCACTTCCCCCTGCATCCTCTTCTGAGTCTGTTTCCATATCACTACAAAAATAGTCCACGAAGCTCAGGCTCCTAGAGGTTGTGTCTTCCCCGGGCTTCCCTCTGGAGTCAATCAAGTCTATGTCACCCCTATCCCCATAGGACCCCATACTCGTTCTGTCTGATATTGTAGTGGTCCTGTCCAGCATTATTGTGCTGTCTGGCTCCACTCACCTTCCTCCTCCCCTTTTGCTGTCTACTGTGCCCATTCCCATTGTGCCTGTATGTCTCTGATCATGCGCGCCTCCTCCTCCTTCCGTTTGCGCTCTCGCACAATCCGCTCTATTTGCCACTTTCTCCATTCCCTATCCACTAACACTTGCTTTGCCTTCTCATCTACATCTCTCAATCTATTCATGTCCTTTCTCCTCCTCTCTCACAGCTCCTGCTCTTTCTCTTCCTCCATTACCCTGTCTCTGCGTGCTTTCTCACGTTTCTCTTCTGCTTCCCTCTCTCTTCTGTCTACTGCCTCCATTATTTCTGCCCAATTCTTTGCTTCACTGCTCCCTTTAAGGCCTTCCATTTCTTTGGTCGCCCCTGCTGCCTCTCCCGTTGTCTTCCCATCTAGCTTTTGGAGAATCTGTCCCGCTACCCACTTGCTGGCCACTTTGCTCTCTAGCCCATCCTTCGTGTTCTTTGGAACCTCACTGCTCAATCCCTTTTCACTGATCATTTGCCCCATTCCTTTCTGCCCCTCCTCCTTGGTATATGGTGGCGGTTGAAATACTGGGTTCAAATACACCTCATCTGCTTTTAACTACCCTAATGGGTAAAACCCTTGTTCATCGTCTGTGTTCTCAGCGTTTTCACTCGCAGTAGAGGGTGAAGGAGCGGAGGATAGGGCGCTGGCACTGATGCTCCCGGTTCAGCATCCATTCACTCCTCACCACTTCCCCTCGCCCTCCTGAAACATCTGCCACAGCTCAAATATTGCCATGCCGTTTGCTAAGGTTTGTCAGTAGTGATTGCTGCACATTCTTGGAGAAACTTCCACATTGTGGCCATGGTTTAGTCAGTTTACCCTGGATGCTTTTCGTCCATTCCGTGCTGTATTTACAAATCTTGTCCTTATAGAGCGGAAGTGTCTTACATAAGTGCTGGAGGGACGTGTCACCCCCACACTTACCTTAGTACATTGCATTTACTCGTACTTGACCTCAAGTCAAGGTTTTCCACAATCCGCTGTCAGGGAAAAACACAGTGCAATGGCAATTGTTTCAATTTTCCGCGAGCCTCTGTCGCCTCAAAGCAACCTATCAGGTGTGCTCCACGCACTGCCCTTCCACGATTTTCTGCCTCCTAAGGCAAACCCATCAATCTGGCGTCTGCTCCTTCCGCGCACCACCTCTGGTCTACCTCCTCTGTCAATGTCAAGTTTCTCAACAGTGCTTCCACACCACCTCATGCTCTCCAAGTCCTACCTATGCACAAACCTATGGGGTGAGGTCACCAATTCACTAAGCAAGGTAGTGCTAAAAGTCACTTACAGCATCCACAATGCAAAAATCCTATTGCCAAAAAATACACACAACCCCAACATGATATGATATGATATGGCATTTATAACGCGCCTATACACAAGTGTTTCAAGGCGCGACGAGGCAAGGGGGGGGGAACAATGGGAGGACAAACAACGATCCTACTAGGCCAGGTGTCAATCAGATCGCGCAAGTGCAAGGGAAGGGGGGAAAAAAGGAAAAGTGCGAAGGGGGAAGGGAGAGGGGAAGTGCAGTACATGGGAAGTGGAATAAATATGACACATAAATAGCCAGCTAGTGGCAAGTGCAAGGAAGTGCTAGAAGGGGGGGACTGAAGGGATACAGAAAAAGGCCCCTAACTGCAGGGGTTGCCAGGGAGGCAGTGCAGGTGGTTAATTGACGGGGCCTGGGCCAGAGATCAAAAGGGTGGCCAGGTAGCCAGTGCAATTTCGGTCAGGAATTCAGCAAGGGAGAGGAGGAGAGAAAGCAGAAGCAAAGAGGAAGGTTTTGAGGTGTTTCCGGAACCGGAGATGGTTCTCCTCAAGTTTCAGGGATGCAGGAATGAAGGGATGAAGGTTGTTCCAGAGAGAGGCCCCTGCTGAAGAGAGTAATCTGCCACCAACTTGTTGCTTGGAGAAGCGACTGACCCTAAGGGAGTTGGAGGCGAAGAGCTCGAGAAGGGAGATATTTAGGTAGAGAGAGTTGAAGGTATTTCGGTCCCAGACCCCAGAAGGCCTTGTGTACAATGCAGAGGGTTTTGAACTTAATCCTCGCAGCCACTGGGAGCCAGTGCAGAGATTTAAATCCTGGAGAGATACGGTCCCTGGGCTTGAGGCCAAGGACAAGTCTCGCAGTCCTGTTCTGGATAAGGTGCAGAGGGCGGAGAGTAGAGGCAGGCAGATTTAGATTTAGATAGAGGCTGTTACAGTAGTCCAGCTTGGAGAGGACCAGGGCTCTGGAGACAGTGAGCTTCTGGGGGAGAACATGAACCCACAGCTGTTTTCCTTTCTAACAGGGGATACCAATATTCTCTGATGTTTGATCTGTGCCTACAGTGTCACCTTATAGATAAAATTCCTCCACAAAACTTAACCAGATGAATCACCTTCCGCAATCTAGGCCAGATGGCTTTGCTAAACCTTACGTGGATACCATAATCTGTGAGCCAAGCTAAAACGCCCAACCCACATGAAATCCAATATTCACATAACTTCTGTCATCCATGCCATTGAGTCAATAGTCTAGGTTGTTCATCAGAACCTTTTACCTCAAGATTGAATGTGTCTCAGCCACAGAAAATAATATCTACCTCTGCTCTTTCCCCTACTAAATTTCACGATGATGGACGATACTAGAGAATACTTGACAATACCCTTCGATACACAACAATACTCAATACTACACTCGCACCCCTGTTACTTTCCCATTACCCTCAATTGCTGTGTGGCTCAGTCAACATTTACACTCCGTGATCTGCTGATGATGTTCAGCTGCTGCCTCTCCCAAAGCTGCCACACCACCTCTCTGGTCTGCTGGACTCCTCACAGATCATGGGCAGGATATTTCCCAGGCTGGCTCCTGATGGCCTTTGCATGGGGCTTACTTTCCCCATTATCTCGAAACACACAAGGCATCCCATAGCCCTACAGGTACTGCGGCGGGAGAGTCGGCTTCATGCCGGACTGGCGTAGCCCAACCCACTCCTCTGCTACCAACTTGTTGGTGAGAAAACCAGGTATACCAGCGGTCTGAGGATTGCTCTCCCGAGGGCCAAACAACCCTCTCCCTAGAGTAACAAAGGACTCAGTCAAGGGCAAGATAGACGTGTCGTATATTACAAAAACCGCCAGAGATCATACAAGACCATCATGATTCTCCAGTACATTTCCGCTCCCCAAGATACGTTCCACAGTTTTGACCTCAAATGGCATCATCACCTGGGCCTTTCCCCAAAAACCTATCCCCAATTCCAATAGGGTGCTGGGCGTAGTATGAGCTATGGAACCCCTATAGATGTCTTAGTCAATTGGACCTCTCATGTCCGGTGGCTGACCTGCCCCATCCCCAAGAAACTATCTATTACATTGTTGCAGGGTCATAGACTTACTATTGGACCCTGCCCTTTTGGATTCACCCCTGGAGTTCTGTCTCTTGATTGATTATATCTGGTCTCCCTAGGCCTGGGACCCAGTTCGGTTCTCAGTCCTCTGTGCACCTCTTCAAGTTTATGTGAAATTACTATATGTCTCAATTGTATCTGGTAGTAGACCACCTTTGCCTATGAGTGTGCGCTCACTGTTGCAACATTTGTTTCACTTCTCGTCTGGGTTGCTGAGAACGGCTCATCTTCCTACCACGGGTGATTGCCCATTTTCTAATCCGGATGCATCAAGTGGTTGTGGACCACAAAATTCAGCTCTTTGGGTCTGCATTTATGAGGATTGATTCTGTTTCCCTGCGTTTGGAGCTTGGAATGCGCTCAGTTTATCTCTGACCTTGGCTGTGAGCTCGGCCTTCACTTTGTGCAGCCTGAGCCTGCTTCCCTTGTCTGTGATTTCTGCATGCTTATACTGTGTTATGTTTCCAATAGGTTAGTCATACATGGTCCTACCAGGCTCCATATATACTCATGTAGTCCCATAGGGTTAGTTGCCATAAAGATCTGCAAGCTTGCTCAGGCTATTTTGTTGCCTTACATTTCAGTTTACTGCATTTGGCTAATGAGAAAAATAATAAAAGCTTTGACAATATGTACATATTTCTGTCCTCTATTTACATGACTGTGTATGCATGTTCTTCATTTATGGAAGTGTGTGTGTTTGTGTACTGCTGTGCAGGGCTGTGAGTATGCTTCATGAGTAACACTGTTATGTCGTGGTATCACTAGTGACGTCAACCCTGTATTTTCTTTAATTTAATAGATGCAGTCCACTGTAGTGTTCAAATCCTCAATCTGCATCAGGTTCCCTGGATCTGGGAGGATAAGCACTGGATACGGTTGGAATTGCTGTCTGAGGGGATAGCTCTCTGCATACGTGCCAGTCAATGGTGCACTTGGGGTTTGTCCAAAGAATTAGTGACTTCTAGTGTTCTTGACTCTTCGGCCCGTCATGCTCATGTGGGTGAGGAGGGGCATTCCTGGGACCCTCTCTTCACAGTGTATGGCTATGCTGTTGAGCATCTTGGCAATGGGTGGAATATTCAGATGCTCCTCCTGGTGGCAAGACATGCATAGCCAATCCAGAGTGGGGAGATGACTGCCTGCGTCCTGACTCATAGCTCTGCTTCTGGTACAAGTGATCATTAAAGGTAGGTGCTATCATCACTTACTGCGGTGAGGTAGACTGTAGGTGAGTGTGTTAGCCTGTCAGTGATGAAGGTAGGGCTGATATGGGGTATTTCCACCTCTTCAGTGTCCAGGGTCTCTATCTCGCTCGTTCTATCTCTCTTTCTCTCTCTTGCTCTCGCTCTGCTATTGCATTCAGCTCCAGAGGAAGAAGAGGTGCCCAATTGCATGGCTTTTTTATGTCCCTAAGCCACGTTCATCTGAGAATACAAAGTAGACCTTTTACAGAGAAGAGGTGAATCAGGACCTGTGAAGTAGATACCAAGAACTCCGAATGTATCTAAATTTAATGTCTGCACAAAGCCTATACCATATTAGTGAGCTCATGGATTGATGTATAATGGATTTCTGATTAATTGGATTTTGAAACAAGTATTGATAATGTGTAGGCATGGGAAAGACACTTGCCAGGCACAGCCACAGTGGTATTAACTGGCCATTAACGTAGGAGGTGCAAGATTTTGCGAGTACCTGGAAATCTAATAGCAGTGCCTGACAAATGCCTAATACTTACACACAAGCCAATACAGTTGACTTTGCCAATGCTGGTTTTAACAAGACTTCAGTGAAGGACATGCAGAGTGCTTATAAATTGGGTGACTGAAGCCAGACCTGAAGGCATTTTGAGTACACCAGCAGTGTGTTTACAACACCAAGTCATTAACTCTCAGAAGACTGCTTTGAAAAAACAATGGCAGGTACTTTGAGCACAAGATTGATGGTAAGGCTTAATAAAAGCAAGCACAAAGAGCTCCCACAAGAAGGTGTTTTGGGCAGGTGGGGGCCGGAACTGAGTGGGAATGGCCATAGGGATTAACATGTTCAGGAACAGTGAATGGGTGGGCAATTAGCCAAGAAACACCTACAGGCTTTGTGCCCCTGCTCATATGCCATTCGCCCCTATCTGTACTCTAATGCAATAGTTTCGGCTTATAGCCCAAACTAAAAATGACTATGTTGTCAGCAAATGAAGCTATTTCAAAATTATGGTAAAACCGTTCTTACCCTTAACAAATGGGAGATACCTAATGAATGTTTAATATCTAAATGTCCCCCTGGGAATGCAGTTCCAGCCCCCAAAGTAGATTAGTATACCTGAAAAATACATACCAGTAAAACAGAGACATTCTTTTCCGGGAGTTTGATCATCCTCTGAGTCCCATTGTGCTGCATTAAACCAAGGCAGGTCATAGAACACTTGGGGGGTAATTCATAGAATTTAGCACAGAGAGGGAGCGTACGCCAGCTGCGTGCGCCAAAACCCATATTCACGCTCAGAGTATTCATGGATACTTACATCCAAAACCAGCAGTGGCGCAGAGTGTCGCAGCGACCCTGCAGCAGCGCCAGTTATGCCCCCAACCCCGCCCCGTGCGCCAAAAACATTGCACAAATCCCCTACATGGTGCAAAGGCCAGTGGACCAGCATACAGCCCCCAAACAACGAAAATACACTAAAAACACCACACAGCCCTCGCACGCCAGCGAAATCGTGTGTAAAACTCTCCATGCTCCCCTCGGAATATGCGTACCCTGCTGGCACCAGCGAAATCACGTGTAAAACTCCCTGCGCACCACTCAGATTACGCGTATCCCGCTCGCATCAGCCCAATTGCGTGCAAAACTCCCCGTGCACCCCTGGGATTACGCATACCCCACTCGCGCCAGCGAAATCACGTGTAAAACTCCCAGCGCAACCCTGGAATACGTGTATCCCGCTCGCGCCAGCGAAATTGCATGTAAAACTCCCCACGCACCCCTCGGATTACACGTACCCCACACGTGCAGGCGAAATCGCGTGTAAAACTCCCCGCACATCCCTCAGATTATGCGTACCCTGCTCACACCAGCGAAATCGCATGTAAAACTCCCTGCGCACCCCTCCGAGTACGCGTACCCTGCTCGCGCCAGCAAAATTGCGTGTAAAACTCCCTGTGCACCCCTTGGAATACACGTACCCCACTCGCATCAGCCCAATTACATGTAAAACTACCCGCGCATCCCTTGGATTACATGTACCCGGCTCGCGCCAGTGAAATCACGTGTAAAACTCCCCACGCATCCCTTGGATTACACGTACCCCGCTCGGGCCAGTGAAGTCACGTGTAAAACTCCCCACGCACCTCTTGGATTACCCATATCCTGCTCGTGCCAGCAAAATCGCGTGTTAAACTCCCCGTGCACCCCTCGGATTACGCGTACACTGCTTGCGCCAGCGAAATTGCATGTAAAACTCCCTGTGCACCCCTGGAATACGCGTACCCCACTCGCACCAGCAAAATTGCGTGTAAAACTCCCTGCGCACTCCTCAGATTACACGTAACCCGTTCGCGCTAGCGAAATCACATGTAAAACTCCCTGCACACCCCTTGGATTAGGCATACCCCGCTGGCACCAGTGAAATCATGTGTAAAACTCCCTGCGCACCCCTGGAATACGCATACCCCGCTCACACCAGCGAAATCGCGTGTAAAACTCCCCATGCACCCCTCAGATTACGTGTACCCCGCTCACGCCAGTGAAATCGCGTGTAAAACTCCCCGCTCACCCCTGGAATGCACGTACCTGCCTTGCGCCAGCCCAATCACATGTAAAACTCTTCGCGCACCCCTGGAATATGCATCACGCTCACGCCAGCGAAATCTCGTGCAATTCTCACTCCCGTACACCCAGATTCACGCAGCAGTGTGGTGAGAAGCCACATGCACCCCCTGCAGCCAGACCAAGCCACAAGGGTCCACCCTACACCCCTCCCCATGCCCTGCAGGCAGCCCATCCACCCTCCCCATGCCCTGCAGGCAGCCCATCCACTCTGACCTTGCCCCGCAGGCAGGCCATCCACTCTGACCATACCCTGCAGGCAGCCCATCCACTCTGACCATGCCCCACAGGCAGCCCATCCACCCTCCCCATGCCCCGCAGGTAGCCCATCCACTCTGACCATGCCCTGCAGGCAGCCTATCCTCTCTGACCATGCCCCGCAGGCAGCCCATCCACCCTCCCCATGCCCCGCAAGCAGACCATCCACTCTGACATGCCCCGCAGGCAGCCCATCCACTCTGACCATGCCCCACAAGCAGCCCATCCACCCTCCCCATGCCCCGCAGGCAGCCCATCCACTCTGACCATGCCCTGCAGGCAGCCCATCCACTCTGACCATGCCCTGCAGACAGACCATTCACTCTGACCATGCCCCGCAGGCAGCCCATCTGCCCTCCCCATTCCCTGCAGGCAGACCATCCACTCTGACCATGCCCCGCAGGCAGCCCATCCACCCTCCCCATGCCCCGCAGGCAGCCCATCCAGTCTGACCATAACCCGCAGGCAGCCCATCCACCCTCCCCATGCCCTGCAGGCAGACCATCCACTCTGACCATGCCCAGCAGGCAGCCCATCCACCCTCCCCATACCCCGCAGGCAGCCCATCCACTCTGACCATGCCCCGCAGGCAGCCCAACCACTTTGACAATGCCCCACAGGCAGACCATCCACTCTGACCATGCCCTGCAGGCAGCCCATCCACTCTGACCATGCCCCACAGTCAGCCCATCCACCCTCCCATGCCCCGCAGGCAGCCCATCCACCATCCCCATGTACCGCAGGCAGACCATCCACTCTGACCATGCCCCGCTGGTAGC
The DNA here is from genome assembly GCF_040938575.1 of Ambystoma mexicanum. Classification (NCBI taxonomy): domain Eukaryota; kingdom Metazoa; phylum Chordata; class Amphibia; order Caudata; family Ambystomatidae; genus Ambystoma; species Ambystoma mexicanum. Next base: position 577,579,720 of record NC_090934.1, read on the forward strand.
CCATCCACCCTCCCCATGCACCGCAGGCAGAGCATCCACTCTGACCATGCCCTGCAGGCAGCCCATCCACCCTCCCCATGCCCCGCAGGCAGGCCACATGGCACCATGCACTTGGGAGCCCCGACTCATGTCCCACCAACCCCCCATTGACAGGCACCTGCCAGCAGGCCCTGACTCATGTCCACCCCACCCCCCTCCCATTGATGGGCATCTGCCAGCAGGCCCCAACTCATGTCCCCCCCCATTGACGGGCACCTGCCAGCAGGCCCCGAATCATGTCCCCCCAAACACCACGTCATAACTATACAGACTCATGGCCCTAATGCCAACCCAAATCCCACACACCCACCCCGAGTACAACCACCCAACGATCCACTGCACCCACTCCCTACTAAATTACCCATTCCATGATAGTCTGAAAAGAACCAGCATGCCCATCAACAAATGTCCTACAGAGCCACACATGGCAACACATGACTGCGCCAATGCCCATGGAGACATGCACAAAAGAAATCATAGTAGACCATACCAAGAATGAAGAAATAGGAAATGGATTAAAAATAAAAACAAATGACAATATGAAAATCACACATACAAATAAAGAAATAATGAAAGCAATATGAAAAAGAAAGTGAAATCCAAGGAAAAATAAAAATCCAAAACATGAAAAAATAAAAGTGGTCCATACCCAAAGTCCATAGAAATAAAGCCCAAGATGAAAAGCATGAAACAACATTACTCCATGTGAAAATAAAAAAAATAAAGTATGTACAAGTCTGTAATAATGAAAACAAAAGTTGAAGGGTCCATTATCCCAAAATAAAAGTAAACCTACCTAAAACCCTATCTAAAATACAACTACACACAAAAAGTGGAGCAAAGTCTGTGAACTCCAAATAAAAATAAAAACCAAATGAAACCTAAACCTAAATAACTATATACAAAGGTGGCAGGCTAGTCCGACGGCTCACTTTTTGATTTTCCGGGCCAGAGCATCATCGAACTCCAGGTCGATTTTCCAGAGGCGGGCCTCTTCCCTGGCCTCCAGGTCTCACAGGGATGCAGCCATTGCCTCCTCCAACTCCCTGCAAGTTGCCTCGAGGCACTCAGCCCGCCTCAAAGCCCTGTGCATGGAGTTCTCTGCCCTGACCATTATGAGCTGTGCCCTCTCCGCTCACCGCCACTCTGCACCTATTTGCTGGTCCAACCGCTGCCACATGGAAGACACTCCCAATCCTGGGTCCTCCTGCCCGCCGGCCGATGCCTGCCCCGATGGTGTAGAGGGCCCCGACACAACATGTCTCCTATGCCAAGCCTGCCGCCGCCTTTCTGCTAACTGCCGCCGCCACCACGACTGCCTCCGGGTAGATGGCAACACCCGGGGCCATCATGCAGGTGCCCTGCTTCAATGTGCCTGCACATCGTCTGTTGTCAGGGGTCCAGTTGCTGGGGTGAACACCTGTGCTGGAGCTCCGACTCCCGACTGTGGCAGGGATGGGATCTCCACCAGCCTGGCTGCGTTGGTTGGGGCAGGTCCACAGGGGGCCCTGGTGTCATCTGGGCCGGAAGACGGCACGGAGAACGACTGGCGTATAGTGTGCACAGAGGAGGAAAGGGCCGCAAGACAGAGCGACACATGGAGGAATCCCCTGACCATGAGCCCTCCCAACTGGGCCACATTGGCACACATCTCTTCGTGATGACGTGCGTGGTCCCCCCAGGAAGCACGCACGTCATCACGAATTACTCGTGTGCGCAACCCGACACCAATCAGGACGGACTCAATCATGTCACGGGTCCCCACGTCCACAGGTAGAGGAGTGCCAGATGACGTGGACCTCCCCCCTACCTGCGGACGGGCCTGGGATGGGGCATCCCTGCTGGTGCATGGTGATGCAGTCACAGTGTCAGGGACAGTGACATGCACAGGCCCCTCCACGGCGACCTGTGCTGCCTCCTGCCCCTGCCCCTGGACTGCACCACTTGCACAAGTGGTACCACCCCCACCAGGCCCCATGTGCAGCTCTGATGTGGCCTCTTCCTCCTCCGTACACACCACCAACCTGGATGTCTCTGCACCATCTACCGCCGTCGCCAGCCCCTGTGGGGGCTCACCCAAGCCTTTCACTGCAGCCATAGTGGCGGACGTGGCACCAGTCCCCTCGCTCCCGGATAATGGAATTTCCTGGGAGGATGACTGGGCCTTGCGTCGCCGGCCGGTGGAGGCATCCCTGCCACTTTCCTCCACAGCGCCGTCTCCGCCCTCTTCTTCACTCGCTGTTGTGTAAAGAGAGACATTGAACACAAGCATCACGGTACTGGACAATAGTCCCCTAGACACAAAGCAATAGCACATGAGTGCACTGTCAAACGTCACTTCCATCATGTCCCTCCACAACACATGGGTCAGTGCAGGCAACACACATGCAGGAACAGGCATGGCACAAGCAACAAACATTTGCATCCATGTCCAAGGCACCGTAGAAACATCCAATGGTGGGCTGAAACTCACATGCATCATGGGACGTGCTGATCACATGCACACACATCACCGGAGGGTCATGGATCTGGCCCCGTATACCCCAAGACACAGTGGATACAAGGATGACTAGGCTATATCAGTGGATCAACACATCATCAAGGACATGTGCCATGCATCCATGGCGTTTACCAGTCACTCACACACTACTCAGACTCTCGGACATGTACACCATGCATGTCCATGACATCAGCACCCATCTCTCATACCCCAAACATGTCCAAGTACAGACACATGCATGCATACACGTGTACATTCGGCATGCTGCTCCGCATGATGCATTGTGAACATACACCATCCTTGTGGGTCACGCCTGACTGCACTCACATGCAGCACCATCATGTCCCTGCACACACACATCCATACATGACCCATGTCACACATACAGCCAAGTAGCTAACTACCACCACACTGCAACATGCACTTTTTAAACGGGAATGCATGGGCAATTACCGCTCGACTCCAGACGGGACTGCATCCTGAGGATCGTGTGCTGAAGCACTGGGCGAATGCGCTCCAGGACCCTCATCTGCTGGGTGGTAAACTAGCCCCGGCGCCCCACTGCATCTGCTGCATCTAAGAGGCGCCGGGCCTTCTTGAAGATCCTGGACTTGTAGTCCTCCCAGCGCTTATGGACGTGTTTGATGTCATGGGGTGCCACCACCTCCGCGTTGATGGCACCCGCTATGTCCATCCAGATCCTCCTCCTTCCTTCCTTGTCAGCGCGCGATGGTGAGAAGAGAGCATCATAATGCCCCAGGACTTGCTCCACCAGGATGCCAACTTCATTGGCAGTGAAGCTGGCAGCCCTCTGCCTCTCTGCTGGGGGGTTGCCACTGGCGCCAGATGGTGTTGGGTCGGAAATGGCAACCCCTGAGGCAGGTGTGGGGGGCATCTGGGTCCTGGGGATGGGTTGTGGAGCGATGGAATACCAGTCGGCAGTCTTCTGTTCCAGCAGGGATGGTCACAGCAACTTGACCCCTGCAGTTGGCTGATGTGCATGCACCAAATGGCAGGGCACTGTTGGCAGCAGGCAGGCAAACAGGCATCAGCAGATATTTCAAAAAAGGTAGCAGGCGCTCATCTCCAGAAAGAACATGGCATGATAACCTGCTCTGAGATGAGATTTTGCAGCACATGCTTTTTGCTCACTGTACCTTTCACAGATGGGAAATATCCTTTTGGACATCAGTCTTTGTCCCGCCCACATGGGTAGTCCAGCACTGAAATGCTATGGCAATTCCTCTCTGAACAAGAGTACCAACAGCAACCCCATACACGTGTTTCAGCCTTGTTGGGCCTAATCAGTGAGGTGAAGCTGTGCCTCTCTGAGCACAGTGAGCAGGGAGTCCACGTCTGGTTGCCCCCAGGTGTACGTACTGCTGGAGGTAAAATCCACACACGTGGGCTACCGGGGTCACGTGAATGTTTTTCTTTTTCATTTTTCTATTTTTTTTGGACAATTTTAGAATTTTATTTTTAAATTTTTTTCTTCAATTTTTTGGGGGGGCCAGAGCGTTGCGTGACCTGTCATTTTTCCCCAGGGGTCACAGACAGCCTTGCAGGAGCACAGGGGTACCTATTCCATAGAGTACCCTGCCCCCTTCAAACCAATTGCCCAGGACAATTGTTGAGTGCACCTCCCATCGGCTATTTACCATCTGTGCCATGGTTGGGAGGCCACCAAAGGGTAGGGAGGGGGCAAAGCTGGGCATCCTTCCAGGGATGTGTGTGGTCAGGCACATGGGCATGAAGACCAGGGGGGACAGGGAGTCCAGGGTGTCCAGGGTGGCTACAGAGGGGGAAGAGGCAGGGGTGCCCCACTGGTGTAGGATGCCCAGCAATGTGCTGGTGCAGACATGCCACCACCCCCTGTGGCTCCTGGTGATGCAGCTGTTGCATCACAACCTGGCACCTATCTGACCCAACAACAACTTACATCTGCTGTCAGAGGCCCACCGGTGGTGGTAGCTGCAGGTGCAGCTGTGGGGACCACCACTCGGTCTCGGGGTCAGGCAGTGCATGTTGTGTTTTGCGTGACGAGGACTCCCAGGATGATTTCCATCTTGTCCGGAGGTGCGGGCCACGTGTGTCCAGTGTAGCTGTGACTGGGGCACAAGTATATGGGGCAGTTATGACATCTGCTGCCCCAAGTAGCCGGGTGGTGGTAACTGCATGGGTAGATGCAGCCAACACCACCCCGGCAGTGAGTCAGACCCAAGCCAGACCTTCTGTCCTCATTCCAACACCCACTGCCTTGGTCCAGTCCACCAGCGCCATAGACCCTATTGATCAGGGCCACATTGACCACTCAGGGTCAGTACCACCACCCAAAAGGAGGAAGCATGCTCTGGCACGTTGAGGAAGAAGCCTTATATTACGGGGGGTGCATATAGTAGCTGTCCGCCAGAGCGGTCAAGGGAGCGGAAGCGTGACTTGAGCACTCTGAATGTGCGCTCCACTATGGCCCTGGTTGCAATATGGGCTGCGTTGTACCTTACCTGGGGTGGTGTGTTGGGGTTCCATATTGGCGTCATCATGTAGGTGCTCAGAGGGTAGGCACTGTCCCCTGGTGAGGTGATAATGGTTGTCATTAGTTGGACTTGTGTATTTGTCTGGGTGTGACATGCATGCATGTGCACAGGCATTTGTACTCACCTATGAGCCATGTGTCGCCATGCTTCCCAGCTTCCAGGGCCCGGCTTAAGGTGGACATTCTGAATAGGAAACTGTCATGGGTGGACCCAGGTTAGTTTGCATAGACAGAGGTGATGATTCCCTTGGAATCGCTACAACCTGCACGTTGATGGAATGCCAGTGCTTGCGGTTGAGGTAGATGTTTTCAGTGGCCTGAGGTGGACGTAGGAGCACATGGTTGCAATCTATGGCACCGAGCACTTTGGGGAAGTTTGCTACCCTGTAGAAGTCCAGGACCATGGCCTGCCTTTCTGCGGGTGTTCTGGGCATGTATATGTGCCTGCCGACTGAGGGGCACGCAGAGATGATTGCCAACACCTGGTGTAGGCAACGTAACTCCGTAGGCTGTGAGATGCCCCACACTATGGCAGTTGTCTGCTGAAATGACCAAGTGGCCAAAAAATACAGTACATTGAGCACCTTTTCCAAGGGGCTCAATGCTTGGGAGCACAGGGTGGGTGATGTGAGTTCATCCTCCCACTGCCTGACCAGCCCCTGACCAGCTGTAGGATGATATGAGGTGGAAACCTATACCTGCCATAGCCCTGGTCATCAGGCATCCCAAAAAGGCTAGTCCTGGGCAAATAAATGCAGGGCCTGGCTATTCTCCTCCTCCTGTGGTGTCCCACGATCACTGTTGCGAGGAATGGGACATTCATCATAGCTGTGTATGCTTTTGTTTGCGTGCACTTTTATGTTTCGCGGGGGCGCTTCCACCTGCTTTTGTATGGCGGACATATTTGTGCGTGTATGTGTGTTTTGACGTGCGCTGGTTTTCCCTATTCGATTCCATGAATACATGTTGTTCACTAGTGTGTGGGCATTGCGTGTGTTTCCCAGCGGTACTTCCCACGTTACGCCTACATTTTCACGCATTGGTCCCCATTCTGCATGTACCGCCCCCTTTTTCGGTGTGTCCGCATGAAGTTGTGTGCTTTCCCCGATCCTGTCGCGCACAAATTTGGAAAGTCGCAGTGATGTGTAAAGTAAGCGCGGATGTGGCACACATCCCGGGAAAAACATGCGCAGGGCCTTCCATGGAACACACGCGTGCGATATGCACACGTGCGCTAGCTTTTTCAGGCTTACGTCACAAATTTCGGCGCACATTTATTCCATGAATTACCGCCATAAGGTGTGAGAATTTGCTAGTATTTCAGGTAGTCTCTATACGGTTGCTTGTTGGAAAGGAGACTAAGAGCAGGATTATGGTACATGACACATGCGTAAATACATTTGGCACGTATGCATACCAGTAGGCGAAGTGGGCAGGAGTGGTCGGGAGCGGTGCTCCTCTACTTTTTTTTAAAAGTCTTATTGTTTCTATACTTTTATTTTAAAAAGAAACCGTCCCAGAATGGTTTACTTTTAAAATAAAAGTGTAGGAAGAAGTTTATGCTTGCACTGAACAGTCCCTCAAACAGCAGTTGTACTTTTTTGGGGGTTTGGATTGCGTGTGGGACAGGCATGGTGATTGGGTTTGTGGGGATGGGGGACAGGCCACTAGGGAATATAGTTCCACTACTTCGTTTCATATACTTCGACCAATGATGCAAACCAAATGTGCTCCTCTCCAATAGTATTTGCATCAACGAAAGTGCTAATGCAATTGTACATTGGGATGGCCCCCAATGACCACAGGACACTTGACTGAAGTGTTTATTCTGACACCTTACATAAACAGGGTGGAGCGGGGTTTTTCCAGAACAGAGGGTAGTACTCACAGTTCAGTCCTGATAGAGCAGTGCAGTTAGCTTCACTGCAGTATATGTACAGGGGATGGTATTTACATCCCCTGCCTGCTAGAGGTCCCACGAGGCTTGTCTTGAGCCATGGAATTATGCTCTGCTGTTGGAGGTATCTGCCTGTGGAGCAGTCTTCAGTTCAAGGGCTGATTCCCTTATCAAGGAGGAACACACACCGAGGCCCAACTGTCCTCCTGCTGCCTCGCTCCAACTCTGCCGGGTTTCCGGCCCGTTGCACGCTTCCTGCGCGTAGTCTTGCGAGATCTTGCTCAGCCAAGATCTTGCGTAAATAGGTCCTCACACACATGGACTTTAATCCCACCCTACACGTTTTCAGTTAGCCACATGTGCACAGGCGAGAAGCAGACTGAGTAGGAGCCTATGCCGGGGTATGTGGTAACTCATTGCTGTCTCCTTTGCCTAGCAACAAGGCAAGGATCCTGCTCGTGTGTTTAAGAGCACGGCCCGGGGTACGAGAACAACATATTATTTTGCATTTTATCAATGGTACACTCACATACTTGCCAACCCTACAGATTTAGACAGTAGGCTACTGCTTTTGAAGCAGCCCTACCGCCTACAGATTTCAGTGACAGATCCTACTGCTTTTTACAGTGGCAAGTAATTTATGTGATTCTAAGGCAGGCTGCTTGAGACCAGCCTAGGACAAAGCATGCAATGCATTAATTAGTCTGTCTGTACAGTGGGCTAGTAGGTGATTACTTTGATTGGGCTCAGACCAATCCACTGACCTGTCAGCTACATGACTCTCTCCTGCACTCTTGCCAGAACAACCCTTAGGTGAACCAGCAGTGAAAGCAAGTGGCAGAGTGTAACACCATCACACAGCATCTGCTGACAATTTGGTGTTAGCATTCAGAATTATACATTTTTAACATTTCAACATCTTTCCAAGTTGTGCTGTTTGTATATTTTGTATTTTCCTGTGATGTCATTGTTATGGGAATTATAATTTTTCAAACTTGAAAAATCCTACATCTTTTTGGTCACAGAATCCGCTCGTATGGACTTAACTGTTATTCCTACGCGGATGATACTCAAATCCTGATCCGTTTGGATCAGGATCATATCAAGGTCTCAGCTTCTCTTCATGACTGTTTGACATCAGTTGGTGTCTGGATGGACCAAAACTGGCTCAAGCTTAACGGCGATAAAACTGAAGTGATGTTGGTGGGTTGTCCTCCCTGCCCGTCACTATGGACCCCTGCTTTTTGGCCTACTTCACTGGGCCCTCTGCCTTGTCCAGTGGGCAAAGTAAAGAATTTAGGAGTCATTCTTTCTACCTCCCTGTCCATGACTAATCAGGTCTCTACGGTCTGTCAATCCGCCCATCACCAGATTAGGGTACTTAAGAAGGTCCTCCCTATGATCCCAGAGGCTATGCGTCCCCCTGTGGTAGCTGCATTAGTCCTCTCACGGTTGGACTATTGCAATTCCCTATACCTCGCTCAACGCCTTCAACGTATACAGAACCTGGCAGCTAGACTGGCCACAGGTTCCCCCTATGGAGCTCATATCTCGCCAGTGCTTCGCCAACTCCACTGGCTCCCAGTGGCCCAGCGAGTCAAGTTCAAGTCACTGTGTATTGTCCATCGAGCTATCCAGGGCATAGGTGCTGAGTTTCTTCAGACCAAATTTGTTCGGTATATCCCAGAACGCAACCTTCGTTCCCTGAACACCAATCTTTTGGTGGTCCCTAAGTATAACCGGGAAAGACTCGGTGGCAGAGCCTTTTCCATTGCTGCGGCAAGGCTGTGGAACACCCTCCCACTGCCACTCAAGTCTATCTCCAACCACTTGGCTTTCAGGAAAGCCCTCAAAACTACTCTATTCTAACTCTCTGACTATTACTGTTCCTCTTGCTTGATGGCCTCCTCACCAGCGCCATGATGCCCCCGGGCGACCGTGCGCTCTACAAGTTCAGGTAACATAACATAACATAACAGAATGTTGGCAAGTATGCACTCAGAATATGGTTACATCACTTGCCTCGCGTGTTTTAATTACCTGTATGGTGCTAAAAAGGACTGCTGTATCCGATTCCTTTATGCCTCGAGTTAAACAAACGTAGCATTCCTTGCTATAAAAAAAATAAAGTGTGGATACAATTCCGATTTGATGTACAATAATGGATCTCCTTCTGTACTCCCTAAACCACGGAATTAAGTTTTCAAGGACGGTGTTAATCGTTCCCGTCAAGGATACCACACAGCTTTGTGATACGCACAAAATTTATGACAGGGCTTTTGAGTCATGCTGCCCCTGCCAGTGCTCCTGCAGAGCACAGAGCGTTTATAGCTCCGCAGCAAAAGACACATCCTCAAGCCAGATGCATGAACTGACATCGTACCGAATTAGAACAGTCGCAGGATGTGTACTTGGCAAGTAGAACTAATTTCCGTCTATATGCAGCGAGGGATATCTTTTTTCTCTGGGTGGTAACGAGCTGTAGTATTTACATTGGGGGATTGTGACAATGCAGAATGACGTGTGTGTGTGCGCGCACGTGTGTGTGTGCTGCCTGACTTACCTACGCACATACACCATTGCCGCTCAGGGCGTCAACAAAGCTTTCCCATCCTTGCAGTTGAAGGGAAGTGACCAGATAGTGACGACGTGATGGCGCCAACTACTCTGAGCTTCTTTTCCCTTGCATAGGAGATGCCATGGATGGCTCGCTGGACCCGAGTCTTTTACAGACTCAGAGTGCCAGGGCGACTGGCAGCTGCATCAGAACCGGCCCATTCTTCCCTTGCCTTAACTTTAGAGGGATTTGAAGATACCTCTTCGTTCTCAACAGATTGGACAAGGCCATGGCCACAATTAGTTAATTAATTGCACACCCCACGGCATAAAGCAAGTCTGGGAAACTCAAGAGAGTTGTAATGACGGTTCCCCTCATGCTGGTTCTTAGCAGGCAAGGGGATGAGTTGCGATAGATCATAGATCACAGAATAAGTTCGCATGCCAAGCAACACACCAGGGGAAGGAGCAGCAGTGAATAAAAGGTTAGTTCTTAATTCACTGCAGCCTTTTCACGGTATTTGGTGAATAGACGTGTTACCACATTTGACAGCAAATGTTCAGGGTGGTTGTGGGATTAGGGTACATTTTACCTTACTTTTCAGGTTTTTTTGGGGAGCGGGAGTTGTGAGGCATGTAGACGGGGAGCATGAAAGGCTTGCCACCCATACAAAATGCAACACAAAATATGTTGCACCAGCCAACGCTTTCAGTTCTACCTGATCCGGATAAACAGCCCAGCCAGGTGGGTGAAGCGGTTAGCACAGACCAATTTGCACCAATGGGTGACAGAAATTGAGAGCTTCATTTGGAAACTCACCAGCTGGGCCAGCTGCTCCGTTTAATGTAGACCCGGGTTTATAGTTGCTTAGGTCACGAAAGGTATCAATTTATATAACTGGAATTGTTTGAAGGCTTGCCCGGATGCATGACATTGCTTCTACTGACATGTCTAAAGGCTGTTGACCCCATGCAGACAAGTCAGGAAGGGGGGGGTATGAGTCCTCTCAAAAGAGGTTGATGCCCTTTGGTAGATATCTCCCTGCCTCCACCGTGATCGATTTTTACATTTTTATTTATTCATTGAGTATTTAGAATGCACTTATACAGCAACAGTGTTTCAATGCACATCAAGACAAAAGGGGGGGTGAAGAATAACAAAAACGTACATGTGTCATTTGGATCATGCAAGTGCAGGGCAGCATGGAGGTGAATGCGCTAATGCTGAGGAGGGAAAAAAGTCAGAGTGGAGAGCACGTAAGTGCTGGGGGAGGAGAAAAGCGGGGAAGAGGGACCCTGGGCTAGGTGAGTGCTAAGGGGACGCCAGTTGGACAAGTGCCAGTGGAATGCAGAGAGTGCAGGGGAATGAAGGTCCACATGCTAAGTACAGGGAAGGGGTTGGATGGGCTCAATAGGAGGGCAGGCCCAGCCAGGCTAGTGCAGGTGGAGGGAGCCCGGCAGGGCAAGTGCAGGTTGGGGGGGGGGTTTAAATTTGTTTCAATCAGGCGATACACCCTGGTCTCACTCTAGTATGCAACGCACAACCAAAATGCTTATTTTATTATATATGTAGGTTCAATATTTTGAGTGATACATCACTCATATCACACCCCTTTTAAAATACCCAGGATCACGATGGACCAGGAATCAGGCTGGTTGGTAAAGGTAATATTTATTTATTTAAAATTCAAATCAAACATATACTTTTTAATAGGGAGCAGCAATCACCAATGTGGTGATAATAACAGATAAGAAGGTATGTAATGCACTTAAATTCACTCTTTAGCAACACAGATGGAAAACACCAGGGAAAAGAACACATTTGGCTTGTTTGGAAAGATAGCACCTAAGTTAGAATTTCCCCCTGCAATATTCCTCAACCCACAAATAAGCAATTCTAAATAGATATAAGGATATAAGGAAGCAGCAGGTAATCAGGAATAAGGAATAGAAAACAGACTTCAAATCCAAATGACATTTTTGCAAATGGCTGAATAAAACACTGAAAATGTGCAAAAATCCCTAAATCAGTACACATTTCTAATGGAGCAACATTGGAAAGATACTAGCAGTCATTAGCAATAGTTTGAGCAAAAGTAAACAATTTGAACTTGAATGGAAAGTTGAAAATAATTGAGAATAAAAATCACACATGTAAAACTTTGCAAAAATGTTGATTCCCGCCTAAAATTAACCAAACGTTTTTTAAGAAATACAGTGATTTCGAGTGCTGTTGTTAGGTTGGGATGTAGCTATAAGTCTTAGGTACACTCTGGAGTTGAAATACGGTCTCTAGCTATTAATCTGAAGGAGATATGCAATGTAGAATGAGAGGCATTTTTAGAAAAATCGGGTAGTGAAAACAGAAAAGAAACTCAGTTTGGACAAGAAAATATTTACTATAATTTTACTCTAGACTAGAGCATTCCAGCTAGAATATGAAAGAGGGACCCAGTAAGCTCTGGAGTTGAATCATGACTTCAACCCCAGATCCCCAGAGCCCCCCCTTGCGGAACTAGACCAACCACTCGAAATAGGATTGATAGTTTAGGATTTACACAAGATAAAATGACTAAAGAAATGGCACTTAGCAAGATAAATCAAAGACAGGATTGCAATAAGGATTCTGACAATGTTACAAGTTATTAAGGTAAGGATAGGATGGTTTAGAGATTGGGATAGGACAAGGCAAGGCATGGTATCCTATGGTTTTTTAGGATACCTATTGATACTTACAGTCCACTTTAATTTAGGATTTTGGGCATCATATGGATCGGGTCTAACCAAGGACAGCTGTGAAAATCTGGCGTAACATGATCAGCTGGGCCGTTCTGGTCACGGGATTGAACTGGACTGGTTACTGGATATTACAGATCAGTGGGATGGTGAGTTTCAGCAGGCATGCATTTAGTAGTAGCATGCCAGGATGGATCAGGATGCTTCCCTTGGGTTTTTGGGATTTTTTTAGAATTTGAAGCCTAGCTGTAAAGGGGTTCAGCAATGCATAGGCCTTGGCTTTGTAATGAAAATCTAGAGTCAAGATCAAGCAGGATGAAGAAATCAGGAACAGGACGAAAGTCAGGAATCAGTGTGTACCCTGTGTACCCTGTGTGGGGTCAGGTGCCCTTATTTATCATGCCAGATGACATCACTACAGTATATGGCAGGGGCATGCTTACTACTATATAAATATATATATATGTTTTTATTTTATTTGTATTTGGTTTGTACAAAAACATATACAAAAAAGTACAAATGTTGTAACATAAAATAGGTCAAATTCATCTACATAAAAAGTACATCTTATATATTTAGATTGCAATTGTTGCATAAAATCATCACATGGTTCTATGACATTAATAGTAATTTAGTAATTTAAGCAATTCCAAAGCAAAGCATCATAACCGCCTTAAAATGATGCAAATAATTCGTGCACCATATAAAATTAAAATTAGAATTATAATTCATCAGGTTGACCTTTACAATTTGGCATAATTTAGTTATCCTCAGCTTCAGATTGAGACAATTTCTTGTTAATGAATGTCAAAAAGCGAGTAAGAGCAAGTATCCCGACTGGTTTTCACCCCACATGCACCTCAACCAAAAACATTTCTAGAGTATTTGGTTTTACCGACATTCTCTAGACCAAATGTTTTAAGCCTTTCAAATTCAAAGTGAGGATATCTGGCGATAAGCTGTTTTAATGTTTCCAGTTGAGTAACATTTCAGCAAACGCAACATGTTGTATTCTGATCACCCTTTACCGTTGAGGCTCAATATTTTGTCCGTTCATCTGTTTTAAAATTATTACATTTAAAACTCATGTACAGCGCACAAGCTTTGTTGCACGGGAATCATAATAAATATGAACAACACTGAGATCTTTTGCTTGGAAAACATGTGTATTACCAATTCAAACTATAGCAGCCCAAAGAATTATTATTTACAGACCAATCATAAATGTATAGTGTTTTTAACACTCTCAGGTCGTGTAATTAATTCCTCTTCACATGCTCCAATATCAATTAGTAGGGATTGCATTCTTAACTGAAATTTTTCAACAGAGTGGGGGGTATGTCCCTTAGCATACCATTAAGATCTTCATATAAGGAGTTGCTGGATTGGTCTAGAAATTTAGAGCAGTTAAGCAGTAACCTCCAAAGGTATCTAGATAATAGGGAACCTAACCCCAACGCATGCCTAATGATCACATTGATCACATTAGGTAAGGAACTAGAAAAACCTAGGACTTCCTTCCAGAGGCATCCTTGAATGCAGTTCAAAAATTCACCAATGTCCAACAGACACATATCCAGACCATACAACAGTGTTGGTTCAATCTTGAAGATATAGCATTCGATGGCTGGAATCAGAGAGAATTCACAGAGTTTGTTCAAAAGAGATTTCATCTGAGACAGCAGTGGCCTCAATTTATGTATTAAAGAGTCCCTCCACATCACTTGAGAGGAGATGTTACACAAGTTGTAGCCTAGGTATCGTAAGTGTGATACACATTCAATGCGTTCACCACCAATCGTCCAGGTCATACATTTTATTCTTTTGCAACCCGAAAACACAACAATTTTCAATTTCTTTCCATTCCCCTGTAAATTATGTTTTGGGGTATAAACCGTGAAGAGCTGTTGGCGAACGCCATCCAGTTCATATGCCTAATCTTACAGGAATAATCCCCTGACCTTGCCAAATCTCACCAAGATAACACAAGTAGAGATTAAACAAGGTGGGCGCCAAGTTACATTCCTGTTTTACACCTATGTGTGTATGTATAGCACCTGTGAGCGAGCCCTCTGGGTTGATGCGCACTCTTTATGTTGCATTCTGATTCAACAGGGACACGAGCAAGATCAGGTTTGCAGGAATACCATATTTTGCCATCTTTTGCCATAAAATAGCTCGAATAACGCAGTCGAATGCAGATGTAATGTCCAAAAGGCCATAAATATTGGCCCAATTTGGCTGCGCTTGACTGTTTCTAGCAAATGAGCCAAAATAGTGGCATTGAGTGCAGTTCCCATCCTCTTCTGAAATCCTACTTGGAATCGTGAGAGAATGGCAGATTTTCGAATATCATTCTCAAGATCGTTTAGAATTAATATGGAAAATACTTTTTGATGTGGTGTCAGTTAGGGCAATTGGTTTGTAGTTATAGGCATTAAATGGATCACCTTTTTTTATAAATTGGCACAATGAAAGATTGAGTCCATGATTGAGGAACACAGTCGGTTTGGAACATAGTGTCAAATTTGATTTTTAAAATGGGGGCCTATAGGTCGGGATCAGATTTAGTACACGTGCAGGTATGCCGTCTGGGCCACTAGCTCTTGAATTATTTAATTTTGAGATAGCCAACTCAATTTTTTTTGGTTCCCATGTGCACTAGCCCAAAATAGATAAATATATCTTTGCATATAAGGATTATTTATATGCAAGAAAGAAGTAGCCAATTGATATTTCTGTATAAAGTATTTGACCCATGCCTCCTTTGTAATTGAGGAGTCCATAGACACCGTTTTCTTGCCAACTGTGTTCCCCATGGATGCCCAAAAATATTTTTTGTCATGATTACAAAGATGTTTGATCATTGACTGATTGTCCCTTATGTACATATCTATTTTTAATGACTTAACTACGTTCTTATAAATTTGAATAAAATGCTTTTTTGCTTGGCGATACTCAGAAAGATTGTGGGCCAGTAGTTCTCTAATTTTTTTATTTTTTAGTTGCTTAGGTTCTGCAACCTGAAGCTCATAGGTGTGTCTTTGATATTTAGTATTTTTATGGATAAGTCCAACACACATTCTAAGACAATGTGTAATGGTTTGGTTGATGTATTCAGCTCTTTCCAGAAGACTTGACTCAATAATACAAACAGCGTCAGATATTTGAATATTTTTCAATAATGTAATACATTGATTGCAAATATTCCCATTCCACCTGAGCGAGAGCTCAGATCGTATTTGCTTCAGAAAGGCAAGAGTGGGTTTGATCTCCTGAACCAAAGTGTGGCAGTTAAAATTAAATTGAATGATCATATGATCTCCCAATCATGGATTAGTTATCTTTATCTTTTCACACTTACATATTATTGCAGCAGAAGCATAAACGTAATTAATCTGAGATTTAAGACTGCTTCTGCGCCAAATGAATAATACGGTTGTAGAGGAGGAGTCACGTACCCCCACTCCAACTGCCCTGCCTACATTACCTGAAACTTATGAACCAAAATATGTGGCGTATACTGAAAAGTTAAACCAACAAAGAGAAGAGTGAGGGCTCTGTGCAGTACCCATAAGAATACCTATACCTAAGAGAATATGGGAATTAAAGTACCCATTGAGAAAACCATACTTGCATCCAAGACAATATGATGGTCATTTCAACGAGATTCCTGATGAAACAAAGAAACGGAATTACCAGGGTGAATGATGACGTCATACAAAAGTGAATCGACACCCAGATAGAAAGGTAACCAGACCAGACAGGCAGACGATTATAAAAAACACAGAAGTAGCAAGGATAAGTAACATCTTGGGATCAAGATGAAGAAACCTATGCCACAAAAGTGATGAAGATATTTAGTTAGTTTAAACAGTGTATACAAATGCATTTAAATGCAAGCAGCAAAGCAATCATGAAGCTAGCCACATGCTTAAATAGATTAGACCGCGGCAAGCGCCAACGTATACCTATATACCTCATAGATACATATGGATTACGTAAAGAATGAATGTTTCCACTACGTATAAAGCAGTACTGAATAACGCGAAAAGGCCTCATTTCAGTGTCGTAGTTACAAAAAGCAATTGAATTAAACAGAATCCATTTCAGCTAAGAAGTTCACTGAGCCAAGAAAGCCAAGATCTTATCAAACTAGGAGTTGGCTGACATTGGATACAATTAACGTGAAAGAACAGAAGCTCCTGTCAAAGAAGGTCAAGCAAAAACAAAAGACGTCAGAGGACTATTAAAGAACAAAATCAAATACACGAAAAGGCTCAGTTCATGGTGTCCAGTCACATGATGGAAGAAAGTTGGACGGACGAGATGGTCACAACTACGCACGGAAGCCGAATAGTACCCATTCTCCTTAAAAATTCTCAGAGAACAGTACAGACTAAAGGCCAACTTCAAAGTACTAATTGACACTAGACCATTGAGGTGATGATGGATCCCATTATAATTGGTGGAAAGCTGGTGCAAAGACGAGCTTATCCGTACCTGGTTGTTCAGTCTGCGTGCTGCTAACGCAGGTGGAAAACTACTGATGGGGGTTAGAAGCCAACCAATTGTAGGGGACCACACAGTTAGGGGTCCTATAGTTTGTTTAGCCAATGGGACTTCGTACATTTAGTGACATTCATAGTGGCCATTTTGGAGGGAGGGATTAGTTACCCCACCTGATGTTAGTTATCCTATTACCTTTCTCTGTTACTCCATACAGATATAGTACCTATGCTTAGTTATTCACTTAGACCCAATCCCGCTTCCCGATAGGCTTCTGTAGTTTGACACGTAGGATGACATTGGTAATGGCGCAGGTCAACATGTCAGCTATGACCAATTATGGGTATAAGAACCCAACTGTTTTATGAAGTAGTTAGAGTCCGAGTATCGAGCGATTGCTGATGTTTGTTGTAGTCCCTGTTTTAAGTCTTGCATTAAAACAGACAAACTTTGCCAAACTATTTGTGTTGTTTTGATTATTGATGTATGAGTTGAATCTGCATCCCCACCCATCTCCAGGGTATTGCTACTCATCATAAAGGGCTGGAAGCCTCCAGTTCACTTGGTAGCAGAGATTGATGATTAGATACCCCCATGGGGAACACAGTTGGCAAGAAAACCCTGTCTATGGACTCCTCAATTATAGAGGATGCATGGGTCAAATACTTTACAAAGAAATATCAATTGGCTACTTTTTTCTTGCATATAAATAATCCTTATATGTGAAGATCTATTTTGGGCTAGTGCACATGGGAACCAAAAGAAATTGAGTTGGCTATCTCAAAATTAAATATTTCAAGAGCTAAGATAACATCGGCTATTAACATAAGTAATTTTAGAGTCTCTGCAATATTGCACAACCTTTGCCATTCGGATAACAGGACGTGACGCTCCCCGTAGATAGTGGTTAGTATAGGAAAAATCCCTGCAGGAAAAGGTTTGACGGGACCCCTATTTTGACATAGCAACCCCTCCCACATCTACGAGAAGCGGTTCGGAAAGTGGCTCAAAAAGGCAGTAATGAAGGCGGTGATCCCGAGGGTCCAAAGATGAAAAACATTTGAACGGTGAGTGAATAGAGCAAAAAGTATGGCAAAGGGATGCATGCATAGTAAATAACAGAGAGTAACTGAGGGAAGTGGGTTAAAATATAATGCAAGAGTAAGAGTGTAATATATATGTATATGGGAAACAAGATATTCATTGACTTGAGTATGATCAAATAATATATGAGGAAAAATAGTCATGAGTGTAGCCACACTATGAGGATGCGCCCTGTTCCTAGACTTTAAAGAGTGCTAGCAGAACCTTTAATTTAGATCCCCTTTTCATGGGACTTATAGGAGGCGAGATACATTTAAAGACTTTCTTAAAGGAATTAGCTTAAGTTCCAATCGGAGCAGATCTAGAGGGTAAGACAAGACTTAGAAGAAGATTGTAAGCAGTACAAACATGTGGCGGTCAAGTCTGTCTGTTTTGTTTTATGTGGTTGTAAGGTGTGATGACGTCTGAGTTGAAAAAATAAATGTTTTAAGTGATTCAAAAGCATGAAGTTGAGACGTGAAAAGTGATTGTTTTAATATTAAAATGTGATGGTTGTTTTTAGCAAGATTAAAGTAACAAATTTGTATTGTGACGGGATTGGGGCTTTCAATGGCTGGTGCTAGCTCATAAGTGTATGTTGATCAAGACGTAAAATTGAAAAACTGTAACTAAAGCATAAGCAAGTGGTAGCAAAGAGAAAAGTAAAGGTTACGAAATGGAAGAAGTTACGCCATTTGTGCATCTTTGCAAACAGCTACCAAAGCACAGGCTTAAACTTAAACAGTATAATGCAGAATCGGTTAAAGGAACCACAGATAAAATGTTTATGCCATGGCCACAAAGTGGGTCATTATCGAGAGCAGTTCTGCAGCATATGACGACATATTTGCATGCTGCATACACAGGAAAAAAGCTAGAAAAGCGCCTAGTGAGCCTAGAGCTTTGTAAATTGTATGAACACGAGAAGGAGGAGGAGCCTCCTTTAGATTGGCTACTCAATATATGTAAAGAGAGGGGTGAAGAGCGTTCTGCTGCGCCCGCCCCGTTTGTAATAAAAGATGAGATTAAGAAAGACGAAGGATTATACCCATTAAGAGAACTCAAAGCAGCAACGGGATATAGCAATCCGTCATATGAGTCACCTATGCAAGGTAGTGACGAGGACCCAGAGAAAGACACTAAGAAAGATGTAACCTCCAAAGTCCAGAGGGACAGGGAGTGACGCGATAAGGAGAGAAGCGATGAAGCCAGCACATCTCTGGACATAAGGAGAGAAATAAAGACATGGATAGAAGATAAGGATAAAACTGATGAGATAGCGCTCTTACAGAACAAATGGTTAGGAGGTCAGATTCTACTTAAACTTGATGGGAAGAGTATTGAAGTGCTAAGACAAAGGGGTGTACAAGACGAAAAAGACAGAAAAGACAAAGAGAAGGAGGAATGATTGAAAGATGAAGGAGCTAAATGAAAAGATAGACAAAGACAAGGATAGTTATATCAAGATGAGCAAGCTAAAAAACAAGAGAGAGCAGAAGAGCAAAGAAAACATGATAATAAAAGGAGAACAGCCGATGAACAGGAAAGGCTAGAAGGAAAAAGAATAGAAGATGATGAACAGGAAAGGATAAGAGAGTAAGAATACAAAGATGAAGGGGTGAGGAAATAGGAAGGGCATATGAACGAAGGGATATGAAAAAAAAAGAAGAATATAAAGTAAGAGAAGAAACGAGAAAGCGCAGAGAAGTCGATGATGACGTGAAATGCAAAAGAAGACAGAGTATTTGGAACGGGAACTAAGAAATCCCAATTCACAAGTAGCATGGGAAGACATAGAGGAATTCTTCCCTGAGTCCCAGTCATTTCCAGGCACGTCTGGAGCAAATCTAGAAGACGAGTTTGGCTCACGAAGCATTGGGGACACAATTGATAAGGTATACCATGAAATGCAAGCCAAAAAATAATCACAAGGGAAGGGAAAAAATGATTGTCTCGAGAGCCCTCAGTTGTATGACACGGAGGAAGCCTCCTGTAGTGCGGGACATAAGGAGCTGTCCTTAGATAGACTAATGTTAAATAGAGATGATGAGGAGAGAAGTTTTCACGAGTTGGGCACAAGAAGTATCAGATGAACAAAGGGAAATCTTCCTGAGGCAAAAGAAAAATGACATATGTGGTCCAGAAGGATGTTTATCTATGGATAAGGGAGTAAGATGGTCAGATTCAGAAATACCTATGTCTAAGGCAGCAGGGCCACTGACACAGTCAGATCTACATAAGAGGCAACCCCATGGTCAGAGGGGGGAGACCCCGCCCTATGCAAGCAGGCTAGGATCACTGCCAGGTAGACGGCGGTGTGGGAATATTACCCCGGCGGTAGATAGACAAATGATGAGAGATGAGAATGAGTTTGGAGTGTCATAGTTCCCCTTGTTGGAAAAGGGAGGGGCCAGGCTGCAATACATAACATGGCCCTAGAGGGACAGAGAAAATTTAAAATGTAAACTCCCATATTTAACTTCCGGTGCTGGAAAATGCATACATGATTTAGAAAATATGACGGGAGGGAACACATTAGCTATTGGGGATATTAAAGGTCTTATAATCGCCATACTAGGTGAGAAGGCGGATGACGTGTGGACAAGGGCAGGTTACCCTGGTGTGACTACAGTCAACACTGCACACAATGGAGTGCCGTTTAATAACAGAAGAGCAGCGATTTGGAAATTGCTTTAAGTGATATATCCGGACACGTCCGATATGGGAGCTATAATGATGAGAAAAATTAAGGAAGGAGAGGATCAGTTGTTTTACATTCAAAGTTTTCAAGACTCATGTGTGCTTGAAACACGGGAGGCTTGGGGGAAGTCCATACCTGTATTTTATCATATATTATGCCAAGGGCTACCAGAGCAGGTACAGAAACAGCTCAGGAAATTAATGGGGATTGAAGCTAAACCATGGTCGAAAATCCAGTTAACCATTGCACATTATTGCAGACTCCTGCAGGAAAAGAATCACAAAAAGGACGATGCACGAAAAGGTGAAGAAGCAAAATTAGTTCTGAAAAAGCTACCTAATTATGCCATTGAAGGGGCAATGTTAACTAACGTAGGCAGATCAAATTCACAGCAGGCAGTGCACAGGCCACAAATAAATCACCAAAGACAGTTTGATCAGACAAATAATGGATGTGCTCCATGAGGAAGGGGAAATCGAGGGAGAGGTTGGCAAGGAAATGAAGGGTATTGGCAGAATAATCAGAGAGGGTTTCAGAATATGCAAAATGGTCATCAGAACATGCAATGTGGGCAGATGGGAAGACAGCTGCTTGTATGTTGGACATGTGGAATGACAGGGCACGTTGCTTATATGTGTAGAAGCCAAGGGATGATACAGAATGATAGATTTTCAATAAAGGGAATGCCAAATCCACCTGCATATTCGCAGCAGGGTGGAAATGGATTTGCGCAAATTAAAATAGTGCAGCAGCAATCGCCGAGAGTGCAGCAAGGCTTGCAATCACAGCAAGTAACAGGTAATCAACTGCAAGGACAATTGCAGCAATCTCCTATGCAACTTCAGCAGAACACAAACACAGAACCGTCTATGACACATAGAATAGGAGGTGTTACTGTTGATGGAGGAAATCCATTCACGGGTGATGGAGTGAGACTGTACCCGAAATAGGACAGATCACTGGGAGACCTGATGTGTTAAGTTCTATCTATTACGCCCAATCCTCATGAGGAGCCAAGGGTAGATGTAATTATAGGTGGGAAAGCTTTTTCCTTCTTAGTGGACATGGGTGCGACGCGCTTGTGCATACTTGAGGGTAAATTGTCAATTTCTGGCGATGCAATGAATACTCAGGGCTTTACAGGAGCAACGAGCCGTGCTCCTTTTACAAAAGAATTACCAGTCTCCATAGGAGAATACAATATGACAGGGTCACTGCTTCATTCGAGGCAAACACCTGTCAACATATTAGGATGAGATTTAATGACAAAAATGATTATGACCATTTTGTTTAAAGATAATGGCATAGTATGCTCAACACCGGGAATGCATTATTTAAATGTATGCGAAATGATCAGGACAAATGCAGGGCAAGTAGCGCCTAGAGTGATACCGCTGGAACCCGAAGTGTTCCGTTATGCAATATGTGTTTTGTTAACATGGCTGCCAGGTCTAGTAGGCAGAACCATGAGAATACCAGATGAGTTTCTATT
This sequence comes from Ambystoma mexicanum, assembly GCF_040938575.1. Lineage (NCBI taxonomy): Eukaryota > Metazoa > Chordata > Amphibia > Caudata > Ambystomatidae > Ambystoma > Ambystoma mexicanum. The sequence continues at coordinate 577,601,766 of NC_090934.1, forward strand.
TCGACCTCAGATACCCATAGACGAAGACGAGGGGCAAATTGTCCCCTTAGGCATAGAAGCAGCTATGGTTCGAGGAAATATGGCTTTACTTGATGCAACTGATGATCAAGGTAGACAATGGAACACAATATTTGCCATTGAGGAAGGTTGCAGAGTGACTGACATCACTGATGAGGATTGGTTTGCAGATGAAATATCTGACGATTTTGTGATATTTGAAATGTGGCCTACTTATTGGGTAAAGGCGATTAAGAGAGAAGTTCCACAGAGAATGATGCTAGCAGAAAAGCCTCCTGAATATTTTGATGAAGATATGGCTAGAGTGCCAACTTCATTATGGACCACTGGCCTCTATGATGTAGGCTTACTGAAAGAAGTTGGGGAAGTAAAGATTAAATTGAAACCCAGAGCGATTTTACCTCAAGCACAACAATATCCCATGTCTCGAGAGGCAGATTAAGGTATTTTCAAAACAATTTGCACCATGATGGAGCAAGGTATCTTAGTGACGTCAGAGTCACCATGTAATACATCAGTTTATCCTTTCAAGAAATCTAAGGGGGGGTTGTGGTATTTGATGTGGTACAAGACCATCGCCCAATAAACCAAATTATAGAGGCCGAGTTCCCTCTAGTCCCTAACACGTCTACGATTATATGTAATATACCTGTTGATGCACGGTATTGCACAGTGATTGATTTGAAAAATGCCTTTTTCTCAATCCCATTGCACAAGACTCACAAGATTTGACATTGTTTACTTTTAGACAAGTGCAATTAAAAAGCACAAGGCTGCCTCAGGGGAACTGTGAGTCCTGATCGATTTTTAACAGAGTCCTCCAGATGGACCTGAGCAATATTTATTTGGAGAGCGTTGTTCTGCAATATGTAGATGACATTCTAGTTTGCAGCACCACAGAGGAAGAGTGCAGTCACGATTCTGTTCAGCTGATGATTATACTTGCTGACAAAGGATATAAGGTTGACAAGGAAAAGTTACAATATTGACAACAAGAAGTGTTTTACATAGGCCAATTGATTTCACATGAGGGAAAGAACGTCACCCCTGAAAGAGCTGAGGCCATTTTCAAAACAGCCAAGCCACACACAACAGAACAAATGCAGAGTTTTCTAGGACTATGTACTTATGTCAGAGCATGGGTCTTTGACTGCTGCTCATATACGAGGCCCCTTTTACAGGCCTTGAAAAAAGCACAGTCAACAAAAGAAACAATTGTGTGGACTGAAGCAATGGAAGAAGGGTTTGATGAATTGAAAAAGGCAATCTGCACAATCTACACAGCTTCAGTTCTAGGGATCCCCAATTATCCACAGGAATAATTGTTATTCTCGCATACAGATGGTACTTTCATGACGGCACTACTCACACGGAGAAAAACGTTGGGGTACAAGCCGCTTGCCCCTGGCATATTACAGTAGAATTTTGGACCCAGTAATGAGAGTTCACTTTCCACATGAACAAAATTTGGCAGCTGCCACATTCGCCATAGAAAAGGCTACAAGCATAGTGATGGGATGCTCCATGACATTATTTGTTGAACACGCATTACTTGCCATTTTAGAAAAACCAAAAGGCACTACTCAAAGGGCTTCAGCCTATGAGGTTATCATATCAACTCGAGCGATCACAATAGTTCGATGTAAAATAGTGAATCCAGCCATGTTTATAGCTGAGCCAGTTACTGAAGGAGAGCCTATACACGATTGTGTAAATTATGAAGAATTCTGTGATGAACTCCCTAGAGTAAAAGAGAATGCACTCACAGGGGGAGAGATTGTCTTAATTGAAGGGTCTTTGAGAATCAATCAAAATGATGGGAAAATATATACAGGTGCTGCGGTAGTGAAACATTTGGCAAATGGAGAATTTTGAGTGCTCGTGAGTACTCGATTGCCATCTCATTATTCAGCACAAGCTGGAGAATTATTGGCATTGATACTTGCAATTGAGAATCACACAGACCAGGAAGTAACAGTGTACAGTGACTCTGACTATGTGACATTGACGGTACACGCAGGATTAGCGTGCTGGAAAAGGACGGGTTACCTCCGAGCGGACGGCCCACCAGTGCAGCATGCAGTCTTATTGGATAGGCTCATTAAGGCACTACAACTCCTGGTGGGAATAGCAGTCATCAAATGAGCAGCTCACACGAAAGGAGCAGATTTTTATCTCACACGGAAATCAAGCAGCAGACGCTGAAGCCAAGCGCATAGCAAATACAGATACAGGGAGAATGAATATTGAAACCATTAACGTAAATGAAAGGATGACTGTGATGATGAGTGTGGATGAGGGATATAATGATATGTCTAAAACACAGATAGTGGAACTTCAAGGAGAGGCACTGCAAGAGTAAAAGAACTTGTGGAAGCGAGGAGGGTGTTCTTTAAACCCCTCGGAAGCATTTTGGTGACAAGACAGCACTGTCAAACCAGTGATGCCTATAGCCTTATTAAGGGTGGCATTAGAACAGCTACACTGCCCAGCGCATACAACTAGGGAGAATCTTGCTGTAACCATTGCTGAGGATTGGTTTGTACTGAACCTAATGGAGCATGTTACATTTTTATGGTAAATTGTATTGTTTGCCAACAAGTTACGGCTGGGCATACACTGTGCATAGTGAGGGGAGTCATCCCAAGACCTAATGGCACTTTTCAGCACTTGCATATCGACTATGTCGACAAGATACATGTTTGTAATGGATTTAGATACCTATTAATTGTAATATATCCTTTTTCTAGATGGATAGAGGCAGGTCCATGCATGCATCCAGACTCTACCTGTGCAGCTAAGTTCTTAGTGCGCAAAGTATTTCCCAGATGGGGAGTGTGCAAAGTAATGATATCAGATAATGGATCTCACTCTGTTAATATAGTTTTCGAGCAGATTACTTCGCTGCTTGGTATAAAACACAAGTTTTCTTCGGCTTACCATCCGCAAGGAAATTGTATCTGTGAAAAGCTCAACGGCTTGTTAAAAGAAAGAATAGCTAAGTTTTAGCTTACTTTGAAAAAAGGGTGGTTACACTGCCTACCATTGGCATTGTATGCATTGGAAGAACCAACCAGGTTCTGACCACCATCTAACGCTGCATGAGATTGTGACAGGCAGTTGAATGAGGATACCTTTAATGCCTCCATCCCGAGTTAGAAGTGATGCTCAGCCAACGTCAGAAATTATAGGACTTGAATTGCAAAACTACTTGAACTGTTTAACATCTAGCTTTTCTGTGATTTCAGGAAAGTTGCAGAGACAAGGATGTAAGGCAGTACAGAACACAGAAGGAGATGCTTCAACAACCCAAACTCCTGAATTTCTACATCCAAGAATCTACCCAGGAGATAAAATCCTAATTCGTAACCACACAAGGAAAAAGTGGGATGAGCCCCGTTTCAACTGACATTTTGTGGTTGAGGACATGACACCATCTGCTGTAAAATTGCAGGGTAGGCGAGCTTGGATTTTCCTGGGATATACAAAGATCTACTCCAGAGGGATCCCTCTGCCTACATCCCACCATGATGAAGCTACAAACATCAGGGAAGAGCCACAGCACATGCAGACGAGATCTATGACGAAGAAGAAGGATGCATAACCCAACAAGTGGAAGGAAAAGAACCTACTAGTGGACTGTGGCTTAATTTGGACACTCCCTTTTCAGCTACAAATAAAAGGTTAAAAGGACACATTCAAACACTCTGTGCATCTTAGTTGCAGGGTTAAGGGAAGATCTGCATTCTCAAAAGCCACAGTAGCTTATTGACATTGGACTAAGGCATGCTTAAGCCTTGATAAGAATAAGGATATGCCAAATTTTGATCGTGGACACAGCAAATGGAAAAGGGTACTGTACTCTGATTCATTTTACACAGAGTTCTTGTTTGGCTCTACACATGTTGTTACCCAGTGATGAGCTTTCTAGGTTCGTACTCACGTATATTGAGTGAGTATTACGTTCTTATCCTACGTTGGTGGGGAGAACTTGCTGTATTCCAGCATATATCCAGGGACCTAACAATGAGAAACCTATTAGAAGATTGCTCACAATCATCAATGAAGAGTTTTTGAAGTTTCCTGGGCTCAGTGAGGAAACCACAAATGCCCCTATCAACCGACGCAGCACATAGACTGGTCAGTGTGGTGTTCTTTCGTCTAATTGAAGATTACCCGCATCTCCTTGGAAGACACACAGACGTAGTAACTTTCTTAAGAGATCCAAGAAATACTGCGAACTTGAATGTATCCTGGAAGGAATTATCATCCAGGTGGCAATCTATTCTGAAAGAAATCACATAGCTGTGTAGAAACTTTCCTCCGAGGGACAGATCGGGGAATTGAATGAAGGACAAAACTCTTGGTTCATGCTGAAAGGAAAGCAACATGTCATCTGGACTGAAGCAGATTTGAGGCATTGATTGGGAACTAATAAATGAAGCAGATTTCATAGAGGCTCACCAAGGACATTTTTCTTCACGATAGAGGAACATTTGCATCCTAATTGGGGAAAAACTGGTTTAAGGTAGAAAGATAATGTCACTTCTTAAAGGCATCCAGAAAGCAGACAATTGATGAAGGGCGCATGCTGAATGAAAACAACCGCTTCCAGAAACAATCTAAAGATGCAGACTCATTAAAACATTGTTTTTCCTTCCTTAGCATCAAATGATCAAGATGGGGAATTCAAACAGCAACTTTGTTTTGCCCCATGAGGACAGACGTACAAATTGTCCAAGAAGTAGATGCTGTCACATCACCTACCACTGTATTATTTACAGATGCATTATATTCATACTCATATTGCTTTCACTGACAGTGAGAACTGCTTTCTATAGAGGAGCACATGATGCAAAGATTCCTGCATATGTTTCTGAGCAGAACGAAACAGTGAGCATGGTAACTACAAAGCAGCCTAGACCCTATATAGTTATTTATGTGCCAAGCCAAGAAGAAAATGGAAGATATCTGAGCTTGAGATGGATGTTGTCAGTAATAAATCAGACACATCACTTGTTTCAAACACTGCCTCTAAACGCCACAGACCGGGCAGCGTATTAGGCAAAATAAGGGGTTGACAGAGGTTGGGCCTACACAGATAATACAAACAGACACACCTAGTCCAGCAACTAACAGCCCAAGCCCAAGTCCCACAGAAAGATCACAAGCAGAGATTATAGCAGAATCTATATGGCCCTTTTTAGCTATTGCCAGAAAAAGACAGATGGATAAATAAAAACTTGCTGAAATTTCTGCTATGCCAGGTACCCGGATGGATGATCCTGCAAATCGACCAGTCAGAAGAAGCTATACTGATGCATTCAAAGATGTAGTTATAAGTAACTACATGAGGACTTTGAGGACCAAAAGAAGCACTCAAGAAGATAATTATGAATTGAATGATTATCTGGACAGCACAGCACACTTGGGAAATAACATATGGTACCAACACATGAAAGAAGTTGGAAGAAGGACGTCAGATGAAGAATTCTTTGTGTGTGCACTCCTGCCATACAGCATGTGGAAGTCAAGGATCTTCATAGCTATTGAAATAGATGTCCTAACTGCACACTGCATAGTGCAACTAGATTTCTGTAGTACCAGAGGCCAATTCATGGGTCGAACAGCCTTGCTCAAATGGGCAACTGAAGTAACAGATCCAAATGAAGATGAGTATGCCCAAGACATAAAGACAAGAAACAATGCCAAAACAAATAATAATGTGATCAGATATGAGAAACCTGGAGTAAAAGGAACTGGAATAAGAAGAGAATTGAATAAAAAATGGAAAGTTCCAGGACACTCTACAGAAGACATCCGCAGACGGAAAAACAGAGGCCAGATGCAGATTTGGGGAACTGTCTTATTACCAGTTGCAGGGACTGGATAATAATGGGTCACTACCAACAAACAATTGAGAATGCACAAATGTTGTGCAAACCATTACAGCCAATATTTGCTAAACTACTGACATGGGTTGAAGACAGAGGAGAACCCCTGCAGATAGTACCATTGAATTGTTCTAAGTTGTGCTTCAGGAACAATAGTACAAGAAAACTGGGAGAAAATCAGAACTGTGGTTGAATCTTCGATGCACCAGGAATTAATATTGGGACAGCAGTAATCATGGATCATTATTGGGCGTGTGGATCTAAGGCCTACATCAGACTGCCTAAAGACTGGAGAGGAATCTGCACATTGGTGAATGTCCATGTTCCTGCATTAGTGATTCCTAAAGGTGACCTGAACATTGATAGTTTCCCGAAAGCAGATGCTCATATAAGAAAGAAGAGGTCTGTAGAACTAATAAATCGAATGAAGAGAGAGAACTACTTTTCAGCTAAATCAATAGAAGCCTTTGATGCTATTCCATATGAACATAGACTGCTCAGCCATACTTCTTCAGTGTTCACGTCGATCTTCATGCCAAGGATCCAGGTGGAGCAAATACCAAATGGCTTCAGATCACCAGATGGGAACTACTACAGACAATTTTTTTTTTTTTTTTTGTTATTGTTGTTTTGATCAATAAATTTGATCTTTCAACATAAAACAACTTCTCAAGACATTTAAACTTTTTTTTTTTTTTTTAAAGTACATTAAACATGCATAATTACAATCATGTAAAACAAGTGAAAGTAAATCTATACCTTTGTTAACAATATTATTTACGTGATACAATAATTCCTAACTCAGCTACAACAATAATCATTCCAAGGCAAAAAAACAGATAGTCATCACAACTAAGCTGTTACAGTAACATCAATTTCTGGTAACTTGATTTCTAAGGCATTAAGAAAGTTGACCAGTGCATACCGTAATTGTTTAGAGTGACCTTGGAATATCATTAACCAAAATTCATCATGCATCACTATAGGTTTGCTAATCAAATGCTTAAAATACATTATTCTAAAAGGTAAAAGGGTAACACATTCAACCACTAGATGTTTCAGGGTTTCAGCCTGCTGATGACAAAATCGACAGATTTGAGCTGAAATCTTCTTCCATCTGAACAAGATTTCTCTGGTAGGCCAAAGATTCAATCTAAAACGCAAGAAGTCAGAACGATGTTTAGGGTGTGGTGATTGATTTAAATACTTTTCCAAATACCCCTGTTTCTTTATGGCAAAAGGATTCGACTCAAATTTAATTATTTTTAGGCATGCTTCACGGGTTTTAATCCAATCTGATTCCCATAATTTGCTCTTCGCTTTATTAGGGTTTTCGATGAGTAGGGTTTCTGAAATATCAGCACCTGACAGAATTTTCAAGATGTTAACACGCCATTTTCTTGGGAAATGGTCGCTAGCTACCAGTAAATAATTGGACATAATATTAAGTAAACCATTGGAACTCTCCTTCATAATACACTTTCTATATAAGAGACACAGCTTCCATTTAAATATAGCATAGAGTGATATAATACCCAATTCATATCTAATGATTGATATGGACTCTGAGCTGGGAAGCATGAGCGCTCTCTTCCAAAATTTACTTTCTAAGTTAGCCCAGTATTTATATGTTAGACCTATCTCAACTTCAGAACCATATAAGATGGTAGGCACACATTTTTGCTTATAATAAATGATCAATGGTTTAATGCTAAATTTACAATATTTAGCCCAAATTATTCGAAGTTGAGATAGGGCATTCTGAAGCTTCACTAATAAATGATGTTCTTTTGTTTTATCCGATAGTCTACTAGAAACACAAATTCCCAAATATATATAGGACTTTACAACCAGCAAATTAGTGCCCTGTACTTGCCAACGACACGGAGTACGCCCTTTGGTATTGCCAAATTGCATTACCTGAGTTTTTTTGGCGTTAATGGTAATGCAATTTCGTTCTGCATATATATCCAATGCACTTAACAGATTACATAAACCGGAGGGCGTCTTAGATATTAGCACCATGTCATCGGCATACAGGAGCCACGGAATAGGAACACCTTGTAATTTAGATGAGTCAACAGTTACACCTGTAATACATGGTCCAAAATCTAGAAGGAAAAAATTAAACAAGGCTGACGCCAAAAGACAGCCCTGCTTCAAACCCCTAGTAGTTTGTATGGGGTCGGATAATAGACCCTCATTATTCAGACGAATTGAGATCGATGTATTCGAGTGCAGCTGGATGATCCATTTAAGTATATACCAGGGGCATCCTGCATCCATCAATTTCTTGAATAATAATTCCCTCGGGACTAGATCAAAAGCTGCCTTAAAATCAACAAAAGCCATATAAATTGCCTGTTTGCGCTGCATGTTCAAATGGATAATGGCTTTTAACGTTATCAAATTAACGGCAGTACCCAAACCACGAACAAAACCCGTTTGAAAGGAATCTCGAAGGTAAGATTGATCCAGCCAGTTATTAAACGCTCCCAAGATAAGATGGGCGAAAATTTTTCCAGGACAGTCCAGCAGCGCAATTGGTCTATACGATGCTGGATCCATTCTGTCTCCCTTCTTAAAAATTGGCAGGATAATTGATGTTTGCCAATTCGCAGGAACCAAACCAGTGATCATGATGTGATTGAACATATCAAATAAAATATCAGCCCATAAATGCTTATGTTGTTTAAACATGACATTATGTAATCCATCTGGACCTGCTGCTCGGGACACACTCAATTTGGATATGAGAAATAATATATCCTCACGATCGAAATGAATAATGTGATTAGACGCGCGGCTGTCCCAGGTTACACCAAGATCAGGAAAGGGTGAGGTATATAAAGTGCCATAAAAAACATTCCAGGATTCATGAGTAATAGAATTGACCTGTAATGAATGTTGTCTCTTTAATCCAGTGTTGTTTAATAGGGCCCATATGCCAGCCGATGACTTAAGGGTGATTTGACTTAGCATGGCCTCTCCATCTAATTGATATTGGATCGCACGTCGGGACCTAATCCAGTTCTTGTACGTCCTTTTTAGTTGATTAATCTGTTCTTGGATGGCACCTGGGACTTCAGCCCGCCTATTTAACAAAGCTTTAACATTACTTCTCAATTCACATTTCTTACGTTTTACTTCTGGGTCAAAAGCATGCTAATGTAGCTGAGTATGACCCTTGGAATGGGATTTATGAGAAGCTATACGCTGAATAGCATGTACATAACAACCGCTAAGGCAATCGGCATCATCGTCATATTGTGCCAACAAGTTGTTTCTAAGCTGGAACAATTTCCATTTGGACAAATGAACATGATTACCAACATTATTTAGTCGTAGGTTAGCTACATTTCTATTTAAGGGAAGTTGGTCTGTTTTAGGCCACTCGTATGTTAATTGTAGCCAACTGTGGTCACTGAGATGGGATTCCTTAATTGATAAGTCAGAAATATTGTTTAAAAAGTTGGCATTAACAAAAATATAATCCAGCGTTGCGAAGCCATAAGCATTGTGCCAGGTAGGTTTAGGGGGAAGATCACTAGATAAAGAACCATTGACCATAATAAAATTACGGTCAGCCATTAGGGTTAACCAACAACACTCATCTGATAAGGGGCACCATTGTTTTGGACCAAATAGATGCAAGTTTAGATCCCCCATTATGAGTGTATTTGTGATGGTAACATCTAAAGAAAGTTGGTCAAGGATCCTTCTAAGTGTTTCAAAAAAATCTTTTGAAGAAAGATGTTTTTTTCCCCAATAGATGTTTATCAAGGCACAAAAGCTGTTTGCAACACACATTTTTACATATTGAAAGCATGGTGAAGGAGTCTTGTGCCAAATGATTTCAATATTGTTACTACAGACAATTAATACTACCATAAAGGGATTCAATGCAATCAGAGAAGTGCTGAGAGCTGTAAGATTGATGACCCTCCAGAACAGATATGTCTTGGACATGATCACAGCAATGGATGGAGGTGTTTGTGCCAAAATTGGAGAATCATGTTGCACATTTATACCTTCTCATGATGACGAGAATGGAACATTGACAGAGGCCATAGATATGCTAACACAGCTAAATGGCCAGATGATAGACGAGGTTGAAGACTTTGCTGATGACAGCTGGTTTGGACCACTCTTCTCATGGGTTCCACAATGGATGGCAGATAGGTTAGTTTTTGGGAGTGTTATTATATTAGTAATGCTTGGATTTGGTGTGATCAAAATAATAATCTAACAATGCAAGAAGACAGCAAAGAAAGCCATAGGGATGAAGATTATGATTGATGTTGAAAAAGGATGGAAGCCTAAAGATCTAAATCAGGGACTTCGGGACTTCGTGAAGACCAGTTTCCATGCACCAGAGGGAACAAAGTTCCTGTATCCAAAGAACCATAAGAAATATGTGGGGAGTTGGATTGTCTGCAGTCCAAGTGGACAGTCCATGCTCATGACATGGAACAAGGATGAGCATGTGAAATCAGCTGGATGCTTGAAGGGAGTCATACAAATATGGGTCCCTAAGAGGCATTTCTTCAGACCAGGATTTTGAGGTATCGAAGATGATGTGAGAGTGCTCGATAAATTGCCCAGAGGGGGGAGTGTAGAGGAGGGGTCAAGTACCCCCACTCCAACTGTCCCACCTATATTATCTGAAATGTATGAAGCAGAATATGTGATGTCTACTGAACAGTTAAACCAACACAGAGTGAGGGCTCCATGCAGTATCCATAAGAATACCTATACCTAAGAGAATGTGGGAAGTAAAGTACCCATTGAGAAAACTATTCTTGCATCCAAGACAATGGGCCTCATTACGAGTATGGAGGTAGCCATAGTGCTATTAGCACCATGGCTGCCTCCATACCGGGCTCCAATACCGGGATCCTTCAATGGGGGAATTACCGGGTCATTCCAACATTTGAGGACCCGGTAATTCCTCTTTGAAGGAACCATTCCCCATTCCTATTTGAGCCCCCATAGGGCTCAATGGGAATGGGGAGGGAGGTAATAACGGGCACATTACAAATGGCCCATTATTAGCTCCCTCTTCCCCTTGCGGGACCCAGAAAGGACATCTGGTTTTACCAGACGTCTGTTCCGGGTCCCGCAAAGGGAACTTCGTAATAGGCATTCCCGTAATGAAGGGTGCTGGTCCCGTACCAGTACCCTTCATTACGGGACCGCCAGGGTTATAATGAGGCCAAATATGATGGCCATTTGAACGAGATTCCTGATGAAACAAAGAAACTGAATGACCAGGATGAATGGTGACATCATACAAAAGTAAATCGACACCCAGGTAGAAAGATAACCAGACCAGAGAGGCAGATGATTATAAAAAAACAAAGAAGTACCAAGGATAAGTAACATCGTGGGATCAAGATGAACAAATCTATGCCACAAATGTGATGAGGATATTTAGTTAGTTTAAACGTGCACAGGTGCAATGAAACACAAGCAGCAAAGCAATCATGAAGCTAGCCACATGTTTAAATAGATGAGTATGTGGCAAGCACCAACATATACCTTTATACCTCATAGATACATATGGATTAAGTAAAGAATTAATGTTTCCACTACGTACAAAGCAGTACTGAACAACGCGAGAAGGCCTCATTTCAGTGTTGCAGTTACAAAAAGCAATTGAATTAAACAGAATCCATTTCAGCCAAGGAGTTCCCTGAGCCAAGAAAACAAAGGTCTTATCAAACTAGGCGGTGGCTGACATTGGATACAATTAACATGAAAGAACAGAAGCTCCTGTTCAAGAAGGTCAAGCAAAAACAAAAGACGTCAGAGGACTATTAAAGAACAAAATCAAATACACGAAAAGGCTCAGTTCATGGTGTCCAGTCACATGATGGAAGAAAGTTCGACGGACGAGATGGTCACAACTACGCACGGAAGCCGAATAGTACCCATACTCCTTAAAAATTCTCAGAGAACAGTACAGACTAAAGGCCAACTTCAAAGTACTAATTGACACTAGACCATTGAGGTGAGGATGGATCCCATTTTAATTGGTGGGAAGCTGGTGCAAAGACAAGCTTATCCGTACCTGGTTGTTCAGTCGGCGTGCTGCTAATGAAGGTGGAAAACTACTGATGGGGGTTAGAGGCCATCCAATTGTAGGGGACCACACAGTTTGGGGTCCTATAGTTTGTGTAGCCAATGGGACATTGTACATTTACTGACATTCATAGTGGCCATTTTGGAGGAAGGGCTTAGTTGCCCCACCTGATGTTAGTTATCCTATTACCTTTCTCTGTTACGCCATACAGATATAGTACCAATGCTTAGTTATTCACTTAGACCCAATCCCGCTTCGCGATAAGTTTCTGTAGTTTGACACGTAGGATGACGTTGGTAATGACGCAGGTCAACACGTCAGCTATGAACAATTATGGGTATAAGAACCCAACTGTTTTATGAAGTAGTTAGTCAGAGTATCGAGCGATTGCTGATGTTCGTTGTACTCCCTGTTTTAAGACTTGCATTAAAACAGACAAACTTTGCCAAACTATTTGTGCCATCTTGATTATTAATGTATGAGTAGATCTGCATCCCCACACATCTCCAGGGTCTTGCTACTCATCTTAAAGGGCTAGGAGGTCCAGTTCACAGTCCATTTGCTGGAATCGAGCAGGGTTATATCCAATACTGAGCTGAGAAAAATGTATCCCAAATTTGTCCCCTGCTTTTAGCGATTATGTATAACTTTTTTGTTTTCGAATACTTGTTCATCTTGGCCCCCTCAGCACAATTACAATTAAAATCCCCTCCAATAATAAAGATGTAGTTAGGGTTAGAGTTAATCGAGTCTTCAAGCAGAGCTGTTATTTTCACAAGAAAATCAGACAATTCAACTTTTGTCGGATTCCAATATAGATTAATAATCAGAAGAATAGAATCCTCTGCATCCTTAAATTCTAATTCAATGGCCAACAAATCATCAGATAATAATATCAGGTTTGACCTAGCTTTGATGCTGTTGTCTATGACAATTGCCAGACCTCCGCTAGGTCGTCTGGCTACACCTCTATTTGCTAAGGATATATATGTTACATAGCCTCTTTTAATCATCATGGTTTCTTGTAGCCATAAGACGGAAGGTTTCATAGCAAAAGCAAGATTATAAAACCAGGAATATATTTTGTTAAAGCCACAAGTGTTCCACGAAATGAAGCTTAGTGCTTTGTATGCTAGGGTTGTGAATTCCCTTCTTGTATGGTCAGAAAAGTTTTCATCAGTGGTTCAACCCAAGACCAATCCCGTACAGTTTTTGCCTGGGTTGATAATTGACTAATCAACATTTTGTTGGGACCCGCTGTACCATTGTCTTTTGATTGGTTTATATTTACACTGACGGATTCACTTTTGTGAGTTTAAATGAATAGTTGTGCTTCGTCCTTCAAATTGAATCGCAACGCCATTAGATCTTCTTGTTGTCCCCAAATGACCTTTGTTATGATTAATGAATGATATGATATGATATGATATGGCATTTGTAATGCGCCTATACACAAGTGTTTCAAGGCGAGACGAGGCAGGGAAGGGGGAACAAGGGGAGACAGACAACGATCCTACTAGGCCAGGTGTCATTCAGATCGCGCAAGTGCATGGGTGGGGGGGATGGGAAAAGTGCAAGGGGGAAAGGGAGAGGGGAAAGTGCAGTACAGGGTTAGTAATGAACAGGATAAATAATAAGGGCCAGCTGATGGCAAGTGCAAGATAAGTGCAGACAAGTGCTGGGAAGGGGGGCTGTAGGGATACAGAGACAGTCCCGCAGTGCAGGGGTTGCCAGGAAGGCAGTGCAGGGGAGAGTGGCTGGGCCAAGGACCGAGATTGGTGAGTGGCCCAGTTGCTGATTCAGTACAGTTTCAGTGATTTAGCAGGGGAGAGGGAGAGAGAAAGCAGAAGCAAAGAGGAAGGTTTTGAGGTGCTTCCGGAACCGGAGATGGTTCTCCTCAAGTTTCAGGGAGGCAGGAAGGCTGTTCCAGAGGGAGGCCCCTGCTGCGGAGAGAGATCTCCCCCCAACTCGTTGCTTGGAGAAGCGGCTGACCCTGAGGGAGTTGGAGGCGGAAGAGCGAAGTGCTCGAGAAGGAAGATATTTAGGAAGGAAGAGTTGAAGGTAATTTGGCCCCAGGCCCCAGAAGGCCTTGTGGACAATGCAGAGGGTTTTGAACTTAATCCTCGCAGCCACAGGGAGCCAGTGAAGCGATTTCAGTCCTGGAGAGATACAGTCCCTGGGCTTGAGGCCAAGGACAAGTCTCGCAGTCCTGTTCTGGATGAGTTGCAGAGGGCGGAGAGTAGAGGCAGGCAGATTTAGATAGAGGCTGTTACAGTAGTCCAGCTTCGAGAGAACCAGGGCTCTGGAGACAGTGAGCTTCTGGGGGAAGGAGAGGAAAGGAAGGATACCTCTGAGGAGGTGCAGCTGGTAGTGTGACTTCTTAGAAACGTCAGAAATGTGAGGAGAGAAGGAGAGTGTGGAGTCGAAGATGACCCCGAGGTTTTTTGCCTTGCAGGTAGGAGCAGGAAGAGGGCCAAGAGAGGCCGGCCAGAGAGCTGCAGGGAAGGAGGGAGTGGGCGTGCCGATGAGTAGAATCTCGGTCTTACTGGCATTAAGACAGAGGTCGTTGGCGGCACACCATTCCTGGATAGCAGAAAGACAGTCAGAGATGAGGGAAGGAGAAGAGGAGGCCGAGGGTAGCCTGAAAATGATCTGGGTATCATCCGCATAGCACTGAAAGTTGGGGCAGAGAGCAGAGATGCGGTGGGCGAGGAGTGCCAGATACTGGTTGAACAGCCAGGGAGAGAGGTTAGAACCCTGGGGGACACCACAGGTAGAGATAAAGATGTCAGACAGGAAAGACCCCAGTTGGACCTGGGAGGGTCGATTTGAGAGGAAAGAGGTCAGCCAAGCCAGAGCCTGACCAGTGATACGCAGGTTATCACGGAGACGGTTAAGCAGGATGGGATGGTTGACAGTATCAAAGGCAGAAGAGAGATCAAGCAAAATGAGAACACAAGGAATGTTAGAGTCAAGGTTCCAGAGCAGGTCCTCACGGATGTTCAGGAGAGCAGTTTCCGTGCTTCTGGCAGCTCTGAAGCCAGACTGATGGTCATGAAGGCTACCAACAGATTCAGCATAGAGATTAAGCTGGGAGATGGCAAGTTTCTCCAGGAGCTTGCCCAGGAAAGGAGTGATAGAGGTAGGGCGATAGTTAGCTGGGCAGGACGGGTCGGAAGAGGGTTTCTTAAGAAGGGGGTGCACAAGGGAGTGCTTGAGAGGGGATGGGAAGACTCCAGAGGCGAAGGAGTGATTGCAGAAGTCAGCAAGGGCAGGAGCCAAGGAGTCGATGTGGTCCTTAATAGTTTTGGAGGAGCAGGGGTGGACCTGTGTTGACGAGACTTTCATAGATCGGACTTGTCTCGAAACCTCATCAGCAGAAAAAAGGGGAAAGGCAGAGAAGGAGAGAGGAGGGGTGGCTGCAGAAGGGCCAGAGGATGGGCAGGGAATAGAGGGAGGAGGTGATGGGAGGAGAGTGAGGACAAGATGTCCTGAGTTTTTGAAATGAAGTGAGAGGCCAGTGCCGTACAGAGGGCCTGGGAGGGGACAGGAGAGGTAAAAGTTGACGAATCATGCGATTATTGTTTTCCAAAGGTAAAGTCACCTAGTCAATATCATCAGAAATCAACAATCTCAACATAGGAATCTGCTTGAATATGTCAAGCATATGCCATCTGTTGATTCTATTGGTGCCATTCATTTTGATATCGCTTTCCCACCCTATGATGTTTGTGGAGAGAGACTGTGATTGATTAGGTGATGGAAGAGTCATTGGTTGAGAATTTTGGGTAAGATCTATTTTGCTGTCAGACTGTTCCTTCTTATAATTAGAAAGACTCTGGTTAGTCAGAGCATAACTTGGCATTGACCAGGTGTCAGTGATCTGAGTAGTAGAATCTATCTTTACTATAGAGACTAAGGGCCTCATTACACGGATGGCGCTAAGGGATTACCGGCACCGGTAAGGGCACCGGTGCCGGTAATCCCTTAGCCCCATACTACGAGGTCCCTCAGCGGGTCCCGTCCTTAACGTGTGGCCAGACCACACGTTAAGGAAGGGACCCGCTGAGGGACTTCACGGCAAATAACGGTACCGCTAATAGCGGTACCGTTATTTGCTCCTTCCCCATTCCCATTGAGCCCTATGGGGGCATCAGGCATCAGTAATAATGCAGCAGCCCTCTGTTTAAAGGCCAGGTCGAGGGAATGGGGACAGTTTAGGAATTTAGTTTGGAGCCAAAGGCACCCCTTTTGTTTAAATACAAAATTTAAGGAGTGGTGACAATTGGGATTTTCGTTTCAGAATAAGGATATTTTTTTTTGTAAAGAACAAGTTTTGGGAAGGGGTGTCAGATGGAAATTTTGTTTTAGGGACAAGGACCTTTTTGTATTAAAGGCAAGGTTTACAAATGTCACAAACAACTTTTGTTTTAAAAGGAATGGTAACAATTACAAATTTCGTTTTTGTGTCCAGGACACCCGAATTACTTTATGTAACTATAACATTATTCCCGCTAGGAGAGGGGGTGAAGGTTTGAACGCTTCCAAGTTCCCCCCCTCCGTCAATCTATTTGGGAGTTAATTAAATTAATATACAGTCAAATATGCTAAGGGTCTACACAATTCCCCCCCAACCACTATGAAGGGAAGATATTAATACAGGCAGATTCCCCACATACTAGGTTTCAAATGGATCAGTTCTACTTACATGGGACCTCTGTTTTAGGGTGCTCAGGGTAGACAGTCTGGGTCCTCTTTGGACAGCTAGGGGTCTGGTCACTTCAGTCAGAGATTGTTACCAGCTTTCCTCCCTGATCGGGCTCTCCTTAAGGATCAGGGTCTAGTCAGATGTTGGCCTTCCCCAGTTTCTCTCTCGCAGGCAAAGTATAAGGCCTGTCAATGTGAAAGCCTCTCCAACCAAGATGTCAGGCAGCTGTCTCAGGATACCTCCAGGTGAATTAAGGGCAGGTCCTGGAAGATGTTTGGCAACTCTACCTCAAGGATGGATTTTTAGGCAGCTTTTCTCATTGTCTGATCCCTTCTTGCATAGAGCAAGTGCTTTCTAATGTATAAGGTCACCTCCAATAATTACAATTAGGATGTGCCAGTTCATGGGTGATAACTTTCCCATTGGAAGATCATTCACTCTTCCTCCTCCCAAGAGCCAACCCCTCTCTACGGATAGGCTAGGGGAGTTCTGTGATTGAAGTGAAGAGGTACACCCCTTCTGTCATTTACAGATTTTTATTCAGCTTTTTTACCCAAAAGTCACAACATGGCAACTATTTTTATGTCATTAAGCTAGGTTCTGGATGCAGCAAGGGCTAGGTTGAGCAAATACTAGCCAGAAAGGAAGGTCACAAAGGATTCTAGATCCATAAGAAAAAGATTTTAATTAGTATTAAACAAACATCTAAAACATGTAGGCCTATAACTGAACATGAGGCCATAAAAAATAAACATAAACCAAAAAGGGAAAAGGTACAATGACACAATTAGCTACACATTTTTTTGAGGGCTAGTAGCAGAATTATATATGCATTTTCATGCACTACTCAGCAGTAGTTGTATGCAATTGTTTTAGATGTTTGTCTAATACTAATTAAAGTTTTTTCCTTACGGATCTAGAATCCTTTGTGACCTTCCTTTCTGGCTAGTATTTGCTCAATCTAGCCCTTGCTGCGTCCAGAACCTAGCTTAATTGCATTGCGTCTCTGAATAGGGGTAGTTTTTGACTCTCTTTCCCTTTCTTGTGATACTCCAGAGTCAGGCCCCCCTTAAACAAAAAAGTGTCCCCTTTTGCCCCTATTACCTCCTACTTCCTAACTATTTTTATGTTCCACTTGCCTGCAACAGTATTTATACTTTTCTAAATTCAGCAAATCATGGTGGACCGGATATAAAGACTCCCGGGTTTGCACCATGTTGCACTGGCGTGCTGTAATTATTTGCCCTTTACACAACATGTATAATAGTTATGAATATGACATTTAATAACCATATACCTAATTTAACAAGCCAGCAGCTTGCCAATTTTTAGATTTAGGACATTTTTCGGGGAAGCTAAGTATACATTTTAGGTGCTAAATGAAATTCCTAAAATCGCACATGAATTTTATTGATTGGGTATTTATAATGCACCCATACACAATGGGCCTCATTACACGGACGGCGGTAAGGGTTAACGGTCACCGTTAATGGCAACGGTGACCGTTAACCCTTACCGCCGTACTACGAGGTCCCTTAGCGGGTTGGTGCTTTAACGCTTGCTTTTTGCAGGCGTTAAAAACCAACCCGCTAAGGGACCTCGGAGCTAATTACGGCACCGCAAAATTGCGGTGCCGTAATTAGCGCCTTCCCCATTCCCATAGAGCCCTATGGGGCAGAAATGGAATGGGGAAGGGCAATGGCGAAAGGGGGATTTACCGCCCCACCGACCTTGGAATGGGGCGGTAAATCCCCTTACCGCCAAGGCGGTGCCGGTAATTTACCGGCATGGTCCAGGGTGCTAATAGCACCCTGGATCACCGCCTTCCGTGTAATGAGGCCCAATGTGTTTTGAGGCACAACAAGACAAGATGGTGGGGGAAACAGGGAGGAGAAAACAAAAAACACCCTACTAGGCCTTGTGACATTCGGATCGTGCAAGTGCAGTAAAGAGAAATGCAGGGTAGAATGGGAGGGCCAGTCAGGGCGACAGGGCCTGTGAGAAAAGCGAGTGCCAGGGGAGTCCAGGTGGACAGAGCCAGGGGAAAGAAGAGAGTGCAGGGGTAGGAACGTCCACAAGCTAAGTGCAAACTAAGGGGCTGGAAGGGCTACACTGGTGCAGGCCCAGCCAGGCTAGTGCGAGAGGAGGGGCCCATAAGGGCAAGTGCAGGTTGAAGGGGGGTTAGGGGTGACCAATTGCAGGGGTAGACTGGATTAGGGGGACCTGGTGCT
Source organism: Ambystoma mexicanum (assembly GCF_040938575.1). Taxonomy (NCBI): domain Eukaryota; kingdom Metazoa; phylum Chordata; class Amphibia; order Caudata; family Ambystomatidae; genus Ambystoma; species Ambystoma mexicanum. Next base: position 577,620,702 of record NC_090934.1, read on the forward strand.
CTGTGAGACTCTGAAGAAACCAGGTCAGACCAGCTGTTCCTGCTGGCACCCGCTAAGGGACCTCGGAATAGGGCGGTAAGGGTTTACCGGCACCAGCATCATTACCGGTGACCGTTAACCCTTACTGCCCAACTCGTAATGACCCCCATTGAGTTTCTGGGGGAAGGTGAGGAAAGGGAGATTATCTATGAGGAGGTGCAGCTGAATGTGGGACTTATTGCCAAGGTCTATGATGTGAGGAGAAAAGGAGAGAGACGAGTCGAAGATGACAGGATGGTGAGGGAAGCGGGCCCTTGGAGGGCAGCCAGAGTGTGGGAGGGAAAGAGAGAGCAGGGGTCCCAATGAGAAAGATCTCTGTCTTACTGGCATCAAGGCAGAGATCTTTAGCAGTGCACCATGCCTGAATAGCAGACAGGAAGTCAAAAATGAGAGAGGAAGAGGAGGAGGCAGAGGAGGGAAGCTTGAAGGAGAGCTCTGTTTCATCCGCATACACTGGATGTTAGGACAGTAGGTGGAGATCAGATGGTCTAGAGGGGCCAGGTAGATGTTGAGAAGCCAAGGCGAGAGGATAGAGCCGCGGGGGACTCTGCATGTGGAGAGTGAGATGTGGAGAGATAATGGCCCAGTTGAACCTAGGAAGGTCGGTCAGAGAGGAAGGAGGTGAACCAGGTCAGAGCCAGGTCTGTGATACCAAGGGTATCATGAAGCCGATTTATCAGGGTGGCATGATAGACCATATAAAAGGCAGAGGAAAGGTCAAGAAGGATGTGAACGGAAGGTGAGCTGGAATCGAGATTAGATAGCAGATCTTCACGGGTGTTCAGGAGAGCAATGTCCGTGCTCGTGGCAGCCCTGAAACCAGACAGGTGGTCGTGGAGAAAACCAACAGATTCATTGTGGTGGATATGCTGGGAGATGGCCAGCTCCTCCAAGAATTGTATCAATAAGAGGCTAATGGAGACTGGGTGGTAGTTTGCTGGACAGGAAGGGTTGGCAGAAGGCTTTTTAAGGAGAGGATGCACAAGGGAGTGCCTGAGAAGTGAGGGGAAGGATCCAGTGGAAAAAAACTTGTTGCAGAATTCAGCCAAGGCTGGAGCAAGGGAGACAATGTTGTCCTTGATAGTTCTGGAGCAGGGGGGAACCTGTTTGTATGAGACTTTAATAGAGCTGACCTGTCTAGAAAACTCATCAGGTGTTATGGAAGAAAAAGAGAAAGTAGGAGGGAAGTGGAGAGGGGGGGCAAGGGAGGCCTGAGAGCAGATGAGGGAGAAGGGTGAGGAGTAGAGGAGATTGAGGACAAGATATCCTGAGTTTTAGACATGAAGTGAGAGCCCTGAGAAATGCAGAGTGCCAGGAAAGGCTGAGGAGAAGTGGAGACTGCTGTAGGTTTGGCAAGTTTCTTGCAGATTTTGAAAAGTTCAGCCGTATTGTTAGTGGCCGCAGAGATGCAGGCTTGAATATAGGCCCTCTTCTTAGAGCTATGGAGAGTATGTATTGCCTTTGGAGCAGGGGGAAGGCCAGTTTATCAGAGGATGTGCTCGAAGCCTGCCACTTCCGCTCAGTGGCGTAGCACAAAATGTGGGGGCCCCCCTGCGAGCCATGCTGAGGGGGCCCACCAACTTGGCAACCAATCACTGGTCACGCCACACTCTGGACCGCCCTAGATTGTCATGCTTGTGCAATACACATGAACGTGCTGCTGAAGGGGTATGCTGCACACTGCACTAGGAGAAACATATAAATATGTGTTTTAATGCAATATACAGCACACTTTCGGAGATAAATTGGCTATAAAGCCAGAGTGTTTGCAATTGTTTTGTAGGGTAACACAATCCAATGCATGCAAGTCACCAACAGTGCACAGGAACATTAATGCTTTGCTATTAAAAATGCCATGCCACAATGAAAACATGTCCAACTGGATGCACAATGTAGACCAGTGTAAACACGTAATAACACTATAGTAAAGCATGATAGGCCACATTTAGACATACCTGGACTGGTTGCACCAAAATGCCAGTCGAAGCAATAACACTCATCAAGAAGAGAGCACACATTAAAGCGTGTGTCTCCGTGGCCTCTAACAACACGGCCAAACTCTTTAAAATCTGCAAGGAACTGGTCAATCCTGTTGTGGTCTATACCTCTCCTGTTCTCTCTCAGCCCCTCTGTACAGCTCTGGCCTCTCACTTCTCTGCTAAATCTCAGGACATCCTGTCCTCTATCTCCTCTTCCTCTCTCGCCCCCTTTGGCCATCTCTACCTCTCCTCCTCCTTTTTCCTCTTTCTCTCTGACAACACCTGACGAGGTTTCTAGACAAGTCTGATCTATGAAAGTGTCATCCAAACAGGAGCTCCGCTGCTCCTCCAGAACCATCAAAGACCATATTGACACCCTCACTCCAGCCTTGGCCGGTTTCTTTAATCACTCTTTCGCTACTGTAACGTTCCCCTCTCCTTTTAAGCTCTCCCTTGTGCACCCACTCCACAAGAAGCCGTCTGCTAATCCTACCTGCCCGGCAAACTATTGCTCAATCTCCATCACCCCTTTCTTGAGCAAACTCTTGGAAAAATCTTGCCATCTCCCAGCTTACTCTCCACACTTAATCTGTTGGTTGTCTCTATGACCATCAGTCTGGCTTCAGAGCTGCCAGAGGCATGGAAACTGCTCTCCTTAACACCCGTGAAGATCTGCTCTCTAACCTTGATTCCAGCATTCCTTCTGTTCTCATCTTTCCTATGCTTTTGACAGGGTCAACGTCGCCATCCTGATCAATTGACTCTGTGAGAACCTGGGCATCACGGATCAGACCCTAGAGTGACTGACCTCCTTCCACTTGGACTGCCCCTCCGCTCCCAGGTCCAGCTTGGTCCCATTCTCTCTGCCACCTCGCTCTACCTGTGGCGTTCCCCAGGGCTCTATCCTCTTAGCCTGGTTTTTCAACCTCTACTTGGCCACTTTGGCCTCCCTGATCTCTACCTTCTCCTCTAACTTTCAGTGTTATGCGGATGACTCAGCTTTCCTTCAGGCTCCCCTCAGCCTCCTCTCCTCTCTTGCTCATTCCTGACTGTCTATCCACGATTCAGGATTGGTGCACCTCCAACGATCTCTGCCTTAATGCCAGGAAGACGGAGACCCTTCCCATTGGGACTCTTGCCTCTGCGTTTCCTCTCTCACTATAGCAGACCGCCTTGGGCCCTCTTCCTTCGCCTTCCTGCGAGGCAAAAAACCTTGGTGTCATCTTCAACGCCACACTCTCTTTCTCTCTTCACATCTCGGACATCGCCAAGAAGTCCTACTACCAGCTGCTCCTCCTCAAAGGGACTCTTTCCTTTCTCACTTTCCACCAGAAGCTCACTGTCTCCAGAGCCTTGGTTCTCTCTAGGCTGGACTACTGCAACAGCCACTTTCTCAATCTGCCTTCCTCTAGACTCCATGATCTGCAACTAATCCAGAACAGGACTGCAAGACTTACCCTTGGCCTCAAGCCCTGGAATCGTATTTCTCCAACCCTGAAATCTCTCCACTGGCTCCCATTTGCTGCAAGGATCAAGTTCAAGAACCTTTGCATTGCCCACAAGGCTTTCTGGGGCCGGGGCCCACATTAAATCCAATGCTCTCTTCCAAAATACTGTCTTTCTCTAAGCCTTCACTCAGCTACCTACAACTCTCTAAGGCTTAGATGTTTATCCAGGTAGAGAGTGGGGGTAGACCTCACTCCTCTGCTGGTGCCTCCCTCTGGAATGGCCTCCATGCCCCTCTCAAACTTGAGCCGGATAACCTGAAGTTTCGTAAGCAGCTCAAAACGTTCCTCTTCTCCGCTGCTTTCTCTCTCTCTCTCCCTCCCCTGCTGACCTACCTGTCTGCTGTACCGACTGGCTGCTTGGCTACCCTCAGAGTCTCTCTGAATCCAGGCTCTTTCTTGTTCGGTCACCCTTGCACTGCCTCCAGGCCTGCCATGCACTTAGGGGCTGTAACTGTAACCCTGCAGTCCCTTGTTCTCCATGCACAACCCATAGCCGCTCTGCCCTGGCTGCACTTACTCAGAGCAGTGCTGCCCTGTTTTCCCCTCCCCTCCCACTTGCACTCCCCCCTCCCTTTCCCCTTGCACTTCTTGTTCTCACAATGACACAAGGCCTAGTGAGATCGTTTGTCTTGTCCTCCATCTATCTTCCCTCCCTTGTGTACTCTTGTGTACAGGCACGTTATAAATTACCTGTATCATATCATATCATTTTATCACAGATGCGCAGAAAAATATACAATGCCGCAGTAAGAAATGGCTAGACTGGCAGCACCCAAATGCCAATCTAGCCAGGTAATTAAAGTTAGCAGGACTGCTTTATTAGAAATGTCCAGTTAAAAGAAAGTCATACCAAACTGAGGAATGATTAGACTGGCTGCGCCAAAATGCCTCTCTTGCCACTAATACCACATATCATGCCTGCTTAGCCTGGACATGGACAACCATTATGATTTATCACACAACAACCGCCCCCCACCCATCCCCTCTCCCTCCCACCCCCTACCCCAACGTCCACAATCAGCTCCTTGGCCCAGAATTACCTCCACGTCCCTCTTCCTTGTCCCAGAGCTTACGTATGAGGCTCCCTGTTTCATAGGTAAGTACTGGGATGAGAAACAGTAGGAGTAGGAGTGATGAAGATTACAGGTACCTAAATCAGGCATTACCTCCATGTACCTCTACCTCTTCCCAGTACTTGTGTATGAGGCAGAGTGCCTCACACCCAAGTGATGCCTCATACATAAGTACTGGGATGAGGAAGAATAGGGCTAGGAGTAAGCAAGGCATTAAACACAAGAAGTGGCGCAACACCATTGAGTTGACTGGGCTTCAGCACTACACCCCCTGAAATTTTGGGCTATATTGACCCGACCTGGCTAACCTTTAGAAGTGAGGAGTAAGCAAGGCATTAAACACAAGAAGTGGCGCAACACCATTGAGTTGACTGGGCTTCAGCACTACACCCCCTGACATTTTGGGCTATATTGACTCGACCTGGCTAACCTTTAGAGCAGTTGCCGGACCGAACAGGACACAAATATTAAACGGGAACTGGTTTTTGCTGTTAACAAGAACCCAGCAATTACCAACGTAAAGCATTTCACTGTTAGTACCTGCATTCAAATGCCACATTGTTTATTTTACCACAGGTAATTGAAATCGTGATGTGGGTTTAGTACTTGCATGCCAGGGGAGTGATTGGAAGGGTAGAGAGGGAACAGGAGACTTAAAGGAGAGAGTTAACTGCTTGTAACATTGAATCTGCACTAGAATAGTCCCATTAAAATGCATAAATAAGTTGGATGTCCCCACACAAATAAGTTTCCCCCTCCCCACCACACGTGAAGTTGGCGCCTCTCCCAACATTTGAAGGGTTAGCCCCCCGAAATGAAGGTTTGTTTGTGCCCCTGTACACAAGCACACACACCATTCACCATATACACACCCAACCATCCATACATTTAAGTGAGCATCCTTTCACCATACAGGCACACTCAGGCAGCCACCCATACATTTAAGTGTGCACCCTTTTACCATGCAGGCACAACCAGACAGCCACCCATGCATTTAAGTGTGCACCCTTTCACCACACACACACACACGTCATGCAGTTGAGGGGAGCTTATTACTTAAAAAATAAATTGGGGCTCATTACGGGTCCAGCGGTAACCGTGTCAGTGCTACCGGTGGGTTGCCGCCAGACCCGTAAAAAATTACTAGCACCTGACTTCCCGGTGCCACCGTGCTATTTAAAGTCCGGCAGACAGGAAATCAAGTGCCAGTAATTTCGTTAATCCCCAGACTCCAGGGGAATGGAGACACGGAAGCACCTGCACCGTTGTTAACGTTGCCGGTGCTTCCATGACGGGTCTGCCTACCGTGGCTGCTGTGCCTGGCAGGGTCAGACCTGTCGGGCACGGCAGGCCCAGCAGGCAGACCTGTAATATGCCGGTCTGGAAACAACAGTGCCTGTAAGCTTACCAGCACCATTGTTTCCGGACCGGCATGGTCAGAATGTTTCTTTTTTAAGTCACTATAACTTCATTAAGATGTTACTTCAGTTAAGGACCGAACCATAAACAAAATAATTTCTTTATGAAGGTTGAGTGACTTCAAAAACAAACTATTTCTTTTTGAAGTCATAGGGCTTCCCCGGCCCCATGACATTGAGGCCTCCAGCCTAGGGTCTTCCATGTCATAGGGTAGAGGGGCCCTCGGACTTCAAAAATAATGGGCCTCATTATGAGTCAGGCGTTAAGGGGTTAACGGCACCGTAAACGGCGCCGACCCTTAACGCCTGATTACAAGGTCCCTTAGCGCCATGGTGATTGTAACGCCTGCTTTTTGCAGGCGTTAATATCCATGGCGCTAAGGGACCATGGTGCTAATTACACCACTGTAATTTACGGTGGCGTAATTAGCGCCTTCCCCACTCCCATTATTCCCTATGGGGCAAAAATGGGAATGGGGAAGGGTAAAATGGGAAATGGGGATTTACCGCCCCACTCACCTTGGAATGGGGCGGTAAATCCGCCATCCACCATGGTGTAAACATAGTTTACACCATGGTGGTAAGGGTACGACCCAGGCGGTAACTTACCGCCTGGGTCGTAATGAGGCCCAATGTTTCTTTTTGTAGTCACTCTGCCTTCATAAAGAAATGATTTATGATACAGAAATGTTCTTTATGAATGTAGAGTGAATTTCAAAAGAAACATTTTTTTTAGAAAAAATATTTTCATTATTTTTTTTTTAAGTGGGGGCCACCTCCCAGGACATGTGCTGGCAGGGCCTCTGTTACGCCAGTGCTTCCACTCAGCCGCTCTGCACTTGCAATTCAGAGCATACCAGGAGTTGCACTTGGAGGCAGGTTTCATGCGGATCCTCATGACAGGGACATCCAAAGGTCCGGCGAAGGGATGACAAAGAGGATGTCAGTGAAAGTCTACCTGGAAGAAGCGCTGACACAGGTGCCAGTGATGGACAGGCCTGGATTGGAGACCAGGAGGTCCTTCTTGAAATGTTTCCTTCCAGACTTTGTTAGAGGGATAGGTGATAGAAAAGCAGTTAGAGAAGATAGGGGAGATTGAGAGCGCCATCAAATGAGATAGGGATAGAGGGAAGTACTGCAGAGCAGGACACAAGCTACAACCACCAGCAATGACATCATCTAGAGTTAAGTGTCCAGTAAGGGAGAAGGCCTATGTTACAACATATAGCAAAAAGCACGACATCTAGAAGCGAGTTTTCAGGACAGAGACCTTCCCCGCCCCGGATAGAGGGATAGAGGGAAAAGCCTAATTAATTAACACAGCAGCAATGCAATAACACACAGATACAACTTTCCTAGAAAAGAGGGAAAATGCCTAATTTTTAAACACTGCAGCAAATGCAAGAACACACAGATTTGACTTTCCAGAAAATAGGGAGCAAGCCTAATTTATAAACACAGCAGCAAATGCAAGAGCACATGAATTCAGCTATCCTAGAAGTGGGGAAATGCCCCCCAGGCTGATTAAGACAATTCACCAATGCCAGATAAGGATATCACACAACTGCCAAGTGCAGCAGACTGCAGTATTAGATAATATAAGTAATAAGAGAGGAGGGACAGTTAAATAGGGAGCACTAGTGGCTGTTCCCCTTGTTCGCACCTTTCTTACCTTCTCAGTCGCTGCGCTGCATGCTCCCATGGCGAACACTGGCTAACACCCTCTGGGGCTGCTACTGTGGGAGCTGCCCTTTGCCTCAAGGCCCTTAGCTGGAGGGGCTGCAACATGCAGTGGACTGCCCTGTGTTTCTGACATAAGTGGGGCAGATAGCCATTCACGGCACGGTCGACGGGCGGGAGGACGGAGTAAAGTAGGAAGCAGGTGAGGAAGGGAAAGCAGACAGGGAGCACAGATGTGCTGAGAGTAAAGGTTTAATCCAAGATGCCCCACAAAAGCAGCCACTACAGCCCTTCTCCATCCTCACCTCCAATTGCAAAAGATGGAGGAATGGGCAAAAACGGAACGCAGGGCCTAGACCCTTGAATCAGGAATCTGGGGCTGTCAAATCATGGCACGATGGGCGGGCGGGAGGCAGGAGTAAAGCAAGAAGCAGGTGAGAAAGGGAAAGGGGATAGGGAGAGCAGATGAGCTGAAAGTAAAGATTTAATTCAAGATGCCCCACAAAAGCGGGCGCTACAGCCCTTACAGACACTCACCTCTGATTGCAAAAGGTGGAGTAACTGATAATTATATCAATACCATTGCCTTGAAATGAATTTTAAAATGGCATCTGCCCCAAATCTGTATGTCTCGTGGTCTCCAAATCATTACATAAAATAACATTTGGAATGAAAGTCAGTGACCACATAATTAACATATATACTATTTAGTTTCACATCAAAGTTCCCATATCTTGGTTTTATTTGCTTGAAACCATGTATTTCAGAGTCTGCGGGCTGCTTTGTAGACATAGGACCTCATTACGACTGAGGTGGAACGGGTTAACGGGCTCCGCTAAAGGAGGCGGACCCTTTAAACCCGTTCCGTCTCATTACAAGCTCCCCTCACGGGACCCGGTAAGTAACGCCTGGTCAAACCAGGCGTCCTTACCGGGTCCCGTGAGGGGAAGAGGGAGCAAACAACCGTCCTCTCAAAATCGGCCCATTGTTTGCTCCCTCTCCCATTCGCATTGAGGCCTATGGGGGCTCAATTGGGAATGGGGAAGGTCTGGGCCTGGGTTCCTGGAGGGAGGAATTACCGGGCCCTCCGAACTCAGAATGGCCCAGTAATTCCCCATTCAGGGAACCCGGACCCGATTTTGGAGGCAGCCATGCCGCCAATAGTGGCATGGCTACCGCCAAATTCGTAATGAGGCCCATAGTCTGCAATTAATCCATTAGCTCTCCTCTGCTCATGGCTAATGATCATTGTATCGCTCCTACCAGAGACTGGGCCTGTGTAAAGTCCTTTGATCATGGTCTAAACATTCTGCCCGGCAACTGGTATACAGAATCAAAACTTACAGTGTTGTATTTTCCTGAACCAGAGAAATGTCCATGTGGGACCTGAAGAAAATAGCCTCCTCAATGGTCACATTATTTTCCTATGGAGCCTTTATTCCTTGAAATAACTATATATTTTACTATCATGGTTGAATGCACTTTTGAGTCCCCGAATTTCTTTTTCTTTGCTCACAGTATTAGTTTTTCAATGGGGCATTTGAAAGTGAAGGGCTTCTACAATTCATTTTCGTCACTTACAATGTGCATTTCCATTTACCACAATGGCAGCTTCTGTGTTGGAAGGTGGCCCTTAGCCACTTTAAATGAAACATATTACTTGGCTTTAACTTTTACATACAGGGCCCAGTCTCCCTTAATTGCCGGTGTACAAAGTATTTTGATGTGTGGCAGGTTCAATAAAACATGCTGCTGTTTGTATCTCAGCCAACACAGTGATGTGTCTTTTCCATGTTACGGTGTCCCTTGTGTCAACTGTAGAAATACCTGTATTTTTTTGCTAGGCACATTTAGCAGTATTTTAAGGCAGGCTTTTCATTTGCCAGTCAGTGGGCTTAGCCACAAGAACAATGTATTTTGCAGTAAGGCCTAACCTGGCCTTTCAGTTATATCTGTTGGGGCTGTGATTAAACCCACACTATCAACAGCATAAAACTGTCTCGAATCGGTTCATCTATCTGCAATCCTTGTTGATGGTATTTCTGATCTTGAATAGGTCGCTTTTTCAGGAAATTGAACTGATTTGATAGGTTTTAGCTCATTTCTGGCTTACCAGCATGAACACTTCTATGGAGGATGGCACTGGAGGCTAACAAGGGCATACAAGGGGATCATGACCGAAGGTACTGCTTTCCCAGGATTTTGCGATTGTAGTGATCTCCCATTATGTCTGTCTGTGTTGCGCAAAACAGACTGGTTCCTGCATTGCAGAAAATTAGCATCAGTCAGACTGTACCCAAAGACATCTACACTGCATCTAGACGTTGGGAACAGTCAGAAGGATCTTTCTTGAGTCATGGCTCCATTGTTCCCAGGTTCCACATACCAGCAGTGATTCAGGCTGTCTGAACCATATAAGGCCAGTGATGGCCCAAATCGGTGGTCCCGGTAACATCAGAAAAGTGTTATTCCATGGGGGAACAACACTTTTCTCAAATGCGCCATATTCTGCAATAGAAAGAATGTGGCAACCTGACATCAAAGCCTCCGCTTTTGCATGTCTCTGCCTTATTCGCAGCCTGGCAACGGCATGTATGACTGCCACTACTGCAGCGAAGATGACACAGCAAGATTCTCCCTGCCAAGCACTACTTTTGCATAAAAAGCAGTTAAAATGCGGCACCTCTAAGCAGGTGTGGACTGGGAAGCAAATGAGGCCCTGGATATAATTTTCAAAGTGGCCCCATGCTACACATTTTCATCAAGCCCAACTATTTTCCTAATGGGAAAATTTGAAAATACCACACAAATGAGGCCCAGGGTACAGAGGCCTACCAGGAAATCTCCAGAGTTCCCTATGGGCCAGTCCACCCCTGCGGCTCTAAGGTGTCATTAACAGCTACTGAATGAAATCTTTCATGACGCATATTACATAAGCTAGGAATCTCCTAGCTGGCTGCCACTTTTCTGATTTACAGAAGGCTTGGTGACTCTTTTGGCATGCTCTCAATCATACTTATTTGGCCGTTACCAACACAACGTAAGATATTATCCTGTATTGTGATTGGAAACAGGGATAGCTCATCCATAATGGGCGAGGCGGCACCGACCCACTGCCATCGCCCATTATGAAGGAGCTAAAGCCAGCCCAGTGAAAAGAGCGAGCGCTCACTAGCACGTTTGAGCTGGCATTACTGTCAGATGGAAACACGTTTTCCCTTTTACAGTTTGTTCTCCAGCACGCGTGCTTAGAAAGTCATGTAAGTCCGGGAGCATTTTGCCTCCCCAACTATGCACAGAAGTTTGCGGATGCAGGCTGGGGAACTGTATGCCTGAAAGTGCATCCAATGGGCATCAAAAGTAAAGCAAACATGCTAAGTGTTATTATGTGTCTAGATTGTCTTACTTTGGTGAAGTCAATCTTGTCATGTATTGGCACTGTTGCATGGCATTTTTCTGGGAAGCAAATGTAAGGCAGGTATGATAGGTGGTATTATGTAAGACTGGACAAAATTAGCCAATCTTGACATATTTTCTTGCTATCACATGGCATTTCTTAATGGGCATCAAAAGTAAAGCAAACATGATAAGTGTGATCATGTATCTAGACTGTCCTACTTTGGTACATCAGTCTGGACATATATTGTTACTGTGGCATGACATTTTACTGGAAATCAAAAATAAAACAAGCATGATTAGTGCTGGTATGTGGCAAGGCTGGCCTATGAAGCCCGTTATAAATGCCATATCATATCATATTTTGGTGGTGCCAGTCTTGACATTTTTTCTCGCTGTCCGCATGACATTTTTAATGAGCATCAAAAGAAAAGCAAACATGATAAGTGTTATTATTTGTTTAGACTGTCCTACTTTGGTGCAGTCATTATGGTCATATATTCTTACTGTGGAACTGCATTTTACTGGGAGCAAAGGTAAAACAAACAAAATAAGTCTTTTTCCATGGATAGACTGATCTAAATTTGTGGCGCCAGTCTGGCCATGCATTTTTACTGCAGCATGGTATTTCTTTAATGGGAATCAAGGGTAAAACAAACATTATATGTGTAATTATATGGTAAAACGTGGTGGTGCCAGTTATGATATATTGTCTTACTGTTGCATGACATTTTTTAATGGCCATCAAGAGCAAAGCAAACAAGATAAGTGTTATTATATGGCTAAACTGGACTATGTTGGTGCAGTCAATCTGGTCATATATTCTTACTGTGGCATGGCATTTGTGCTGGGAAACAACGGTAGAGCAAAATATATACATGTTATTTCATGGCAAGACTGGCCTACATTGGTAGTGCCAAGTCTTGATATGCTTTCTTACTGACACATGGTATTTTTGTAGGGCCTCAAGTAAAGCAAACATGATACGTGTTATTATGTGGCTAGACTTGCTTACATTGGGGCAGCCAGTCTGGAGTGCAGTCATTTTGGCTATAATTCTTACGGTTGCCTAGCTTTTATACTGGGAATCCAGAGTAAAGCAAACATGATACGTTTTGTTATGTGGCTAGATTAGCCTATGTTGGGGCAGCCAGTCTGGACATGGTTTTCTTACTGTAACCTTCGGTACAGCTTGGAAGGAAACGAACATGACCTGGAGTGAAAAAGTAAGGCGTAAATGGCTAACGCATAGTTTTACAAAGGTAGCGGGCGCCCCTCTCTCGCAAGAACAGACATGATAACCTGTTCAGTGGTTATTAACCACTTGAGAGTTCGCAGCCACTGCTTTTACTCACTGTGCCTTTCACAGATGGGAAATATCCATTTGCATATCAGTCTTTGTCCTGCCCAGGGGCAGTCCAGCACCGAAATACAATGGCAATTCCAATCTGAACGAGAGTACCACCAGCAACCCCATACACGTGTTTCACCCTTGTTGGGGATCATCAGTGAGGTGAAGCTGATGCCTCTCTAAGCACAGTGAGAGGGAGACCACGTCTGGTTGCCCCCAGGAGACCTAGGGTTACCAATCCCAGGTTCCTTAACAAATAGTTTTACAAAGGTAGCGGGCGCCCCTCTCTCGCAAGAACAGACATGATAACCTGTTCAGTGGTTATTAACCACTTGAGAGTTCGCAGCCACTGCTTTTACTCACTGTGCCTTTCACAGATGGGAAATATCCATTTGCATATCAGTCTTTGTCCTGCCCAGGGGCAGTCCAGCACCGAAATACAATGGCAATTCCAATCTGAACGAGAGTACCACCAGCAACCCCATACACGTGTTTCACCCTTGTTGGGAATCATCAGTGAGGTGAAGCTGATGCCTCTCTAAGCACAGTGAGAGGGAGACCACGTCTGGTTGCCCCCAGGAGACCTAGGGTTACCAATCCCAGGTTCCTTAACAAATAGTTTTACAAAGGTAGCGGGCGCCCCTCTCTCGCAAGAACAGACATGATAACCTGTTCAGTGGTTATTAACCACTTGAGAGTTCGCAGCCACTGCTTTTACTCACTGTGCCTTTCACAGATGGGAAATATCCATTTGCATATCAGTCTTTGTCCTGCCCAGGGGCAGTCCAGCACCGAAATACAATGGCAATTCCAATCTGAACGAGAGTACCACCAGCAACCCCATACACGTGTTTCACCCTTGTTGGGGATCATCAGTGAGGTGAAGCTGATGCCTCTCTAAGCACAGTGAGAGGGAGACCACGTCTGGTTGCCCCCAGGAGACCTAGGGTTACCAATCCCAGGTTCCTTAACAAATAGTTTTACAAAGGTAGCGGGCGCCCCTCTCTCGCAAGAACAGACATGATAACCTGTTCAGTGGTTATTAACCACTTGAGAGTTCGCAGCCACTGCTTTTACTCACTGTGCCTTTCACAGTTAAGGAACCTGGGATTGGTAACCCTAGGTCTCCTGGGGGCAACCAGACGTGGTCTCCCTCTCACTGTACTCTCGTTCAGATTGGAATTGCCATTGTATTTCGGTGCTGGACTGCCCCTGGGCAGGACAAAGACTGATATGCAAATGGATATTTCCCATCTGTGAAAGGCACAGTGAGTAAAAGCAGTGGCTGCGAACTCTCAAGTGGTTAATAACCACCGAACAGGTTATCATGTCTGTTCTTGCGAGAGAGGGGCGCCCACTACCTTTGTTAAACTATTTGTTAAGGAACCTGGGATTGGTAACCCTAGGTCTCCTGGGGGCAACCAGACGTGGTCTCCCTCTCACTGTGCTTAGAGAGGCATCAGCTTCACCTCACTGATGATCCCCAACAAGGGTGAAACACGTGTATGGGGTTGCTGGTGGTACTCTCTTCAGATTGGAATTGCCATTGTATTTCGGTGCTGGACTGCCCCTGGGCAGGACAAAGACTGATATGCAAATGGATATTTCCCATCTGTGAAAGGCACAGTGAGTAAAAGCAGTGGCTGCGAACTCTCAAGTGGTTAATAACCACCGAACAGGTTATCATGTCTGTTCTTGCGAGAGAGGGGTGCCCGCTACCTTTGTTAAACTATTTGTTAAGGAACCTGGGATTGGTAACCCTAGGTCTCCTGGGGGCAACCAGACGTGGTCTCCCTCTCACTGTGCTTAGAGAGGCATCAGCTTCACCTCACTGATGATCCCCAACAAGGGTGAAACACGTGTATGGGGTTGCTGGTGGTACTCTCGTTCAGATTGGAATTGCCATTGTATTTCGGTGCTGGACTGCCCCTGGGCAGGACAAAGACTGATATGCAAATGGATATTTCCCATCTGTGAAAGGCACAGTGAGTAAAAGCAGTGGCTGCGAACTCTCAAGTGGTTAATAACCACCGAACAGGTTATCATGTCTGTTCTTGCGAGAGAGGGGCGCCCGCTACCTTTGTTAAACTATTTGTTAAGGAACCTGGGATTGGTAACCCTAGGTCTCCTGGGGGCAACCAGACGTGGTCTCCCTCTCACTGTGCTTAGAGAGGCATCAGCTTCACCTCACTGATGATCCCCAACAAGGGTGAAACACGTGTATGGGGTTGCTGGTGGTACTCTCGTTCAGATTGGAATTGCCATTGTATTTCGGTGCTGGACTGCCCCTGGGCAGGACAAAGACAGATATGCAAATGGATATTTCCCATCTGTGAAAGGCACAGTGAGTAAAAGCAGTGGCTGCGAACTCTCAAGTGGTTAATAACCACCGAACAGGTTATCATGTCTGTTCTTGCGAGAGAGGGGCGCCCGCTACCTTTGTTAAACTATTTGTTAAGGAACCTGGGATTGGTAACCCTAGGTCTCCTGGGGGCAACCAGACGTGGTCTCCCTCTCACTGTGCTTAGAGAGGCATCAGCTTCACCTCACTGATGATCCCCAACAAGGGTGAAACACGTGTATGGGGTTGCTGGTGGTACTCTCGTTCAGATTGGAATTGCCATTGTATTTCGGTGCTGGACTGCCCCTGGGCAGGACAAAGACTGATATGCAAATGGATATTTCCCATCTGTGAAAGGCACAGTGAGTAAAAGCAGTGGCTGCGAACTCTCAAGTGGTTAATAACCACCGAACAGGTTATCATGTCTGTTCTTGCGAGAGAGGGGCGCCCGCTACCTTTGTTAAACTATTTGTTAAGGAACCTGGGATTGGTAAGCCTAGGTCTCCTGGGGGCAACCAGACGTGGTCTCCCTCTCACTGTGCTTAGAGAGGCATCAGCTTCACCTCACTGATGATCCCCAACAAGGGTGAAACACGTGTATGGGGTTGCTGGTGGTACTCTCTTCAGATTGGAATTGCCATTGTATTTCGGTGCTGGACTGCCCCTGGGCAGGACAAAGACTGATATGCAAATGGAGATTTTCCCATCTGTGAAAGGCACAGTGAGTAAAAGCAGTGGCTGCGAACTCTCAAGTGGTTAATAACCACCGAACAGGTTATCATGTCTGTTCTTGCGAGAGAGGGGCGCCCGCTACCTTTGTTAAACTAAATGGCTAACGCCTTGATTTTACACCTTAACTTTTCACTACATGCTATTCATTTGTGATTGTAATCTTATGGCAGGAAAAGGCTTTGGATGGTAATTTTAAAAAGAAAAACAACAAAACAGGTCGGGCTTGTGGCATATCGCAGAGAACATTGAGGGACTCTGCTTGATCAAACACTTGCCTTCACTAAGCGGGAATGTGAAAGTCTTTTGGAAGCTCGATGGGGCAACCAAACATGTTGTATACCCTAGCCAGAGCAGAAGGGTGAATGAGCCACAAGGCATACGCGCTTATTTTGTAGATGCGAAATCGGCAACCTTTGCATAATCAAATTGTGAGAACATTTGTTGGTGACATGTTTTTTTTGGGAGATCGGTCTGTAAAAATGTAGCGTATAAATGACATGTACTGAACACTATACTGTTTGCAATTGCGTGGAATTGTTTTTAGAAGTCAGAATTAGCATTGCTTCGTTACTGAAAAGTTTTGTTTGCGTATTCGATGATTTTGGGGACGCATTTTAAAATTGCAAAGAACGGTGCATTTGGAAAAAGTGCAGATCTTACACTTTTTAAAGATTCTTTGAATCTCAAAAAAGTCACTTCAGAAAGGTAAGCTCTGCATTTCTGGGCTGCCGTGTACGGGACAAAGTATGTGCAGCTCGGCTCAAGCATGCACACCTAACACTAACGTATTTAATGGCTCTTCACATACACTGGGAGTGCGATTTAGCATGATGAGCCATGAAAGCTCTGTCACGTCAAATTATGCAAATGCTGGACAATACATTTTTCCCCTGCCAAAGATGTCGGAATGTATTCATGGCAGCATAGGACTGCTTTGCCAAGCTAAGTATAAATCAACAGAAGTGTTACCAATCATCCTTCTCTGCATTGCATATTCCCCACCCCTTTCCCATGTTCACGCATGCCAGTGGATATTAGTTCCGGTGCAAATACCGTACAAAAGCATTTCCATCGGCGCCAATGTAATTAATGGTGCTCAATTGGCGTATGAACACAGGCAAAGTACGCGTGCGCATGCACGATTGTCTGTTAATCCTGCTCCCGAATCAGCTCAATTCTTTTGATAAATGCTTCCCTTCAGGGATGTATGCATTTCTTTAAGGTGAAAGGTTATGCATGAAAAAGAAAATGTATTTTTTGATAGACTGCTTCCTGTGCGTTTTCTTTTCTGCAAGGCTGTTGTTTGTGACATACATCAATTCGTTGCCAGTGCTACATGTTGCCAAATTATAACAGTCAGCAGTTGCCAAATCGGCAAATCGTGATAGTGGGGGCATTTCATTTTCCTCCCACATGCAGAAAATCTACATTTTCTTGGACGCAAAATCCCTTTTGAATTAATATGCTACACAAGAAAGCAAAGCAAGAAAGGCCCTGTCCCTGTTTCTGGCATTTGTTTTTAGTTTCTTAGTTTAGTTTGTAATTATTAAGCGCTTTGCGACAAAGCGCTGTACATAATACAACACGTACAATTAAAGGGAAATGCCAAAAGCATCCAAAAATGAAACTAGAGCAAATGAGCGTTGAGAGCAGAACGAAAAGGGTATGAAGAAATCAAACGAAGAGCAAGAGGGGGAGCGTTCCAGTGGAAGGGAGCTAGTAAAGAAAATGAGCGAAAAGGGTACTGGGGACAAGGTGGGGGCGAGGTACAGTTAAGAGAAAAAGAGACTGGTAGCGAAGAGTATCTGGGAGAATAAAAGGACATCAAGGAAGAGAGATAATGGGGAGCAAGATTATAAAGGGATTGAAAGTCCATGCAACAAAAGTTAAACTTAAGATGGGAGTGAAAGGGCAGCCAGCAGAGAGAGGACCGAGCAGGAGAGATCCAATCACACAGGGAAAGAGAACAGAGAAGACAAATAGAAGAATTGAAAATAGTCTTGAGAGGACTAAGACAAGAAGCAGGGAGGTCAAGGAGGAGGCGAGGTCAATAGAAAAGATGGCAGAAGATAACAGAGGAAATTAATAACTTAGCAGCTGGGAAAGTAAGAAAGGGCCTTGCTTTGCAGATGTTAAAAAGGTGGGCCCGGCAAGAATGAGACAGTAAGGAGATGTGAAGAGAAAAAAAAAGAGAGGGTCTAACTGTACGCCAAGATTCCAAGCAGAAGAATAGATAGAAAGAAGAGAAGGGGGAAAAGAGATGGATGCAGGAGGTAGGGGAGGGGGAATAGAGGAGACAGGACAGAAAAGGACTTCGGTCTTTGAAGAAATAAGAACAAGATAGTGATCGTACATCCAAGATTTGATGGCCAGGATGCATGAGGTTATGGTAGAGTGAATAGCGGAAGAAAAAGAATATAAATATATAAACAGTTCGGAGTCATCAGCATAGAGGTGGTGGGAAAACCCAAAGGAAGAAATAGTTCACGCAAGAGGGGAAGTGTAAAGGGAAAATAGACAGGCACCTAAGACTGATACTTGGGGCACACCATGGTGAAGCAGAAGAGTAGAAGATTTACCAGCCCAAGAGCCAGAGTAAGTGCGATTAGACAGATACGACTGAAACCAGAGAAGGACAGAGCCAGAAAATCCATACGAAGAGAGAGAATCAAGAAGCAAAGAGTTGTCGACAGTATTGAAAGTGTCAGATAAATGAGGAAAAAATAAAAGAGAAGAGTGCTTCGAATAACGTGCAAAGTGGAGAGAGTCACAGAGAGCAGTGCAGTCTCTGTGTTGTTGTGGGAGCGGAAACCAGATTGAAAGTGAGGAAGAAAAGCGTTAGAAGAGATGAAAGGAGAAACTTGAGAATAAACAAATGCTCCAGGAACTTAGAGAGGTCAGGAAGACGAAATATTGGCCGAAAGTTAGAGGGAAGAGAAGGGTTTAGAGAAGCCTTTTAGGATAGAAAGTATAGTGTCATGCTTGAATGATGTGGAGAAATTAGAGGAGAGAAGGGGAGATGTTAAAAAGAGCAGTAAGGTAAGACAATTAGGAGTGATAGACCTTAGGTATCAGGGATGAAGGAATGGGGTCAGAAGGAGCAGAAGTGGCATGAGCTCTAGACACAGAAGTACAATATGAGAGAGAGAAACTCGAAGAAAGAAACACATGAGAATGGATTGAGAAGAAATGGGGGCATTAGGAGTAGAGGAAGGAACAATGATGGAGCAGAGAAGGGTGATGTTAGAGGTAAAGTAGGCAGCAAGATCAGTAGCTAAAAGGGAAGAGATAAGGGTAAGTTCCAGAGGCGTAGACAGGGTAGGACCTGAGCAGGCAAGGCCCACCCAAAATCTGTAAATTCCCACTCAGCAGCGCTGTGGGGGCATCGCCAGATGTTAATGTCACTTGCCTTGGGCCCAACTACAGTAGCTTCAAACCCCACTTGTTAGACAATCCTGGCTACGCCTCTGGTAAGTTCATGTGGAGAAGTATAAAGGATATGAGATAAGGTTTGGAAGAGATGGCGAGGATGAGGTGAGCAAGAGTTAAGAAGGTCAGAATCATAGGAATGCTTGGCAGCAAGAAGGGCAATATCATAAGAGGAATTAAACAAAGACAGTAGAGAAGAGTCGGAATCTGAGTGTGATATACGCCAACAACGCTCTAAGTGGCGAAGGATTTGTTGGATTGAGCGAAGATGCCGCATAAGCCAAGGTTGTGAAAGTTTGCGACTAGGTGAGAAAGGAGAGACCGAAATAAGAGTATCAAGAGAAAAAGAAAGGGAAGATGAGAGCGAAGAAGCAGTGTCATCGGCAAAGAGAGATTCAAAAGTGGGGTGAGAAGGAAGACGAAAAGCACAGAAAGAGATCACGGCGATAGTAAGTATGGTGAGAGGACAAAGCAGAAAAAACAGATGGGGAGAATGGGCAAGAATTACAGAGAAAAGACGGTGATGATGATCAGAGGGATAGACAGGAAGAGCAGCAACATAGAGGTCAATAAGGAGGAAATGAAGAGGAGGTTGAGATGGGAGCTGGAGACATTGAGGGGAAGAAATAGGTTAGCGGTAGTACGAGTCAAGAATAGAAAGTAAAGGAAGGGAGGAATGAGTAGAAGAAAGATGTATGTTGAAATCTTTCAGAAGAATTAAATGTGTAGAAGATGGAAGATGGACATAAAGAAATGTAATCATCAATGTAATCACAAAAAGAATCAATAGGGTCATGGGGTTGGTAAATCAGAAGAAAGATCAGAGGGTCAGGTTTCAGAAAGGAGTTGTAGAGATACTCAAAATAAGAGAAGAGAAGAAAGGGCAGGAGCAAAAGTAAAACACGATCAGTAGAGAATATCGACCCAATACCCTATGCAGAAAAGAGGTAGCAGGGGTAAAGGGCGAAGCAAGGGTAGCACTGTTAGAAGGGGGAATCTAGGTTTCACTAATTGAAAGGAAATGCAGAATGAATCGTAGAAAAGTTTGAAGAGCTGAATCCGACTTGTTACAGAGGGAGCGGGCGTTCCATAAGGCAAGGTTGATCGGTGGAGGGGTTCTGAGTGCACAGTGAGAAGTGGGAGGATGAAAAGAATAGAAGGAAGGGGTAGTGAAGGCCATCAAAGCTAATAGGATTGCGAGAGAACACAAGAAAGCAAAGCAAGAAAGGCTCTGCCCCTGTTTCTGGCATATGTTATGCATCGAGTTATATATAGAGCAAGTGATGCCATTTTCATGGTCACTTGGCACTGTGTGATCTGTGGGAGAAGGGTTTGGGAGTGGTTAGTTGAAGAATAGGGAGCAATACAAGACTCTGTTGTTGTTTTGTTGATATGTGCAGATTATAAGCAAATGGGCTATGTGTGTAGTAAGCTTCTAAGAGTGTTTGGCAATTAGTCCCGTAGAACGTGGCCTAGTTGTTTCTTGAGGTGGTAATGTATGTTGTGCATGTTGCCGCTGCCTGTTGCGGTGCATTTGAGGATTATTGTCGTGAGGCTGGTCTGTTTGCTAGTATATTAGCATCCAGAGTGGGCGTCTGTGGTGATCTGGATCAGCTTGTGCATGCCGTGTATGTGCATTGTAGTTGTTGTAGGCATTGCATTTTTGTAGGTTACGCGATTTGGTGCGAATTCATATGAGTTGCAGGAGACTAAGCAAGGTTATGAAGGGCAGTTTTAGACAACAAACATTACTTACAAGCATCGTGCTATCAGGTGTAGGCCAGAGTAGCGGGTATTCATGGGGAGCAGGGGAATCATAGACTAATACATCAATCATGAAGAGGAAATCACTGCCAGCAAACCACACATCTAGGCTTCAGTGAAGAACAAAGCATGACACAATACAGCAGCAGTTTGGTTACAAAACATCAAAAATAAAACACAAGCATAATGTCGCCAGGTTCAGTCAAAGGCGTGACTATAAATGGAGAATAGGGACATCCGGCGTGCAATCATCAAACAATCTATCATCAGGTTACGCCCCCACTGGCAGCAATCTAAGGAGACATCAGTGAGTAGCGAAACATTGCATTTGGCACACTTGTTTGGTAACATTTTATCTTAGGTTGCATTAAAAGGAGAAAAACATTTAAGGAAGAGAACCACAAAGGGGAATCAGAGTAACCAGCATCATTGAGGGGCTACATATCTCCAGGCACAGACTCAGGGTCATAACATGTGGATGTTGGGGCGCACACGAGTTTAGGCTTATTGTATCTAGGCCGATCAGGCATTAGTGGTACTGGGTTCCTGAGATTTAGATAAAGCGAGGGCTTCAGTGATTGTTCGATGGTGAGGTGCTCGTGAAGTGTGTGAATTCACTTGGGGTGTGAGATGCAGAGTTTTCCAATCATGTTTGTACAAGTGGCGCCTTGGGGCCTCTTTTTGATGTTGCATGGAACTATTAGGAGTATATCACTTGTGGATCTTAGTGGTCTTGTTGGGAGGTAGGGTTAGGGTTATACTGTTAACATAGCCAATTCATAGCAGGACAAGGGGTATAGCTTGAGATCTATTTAAAATTGTGAAGAGTTGTGTAGCTGTCATTTCTGGAATCAATACAGGTAGACCCACAATCAGTGGTGGCTGCTCATTTTTCTGATTGGAGGAGTGTTAATATTTGCCACAAATCTGCATGAGCGACCGAGCAAATTAACCAATAGGAGCTGGGGGGTGTTCTCTCCCGAGAACATTTTCTGCATAATAGGTTAAAATGGTGCATTATACAGCACACTTTGTGAAACACTGGATGAAGCCAGATCGCTTGCAATCAGTTGTATAAGGTAGCTCCTTGAAAATCCAATAGATGCAAGTCACCAACAACAGTGCATGGCAGTATTTCCCAACACATTTTCATGATGCCTTCCCCCACAATATATGCCAGTATAAAAAACAGTTTAACAATGGCTGTGCTGGTACATTTCCATGCACCAATATATGCCAGTATTGTCATATAAGAACATGCATGTTTGCTTTGGGCATAATGCCAGTATTGCTTGGTGCATAATGCCAGTATCCCCTTGTAAAAATATACTGCTGTTAGCTTGTCAATAAAAATGCCATGCCATAATAAAAGAAAAAAAGTCCAAATTGTCTTCAACAATGTAAGCCAGTCTATTCACATATTAACACCAATGATTGCTTTTCTATTCTATGTTATTATATTTCTATTTCTGTTTCTATTTTTATTCTGCCAGTCCTATAGCACAGCGACTAGAGCACTCGCATTGACATCTCTGCAGAGCCTGATGATGCAGGTTCGTATCTCGGCAGGGCCAAACTCAACCTTTCATCCTTCCGAGGTCGATAAATGAGCACCACACATCGTGGGTAATAATAAGCAGCGCTCAGATACCTGAGGGTTTTTACCGCTATATATAAATATTAAATTATTATTAGTGATGCCAAGTAAAAAGTGTCATGCCTCAGAAGGAAATCATAGCTGGGCTGGCTGCACCATGATATGTCAGTTTAGCCATGTAACAGCACTCAGCAAGCTTACTTTATCATAAATGTACAGTAATAAGTATCAAGCCATAGTAAGAAAACACGTTCTTGATGAATGCGTGCACGTGTAAAGTTGACTATGGGAGAATGGGGTTTTTCTCAACATGTGAATTCTTCGAACCACATGAAAAGGAGAATCTTGCACTGGGTTCTTACACTGAACTTGTCTATAAATACCCTTCAGAGCTCCACCTGTCCTTGGTCTGACCACTTCATATTGGAATGGAATATGTCCCTACCCGCACAACACACAAGTCTACAAAGGTATGGATATCATATAGAAACCTGCGTAAGCTGTCACCAATGGCAAGGACACCTTTTCTTTCCCGCACGTTGGACAATCTTTGAATAGTTCTGAAGAACTAGCGATGGCTTTTGGCAAAACACTTGAGAAGGTGGTCAATATGCTAGTGCCAATAAAAACTAGGTTGCTTAAACCCCAAACTAACAAAAATGGTGCTGCCCTGAGAGCAAAAAGTTAAAATTGGCAAAGGTAAGAACCATGAAGCAATTGCAAAAAACACAGGCCTTTGCAGACAAAAACACATACTCTGCAGCAACAAAAAAATGTAAACATTTTCAACTTCATATCTTAGGACATCAACAATCAGGCTTCTTCCGTGCACATGACACAGAGTCTACCCTCATAGATCTCTAACATCTTAAACATCTTTGATAAGGGTGACACAGTGCTGTTGGTTCTGTTAGATCTTTCCACAGTGTTTGATCTTGTTAATCACACCATCCTTGTGGATAGACTCTGTAGCACAGCGCTCATGTCATTGGAGACGGCACAATGGGTACACTCTTTCCTATCTGAGCATAAGGCCAGAGTCTGTGTTCAAGACGCCTGTGAAGGGGAGTTCCTGATTTCTTGTGGGGTGCCCCAGGGAGCCTGTGTGTTCCCTACTTTATTTAAGATCTGTACCAGTAAATCCCCAGAAGTACCCTCAGTACCACTCATCCCAGTATTAGCAAGAAACTCTTGTGAACTTACCCAAGATAAATGATCCCCCATTCTCAACAAATTACTAAATGATCAACCAACTACCACCATCAACCCAGGTAGCTTATCCCGTTTTTTCCACTTATGTCTTAAAACAGCCATTGACGAAGTATCCTCACGCAAAACCAAACTACCCAAACCCAAACGTAGTAACTCCTGGTTTAATGACAAACTTATAGAGTTCAGGAGAAACAATAGAGCATTAGAACACCTTACTAGAAAAAAAACCTACAGAGGAAGGCACAAAAGAATTCCAACTCCTCTCACAGAAATATAAACATGCTATCATCAGTCACAAATCTAGCTTGCTTAATTTATGCATCACCAATGCTGTATCTAACAGCAAAGAACTATTCGCAATACTCAGAGAGTTGGAAACGCCCACCCCCCTCCCCAGTCCAATCACGGCTAGCAAAGTCTGGTATACCAGCATTCAGAATGCCCTGGCCACTAAAATCAACTCCCTCCAAGATAAAATTGTACTAAAAAGAAAATGACTGGACAATAGTGTCAACATCAACCCCATTGTCCCATTGGCAACCTCAGCCTTAATATCACAATTCAACTTCACTATTGTCACCCAGGACCAAGTATCCAATACAATCGCTGCACTCAAACCTTTATATTGTAAAGGTGACAGCTTTCCTGCCAAATTAGTTAAAATGTGCTCCCTACATTACATTAGTCCCCATTATCACCAATTTCATTAATGCCTCTTTCAGCACCAACTCGGCCCCATCAGACAGAAGCCTTGGTAATGCCACTACTAAAAGGGGAGAATCGCCACCTTATGTGAGCAGGCTAAGATCACTAGCAGGTAAAAGGCGATGTGGTAATATCATCACTGCGGTGGACAAATGATGAGAGATGAAAATGAGTTTGGGGCATCACAGTTTCCCTTGTTAGAGAAAGGAGGTGCACGACCGCAGTATATACCATGGCCTCAGGTGGACAAGGATCATTTAAGGTGTAAACTCCCCACTTTAACTTTGGGCACTGGGAAATGGATACATGAATTAGAGAAAATTACAGGAGGGAATACGTTGGCTATAGGGGACATTAAGGGTCTCCTTATCGCCATACTTTGTGAGAAAGCTGATGACGTGTGGACCAGGGCAGGGTACCCTGGTGTGACTATAGTCAACACTGCTCATGATGGAGCACCACTCAATAACTGTAGGGTGGCAGTCTGGAAAGCACTTAAAGTACTGTATCCAGACACATCCGATATGAGAGCTATAATGACAAAAAAGATGAAGGACGGAGATGATCCGTTGATTTACATTATACATTTTGGAATCTTGGGCTTTGGAAATGCGTGAGTCTTGGGCAAAATCTATACCGGTATTCCATCATATATTATGCAAAGGGCTCCCAGAGCCGGTGCAGAGGCAGCTCAAGGAATTAGTGGGTATAGAAGCCAAACCGTGGTCAGAGATTCAGCTGACCATTGTGCATTATTGCAAGCTCTTGCAGGAAACGAATCACAAAAAGGACCATGCCCAGAAAGGCAAAGAGGCAAAATGAGTGCAGAAAAAACTGTCTTAATATGCCATTGAAGGGGCGATGTTGACAAGTGTAGATGGATCGAATTCACAACAGATTGCAAATATGCTGCAGGTGAATAATCAAAGGCACTTTGACCGGAGTAATAATGGGTTTATTTCATGAGGAAGGGGTGGATTTCGAGGAAGAGGTTTTCAGAATAATCCAGGAAACTGGCAGAATAATCGGGGAAGCTTTCAGAATAATCAAGGTTGGTTTCAAAATATGCAGAATGACAGTTAGAACATACAGGATGGGCAGATTAGGAGGCCACCTATGTGTTGGACATGTGGGATGACAGGGCATTTTGCTTGCATGAGTAGAAGTCAAGGGTTCGTGCAAAACGACCAATGTTCAAGAGGGGGGATTTCAAACCCACCTGCATAGTCGCAGCAGTATAGTGATGGGCTTGCTCAGAATCAAACGATGCAGCAGCAGCAAGCACCGAGAGTGCATCAAGGCTTGCAGACACAGCAGGTGGCAGTAGTGCCACTACAAGGGCGGTCGCAACACGCGCCCATGCAGATTCAACAGAGAACAAGAACAGGACAGTTAATGACACCTAGGATAGGGAGTGTCACTGTTAGTGGAGGGAATCCTTTTTTAGGTGACGGAATGAGTCTGTACCCGCAATAGGACAGCTCACTGGGAGACTTGATGTGTTCAGTCCTATCCGTGATGCCGAATCCTCATGAGGAACAAAGGGTAGACGTCACTATAGGGGGCAAAAAAAAACATTTTTCGTAGACACGGGTGTAACACGCTCATTTATATGTGAGGGAAAGTTTTTAATGTCTGGTAACCTCATGAATACTCAAGGCTTTTCAGGAGCTACAAGCAGAGTTCCTTTTACTGATGTGTTACCAGTCTCCATAGGAGAATGTGATATGAAGGTGTCTCTGCTATATTCAAGGCAGACACCTGTCAATATATTGGGTCGAGATTTGATGATGAAGGTCAATATGACAATCTCGTTTACTGATGAAGGCATAGTATGCTCAACACCAGGAATGCATTATGTAAACTTGTGTGAAATTATCAGAGCATTTGGAGGACAAGTAGCCATGAGAGCAATACCTTTATAGCCAGAAGTATTTCATTATGGAGTACGTGTTCTGTTGGCATATCTGCCAGGACTAGCAGGCAAGACAAGGAGACTACCTGATGAATTTCTGTTTAGACCAAAGATACCTACGCGTGAAGAAGAAGGACAAGTGTTTCCCTTAAAGTTACAAGCAGCCATAGTGCAAGGTGAAATTGCTTTGCTTGATGGGAATGATGATAAAGGCAGACAATAGTGTGCAGTGATTGCCATCAGAGAAGGTTACAGATTAACTGACGTCACTGATGAGGACATATTTGGTGATCATCCATCTGATGACGAAGTAATATTTGAGATGAGTACTACTTATTGGGTAAAGGCAACTAAACGAGAGGTACTTCAGAAAATGATGGTAGCACAACAACGCCCGAGTATTTTGAGGAAGATATGGCGAAAGTGCCAACTTCATTATGGACCAGAGGCCCCTATGACGTAGGCCTGTTGAAGGGGGTTGGAGAAGTAAAGATTAAACTGAAACAAGGAGCAATATTACCTCGAGCACTTCAGTATCCCATGTCTCGAGACGGAGATGAAGGTATTTTTAAGACAATTTCTGCCATGATGGAACAGGGCATCTTAGTGACATCAGAGTCACCATGTAATACCGCAATTCATCCTGTGAAAAAAGGGAAGGGGGGTCTTGGAGACTAATTGAAGATTTAAGGCAGATAAACCAAATTATAGAAACCAAGTTCCCTCTAGTTCCTAACCCATCTACAATTCTATGTAATATACCTGTTGGAGCATGATATTTCACTGTGGTTGATTTGAAATATGCGTTTTTCTCAATCCCATTACACAAAGACTCGCAGGATCTGACGTCATTTACGTTCAGACAAACACAGCTGAAAAGTACTAATTTACCCCAGGGGTATTGCGAGTCTCCATTGATTTTCAATAGAGTCCTGCAGATGGACTTGAGCAATATTGAGTTGGAAAGTGTTGTTCTGCAATACGTGGATGGCATTTTAGTTTGCAGCACTTCAGAGGAAGAGTGCAGGCATGATTCTGTTCAGCTAATGATAATACTTGCTGACAAAGGATATAAGGTTGACAAAGAGAGGTTACAGTATTGTCAACAAGAAGTGTTATACATTGGCCAATTGATTTCACATTAAGGCAAAAAAGGTTACTACTGAGAGAGCTGAGGCTATTTTGAAAACTGCAAAGCCATACACGATAAAACACATGCCGAGGTTTTTGGTACTATGTAATTATGCCAGAGCATGGGTCTTTGATTACAGTTCATATATAAGGCCTTTACTGCAAGCTTTAAAGAAAGCACAGGCAACACAGGAGAAAATTGTGTGGTCTGACAGAATGGAGGAAACATTTTAAGAGCTGAAAAAAGCAGTTTGCACAGCTCCAGTTTTAGGGATTCCTAATTATGCTGAGGAATTATTTTTATTCTACACACAGATGGCACTGTTATGACAACAGTCTTTACGTAAAGAACCACATTGGGGTACAAGCCCCTTGCATATTACAGTGGGATTTTAGACCCAGTAGTGAGAGGTCACTTTTTGTGCAAACAGACTCTAGCTGCCACCGCTTTCACCATAGAAATAGCTGCAAGCATAGTGATGGGATGCTCAATGATGTTATTTGTGGAGCATGCATTATTTGCTATTCTTGAAAAATGGAAGAGTACATTGACTTCTCAAAGGGCTTCTGCCTACGAGGTAGTCATATTGAAACCAGCGATCAAAATAATTTGATGCAAAGTAGTGAATCCTGCCATGTTAATAGCCGAACCACTGGCAGAGGACAGGCATGTGCATGACTGTGCAAATTATGAAGAGTTCTATGACGAAATTCCAGGAGAAAAAGAAAAAAATGGCTTTCCAGGTGGAGAAATTGTTTTTATTGACGGTTCTTCAAGAATCAATCAAAATGATGGACTGGGATATACGGGTGCCGCTGTGGTAAAATACACAGCCAATGGGGAGTTTCAGACATTGGTAAGTGCACGACTACCATCTCATTATTCAGCACAAGCTGCAGAGTTAGTGTTGCTGATTGTCACGCTCGAGAATCCTGCAGGCCAGGAAGTAACAGTGTACAGCGACTCCGTCTATGTGACATCAAAAGTACATGTAGGGTTAGCACATTGGAAAAGGATGGGTTACCTCCGAGCGGATGGCATGCCAGTGCAGCACACCACCTTATTGCACAGGCTTATTAACCCACTGCAACTCCCAGTGGCCATCGTGGTCATTAAATGCGCAGCACATACTAAAAGGGCAGACTTTATCTCACGTGGCAACCAAGCAGCAGACGATGAAGGCAAAATCGCAGTATGTTCAGAAAATATGTCTTTTGAAACACTTGTTATAAAGGAGAAAATGGTTGTATTGATGAATATGTTTGAAAAATATAGTGATTTGTCAAAAACACATCTAATGAAGGTTCAGGGGGAAGCACCTCAAGATGAGAAAGATTTGTGGAAACGAAGAAGCTGTTCTTTAAACCCCTCTGAAGCATTGTGGCAACAAGACAGCACTGGTAAACCAGTGATGCCTATAGCCTTATTGAGGGTGGCGCTGGAACAGCTACACTAGAACACAACTAGGGAGAACCTTGCTACAACAATTGCTGAGGATTGGTTTATACCAAATCTGTTAGAGCATGTTGCATTTTTAATGACAAATTGGATAGTCTGTCAAGAATTCACAGCTGGGCATACACTGTGCACAGTTATGGGGGTTATTCTGAGACCCATTGGCCCCTTTCAGCATTTGCATATTGACTATGTCGATATGATTCAAGTATGTAATATATATAGATACATGATTGTTGTAGTGTGTCCCTTCTCAAGGTGGATTGAGGCAGGTCCCTGTACACATCCAGATTCCACCTGCACAGCTACATTTTTAGTGAGGGAAGTATTTCCTAGATGGGGAATATGTGAGGTAATAAGGTCAAACAATGGCCCGCATTTCGTGAACCAGACATTTGAGCAGATCAGCTTGTTGCTTGGTATAAAGCACAAGTTTTCCTCGGCTATTCATCCGCAAGGAAATGGGTCTGTGAGAGGCTCAACAGCTTGCTTAAGGAAAGGATAGCCAAGTTGAAGCTTACTCTGAAGAAAGGGTGGTTGCATTGCCTCCCAGTGGCATTATATGCTTTAAGGAACCACCCAGGTTCTGACCATCATCTCACACATCACAAAATTGTGACTGGGAGGAGAATGAGAACACCCCTAATGCATCCATCCAGAGTTGCTCAGTCAACTGCAGATTTGTTTGGAAAGGAAATGCATGATTATTTGAATTGTAAGACTTCCAGTATTTCTGTCATTTCCAGACAGTTGCAACGACAAGGGTGCAGGGCAGTAGAGAGCAAAACAGAACAAAGAAGGAGATGCTTCAACAAATGAATCTCAAGAATTTCATCTTCCCCAACTATTCGCCAGAGATGAGGTCCTAATTCGTAACCATATGAGAAAAAGGTGGGACAAACCCTGTTTCGATGGTCTGTTCATTGTGGAAGACATCACACCGTCTACTGCCAAAGGGCAGGCGTGCTTGGATATTCATTGGCAATGTTAAAATCTTTGCTGGAGAAACCTCTCTGCCCTCTGCACCCCAACGAGAAGCAAGTATAAGCATCGGGGAGGAACCACAGCATACATATCTATGACGAGGAAGAAGGACGCAGAAGCTGACAAGTAGAAAGTTAAAGACATTGTTGGACTGTGGCTTGGTTCAGGACACTTTTTCAAGCCATCTTTGAAAGGGTTAAGGGAAGCTGATGCAAACACTCTGTGCTGTTATATCACAGTGAAAGAACATTGTTTATTTAAGCCACAGAGGAGCTTCTTAAAAAACTTTGGACTGATGCATGCTTAAGCCTTGATAAGAAGAGAAATATGTCAGACTTTGATCGTGGCTTTGATAATTGGAAAAGAGTGCAATATCCCGACTCGTTCCACACTGAGTTCTTGTTCGGATTTGCCCATGGTGTTATCCAATGACAATGTTTCAAGGATTCTATTTGAGGTTTTTCTCTATGTGCCGCGCTCATATCCAGCAATTGTAGGGAGAACTTCCAACATTCATGCTTTTTTGCAAGATCCTAAAAAGAGCCCGATTGTAAGGAGACTACATGCAGCAATCATCGAGCAAGTGTTGCAGTTACCTCAGTATAGCAGGGATAGTACAAATGCCCCTATCACATGATGCTGCACACAGACTTGTCGGAGGGTTTTCTTTTGTCTGATTGAAGAATACCCACATCTTGTTGGCAGACACACAGACATGCTCACATTTCTAAGGGATCCCAGAAACACTGAAAATGTGAGTGTAATCTTGGGGTGAATTATAATTCAAGTGACCCTATATTTTGAGAGAATCCACAGGACGGTGGTATGAAACTTTCCTTCAAGGGACAGATCGAGACGGTTGCTGGTAAAGACAGACTTTTCGTTTCATGCTGAAATAAGTTTGTCATGTATTCTGGACTAAAACAGTTTTGAAGAGTTGATTGGGAGCTGGTGTATGTCATTGAACTGATCTAGACATATTGGGCCTCATTACAACCCAGGCGTTAAGGGTTTAACGGCGCCGTCAGCGCCGTTAACCCTTAACGCCTGATTACCATTTTAACGCCTACTTTTAGCAGGCGTTAAAATGCAAGGCGCTAACCCGCCTTGGTGCTAATTACGGCACCGTAATTTACGATGCCGTAATTAGCACCTTCCCCACTCCCATTATGCCCTATGGGGCAAAATGGGAAATGGGGATTTACCGCCCCACTCACCTTGGAATGGGGCGGTAAATCCGCCATCCACCATGGTGTAAACAGAGTTTACACCATGGTGGTAAAGTAGGGAACTTACCGCCTGGGTTGTAATGAGGGCCATTGAGAGAGGTTTTCTTCTTGCTGGAGACATTTATATTTCGTATGGTTAAAAACTGGTTTCACAGAAATAGAGATCGAGAGTTTGTTCGCAAAACAGCAACTTTCAGGAGGAGTGCTGATGTATTAAAGATTACTTTTTTCCTTCCTTAGGCAATAAAGATGGGCAGCACTAATAGCAATTTTGTGATACCTGATGTAGAAAGACACCCACGTTGTCCAAGGAATAGGTGTTGTACATCAACATACATTTGCCTTATTTATGGTTGCATTTTGTTTATAATCATACTGCACTCACTCACAGTTCACACGTCTTATTATTTTGATGTACATGGAGCCAAGACTCCAGTGAACCTTCCTGAGCTAAAGGAAGTAGCAATTGTGGCAACTACTAAGCACTCAAGACCCTATGTAGTTATTCCTGTTCCAAAGGAAGATGACCAATTACCTGAGTCAAGGTAATATGAGTCAAGGTCATATATATATATATATATATATATATATATATATATATATATATATATATATATATATATATATATGTATATATATATATATATAAATGTATCTTGGCTACAACACTTTGTCAATGTTTTTTTCTTGTAAGCATGTGCATACAGGTTCAGGCCCTAAGTGCATACATATCATTTTCATTTTCTCACTATGGTTACTTTAATCAGGGCTCACCACACCTATTCGCTTTGTCACAGGTCCAATATTAAAAACTACACCACACAAAGCGCCTTTAGCTTGTGTGTGCAGCTGTTTTCCTAGACTCAAAAGTGTTGTGTACTTTCTAATTACTTATACATGTCTAATATCCTGTCCAGCCAAAACAAATATTTGTTTTAAAATATTCCCCCCCTCAGCAGAACACCCCCATCTTCCCTATTCACTGTGCAGGCTGCTGGGGAGCTTTGAAAAGTAATGGGGAGTTTAGTATACAATGGGTCATTAGGCACAGCAGTCACATGCCGAATAAAGATTACAGGCGCCTTGGTGCTCCGCTTCATTTATAATGAATGGGGCCATGCAAATACAGTTTAATCACACCAGGCACATGGTGGCATGTGATTACAATGTCCTCAGGGCTTCATTGCAAGGTTGGATCATTCTGATGTGGTTTCATATCATTTGTAATAAACAGAGAAACCGTAATAGCTGGCCTTGTGTGTGTGTCATTATCTGTGAATGTTCTGCCCTGCCTCAGCATCTTCATAAAGGGAAGCTGCAGCTGTGTTGATGGAACACTACTCTCTGCACACCAGGGAGAATGGTAGAATGCAGTGCCCCAGCATTTGCATGCATGTGCCTGTGCATTTTTTCCCCTGTAATTAGATCTTCACTTTTCATGTTGTTATATATTATAAACTATATTCAAAGGTCCTGTAACTCAGCTGTTTTTAAAAAAAAACATAGCACAGGTTTTGGCATAATATGTTCACAAAGTTTGCGTATCAGGGCATGTCTGGGCATGCTTGCCGATATAATTTTTACATTGAAACATTTCGATATAAAACATTTTAATTTTCATATAAATTTTTGTATATAAACATTCCAATATAATTTTGATATGAAAAAAGTATGATTTTTTTAATTTAAATTTTGATATAAAAATGTACATTATTTTGATATAACATTTTTTATTTTGATATACAAATGTGTAATATTTTTATATAAAAAATGTTTTTGATTTTGATATCAAATTATTTTTTTTTATATCACTTTTTTAATTTTGATATTAAAAATGTATATTATTTTGATATACATTTTTAAAATGTTTGAATACAATTGTTGTAACATTTGTATATAAGAATTATTTTTAATTTTGATATCAAACCTTTTTTTACATTAATTTGTTTTTTATTTGGATATTTAAAAATTGATATAAAAATGTTTAATTTTGATATAAAAAATCTGAAATCATTTTGACATTAAAAAAATCCGAATCAGAAATGCTTGATATCCCATCAAAAAATGGATGTCACATTTTTTTAAAAAAATGTATATAAAATGTTTTTGATATCTAACATTTTTGATATCAAGCCACATTTTTTGATAGTACATTGTTCAGTGTGTCTAGGCCATTATTACCAAATTACTCTGAATTCAAGCAGACGTTCAAGGCCAAAAGATAATGATGTGTCATTATATAGCGCTTAAGCCCTTTATATAGAACAAACATACACAAAATATCACCTAAAGTGTGTTGGTATTCATTTATTAAACTCAGAAGGATGACAGGCTGAGTTGGCCCTGCCGGGATTCAAACCTGCAACCTGCAGAGCACACACATAGCAACAGCAAGCACTCAACCCACTGAGCTATCTTACCAGCTATCGCTATCTTACCAGCTAAAGTAAAATGAGCAATTACATGTCTGAATGTTCTCAAAGTCAGAAAGCAAATTACACCTCCTTGGAACAACCTCCCAGGGAATCTAAGATTAGAAGAAACTATGGTAATTTCAGGAAATTACTGAAAACCCACCTTTTTCAATAGCCTCCAGACTTTTCAGGGTCTCCCACTAGTATACATATGATTACCAGCCCTTCCTGAACTGTTTTCAGTTCCTACTGTTTTCAACATGCCTCTTTTCTCGGGTGTTCTCCGCGCCCTGATGCCCGCGGGCTGTCGGCGCGTTATAAACACATAGACATAGACACTCTGTAGTGGATACATTAAACTGGTAACTGAGATTTAACAGCAGGTCAGTTCATCTGCAGGTGTGGTTCAAAGTTGGCCACATGTTAAGCCTGCGTGGATCTGCTTTTCAGACTTCAGAGGTTGGCAACATGCATACCATTGAGAGGGTTAATAACTGTGTATTAAACAATTTAGAGGAGCGCAGGGAAAGCAGCACAATCACAAAGCATCCCGTACTCTGGGAACCAGTTACCTCATACATGCAAACAAACATCCCGAACAGCATGCCATGGAGATAGGAAAGATGGACACAATACAACAAAGCATTCATTTTGGCACAATGAAATCAAGTGTCACTTTATGTGCTATGGTCTAACATTTTTACACTGTACACAAGCTTTTAGGCACAAGGCTTTTGTCATGTGACCGAGGAAACATAAATGGAATGTCTTGTGATGATCGTAACAGAGACAACGGCAGAAAAAACATGCTATCACTGCAACTTGGAAAAGCAAAATACATAGTCCGAAATGGATGCTTATTCTACTCTAAAATCTTTTTGTGAGTTTTTGTCTGCATAGTGAATTTGAGGTGTTTAAGAACAAACTAAATCAGTGACTCACCCCCTGAAGTGTGCCTGAAATACACTTTTAATGAGTCTAGCAATTATTGTATAGAATTCCAGAAAGACAAATTATTTGTTATTCCTATGCTTTTTTATTTAGAGTCACTGCTCAAAGTGTTACACTTGTGGAACCCCCTATTTGTTTTAAGAGGCCTGCACATGAAAGCCCGACATTCCAGAAACAAAGAGTTACATGGCGCTGGCCAGAGCCCAGGAGCTTCCATTTGAAAATAACATTTAAAAAAAAGATTTTTTTTAATTATTTTTTTGTAGGGGTAGGAAGGGAGACCACAGGGGTAGTAAGGGCGACCTCAGGTGTCACTGTTGTGTCCCCTGGCCACCCCCAAATGACGTCCATACTTGTAGAACCCTTTATGATGACAGGGTCACTGTGTGGCAACCCTGCCCCATCTCTACTCTGGCAGCGCCCCTGCATGGCAAATCTGCCTGCGTTGCTGAAGGATTCTGTGTGAACACAGCCTGTGCGTCTCCCCTGGTCCATGTGCCGACGGATACAGGGAGCGTCTAACCGGGTGATCCCGATGCCCCCTGCAATCTGGATGCCGCGTTAGCGCGGCATAAACTGTCTGGCTGGGTGCTGCCACCAACTGTGTGTGTGGCCCGGGTGCCCCCGAGCCAGACACCACACTGGTATGCCTTTCACGGTGCACCCCATTCTATGTGACTGTTTTGTGATTTGTGAAATGTCGTTTCGCCAGTGAAACACATTCAAGTTACAATAAATATATTTATATAGTAGCATATTAATAAACGACCTCAAGGTGCTCTAACCATCAATAACTATGGTGCATTCTCTTTTGTTATATAAAACTATTTTAAATCCAAATGTACGGTGCTGAGTCAGCTGGGAGCATGCGCATTGCTTTATAACTATTGTCAGAAAGAAATACAGAATGTAATGTCCTGTGTTAAATAATATTATAATGGCAATTCGTGTTGGTGTCCCTGATCGCACAGTGTGAAGAATGACGAAATAGTTTACTTGATTGTCTAAACCAAGAAAGCGGACGCCTTGATGGAGGTCATCAGTAAATTACTGTAGCGCCATGAAGTCTTAAAATACCTATCATCTAGAAAAGAATGTAACTCTTCTGTGAGGCAGCTTGAGGAACTGAGGTGGGGGTCCGGGGCATACACAACTTCCGCTTGTAAAAAGTCAGCAACGGCGCCTTCGCCAATGCCTGTAATTGCCAACGAGTGACAGCCAGAGATAAATATTATAAATCCAGTGCGCAGGTCTACCTCAAACAAAGCACTCCCCAAACCAACGGTCCTCGATTATGCGAGCCGTGGACCTGAGGGACGGCAGCAGCTGACGTGCACCGAGAACCGGCGCAGAAAGGTCACAGGCGTGCTTCTCGTGCCTGCGTGCTGCGGCACCCAGGAAGGCACTCCGGAGTCGCGCAGTACTGCGGGGCTTTGCCATTCAACAATTCTTTTCAAGTACCCGTGTAGGGAACGGAAGAAATCCACCAAAGGCGTGAAGCAAACATTGTTCCTAACAAAATCAAGGTTTATAATTGCATATTCAAGTATTGACATGCACACGCAAACTAAATAGCATTATTTCTGATATTCCCCACACGTTTATAACTTTGTATTGTAATTGAACAGGCAATGGGAGCCTCATTTTAAATTGGGCGGAGCAGAAATAGACACGTGAAAGCGAGGCGCAATTCTTGTACGCCACCATTTCCTGCTCCGACCCTTTTCCAAGCAGTAACAAAGAAGAGGAAAGAGACTGAGCAGAGATGAGATCACCATGCTCACCTCGTCTGCATACCTCTCAACTCACATGCTTTTGACGGTTGACACCCGCCATTTAAGAAGTGCTCTCACCTGCCATGTCCATTGCACGCCCATATCTGTGAACGGGCTTTCAGGCAAAAATACGATCCAGTGTTTTCACCTGTACAGTGGCCATAAAGGGTTAAGAGCTATGCCTCTTGTCCATGCTTTTCATTTTTTCACCTGCATGGGATTTTCATGCTGGTGCAAAACAAATGGATTCCAATCGAATTCGCCTCGGTTTTGCACCTGCTTAAGACCCAGCGGATTCCATAAGAATCCAAAAATAAATGCTGCCTGCAAAGCTTAATTTGCAAATGGGACTTCACTAGACAGAGAGGAAAACTAAAGAGTAAATGCAGGTCTTTAACTGGCCGGGGCTAGCCGGGCCAGATCCCCTGAAGTCTCTTAATAATCTCTCTAATACAGGACAGTGCCAGGGCTACCTAAAGTCCACAGTTGCCCCAGCCGATGAGCCCAAGCCACCTTCCAAGACTTTTTTTTCGAAGTTCTCGCTCATGCGTGAGAGCTTCGAGCTGTAGAATAAAATGCCTTTTCTGCCAAAATTGAGGTGCAGGCCCCCGTGCCTGATGGGGCTGGCACCACAATTATTGAAGAATAGGTAATACTTCTAAAAGCCAAGGCCTTTTTTCCCAACGCCTGAAGCTCCTGCTCATACACGAGAGCTTCAGGCATTAGGAAAAAAGTCCTTGACCTACTTTTGTTTCATAAACACTTGTGTATAGGCACACTAAAAATTACCAAGAAAGAAGAAAAACAAATAAGAATGATGGCGCTGGCCTCCTGAGGCGTCCATTTAACTAAGAGATGTCTCGATCACCGAAGAGTGATCACTGCACATCTTAGTTGAAGGGAAGCCTGGCAGGTGTCAGCACCACCACTAAGGAAGAAAAGCACTGGGGCGACCCTACACCAGATATTCCTTTAATGAAGAGATGCAGGGATCAGCACCCTCTTCCCCTGGGGGAGGGTGATGATCTCGGCAAAGGGCTGCCTGGTAGGGGTTGCCTGCCGCACGTTAGGCCATGCCCCCTTCTAGGCCACATCTCCTTAATGAGCCCAGACTTCCCAGACTTAACTTCCCATGCCACTTAAACCCCTGAGTAAACAGGAAAACTCCCTGGGGTCATTATGCATGAAATGCTAATTGCATGCCGGTGAGCATCATCGTTTGCGCTTGCGTGCCTGTGTGTCCTCTGCGTTCAACTTTAAATGCTCACATGGTGGAGTGGCACATTAAAGAGTAAAATATGGTGTATTCCAGTTGACTCTTTCATGCCTCTCCACCTTGTTACTGCTGCAAATTGTAGTAATGCGAGGGATGGAGGCATAAAAGCCCTGTGTCTCACTTGTATGTGTCCATTTCCTGCTTAGCCCCATTTAAAACAAGCATTTACAATGCCAACAGATTAAAACTTTGTGCAGGCATGAGGAAGGCATTGCCAGGCACTGCCATAGTGGTATTAACTGGCCATCGATGGTAGCAGCTACACAATGGTGCAAGTACCTGGCATAAAATAGCAGTGCCTGGCAAATGCCTAATACTTACACAAGCAAAATTGCTGGATTTTTGCCAGTGATTGTTTTCAACAAGACTTCAGTGAAGGACAAGCATAGTGCTTATAAATCACGTGGCTGAAAGCAGACCTGGTTAAGACATTTGTATTACATCAGTAGCGCGTTTACAGTTCCAATTAAGTCATTAACTCTCAGAAGACTGCTTAGAAAAAACACTGTCAGGCCATTCAAGCACAACGTTTCATGGTAAAGCTTGATGAAGGTAACTCTAAGAGATCTGAGGAGGATGTGTTCTGGGCAGGGAGCAGCAGGAATTGGGTTGGAATGGCCGTAGGGATTAGCATGGGCAGTTAATGGGTGGGTAGATAACCAAACAACACCTACAAGCTTTGTGTACCTCCTCACATGCCATTTCTCCCTAGCTGTACTCAAATTCAATAGTTTGGGCTTATAGGTGGCCCAAAGCTGAAACAAATGAGACTGTATGTGCTTTAGCTTCTTCTGAAATCTTTAAACATTTTTGGTGACTACCAGTGGGCTGCTATGGCTCAGTGTGTACTCTTTTTGACAATCACTTTAAAATATAGTGTAGGAGAAGAGTGCAACCATAATGGCCGCCATCTAGCTTAGCTCCGGCTTCCCGAGAGACACCGTTCCCATTGTCTCTCTAGCAGGGCTTGAGGAGGGGTGTGTTTAGCTACCTGGACAGTGGAGAGACCCGTGAACCGGCTGAACTGTGAACATGGGTCCATGGTCGCAGAGATCACTAAGAGCTGGGGGTGAGGCCTGACATGGAGCCGCGCCTCCCACGAAGCTGCCCGACGGAGCTCTGGCGTGTGAGCATATGACCTGCCGGATGGTGCTCTGTGCCCCTGCAACTACAAAGGACAGATAGTCTGAGGAGGAGTCATATGGAGTCGCAGCTCCCCACCTCCCGTAGAGCCAGAACATGTCCTGCCGCCAATGCAGGTAGGGGTGCGCTCACTATCCTCCTCGGTTACTCTCCATTTGGCCGCATAGTCTGCCTGAAATGGGGAATTGCCTGCTTGGCTGACCTAGGGGCATACCTAGTGTCCTCAGGAGATGGCCTCCTGGAGACTGCGAGGGGTCTGAATAGGCAGTGGCCTTAAGGTTGTTGTGCTCAACATCCCCTAAATACTGAGGGAAACCACCTCCCAGAACAGAACAGTCCCATGGAGCTGTCTCCTGGAACTATCCACCTGGGGCACCGGAAACTTTTCTTGGTCACTACAGGGGATATAGGGGCATAGCTCATGTCACCACACAAAGCTTCCAGAAAGACCAATAAACAACCATTACTATGGTCCACAGGCACCAATGGGGTGAGCTAGGTGGAATAGCATAGCTGAGGATCACACGATAATCCATGCGGAAGTGGTGAGGGGAAAACCGATAATCCTGCTGCACTAACCAGGAGGCACCCCATGGAGTCTCTGGATGCATTAAAAGATTAGCTGTCACACACACTCAAAAATGAGATTCAATAAACCACTGAGGACATTTAGAAATAGGTGGCAGACCTCACCAGTGAACTCCAGGAGCACACCATCTTGGAACATGCATAACCACTTGAACTCCTTTTGAGAGGCTAGTCTGTCAGGCGACACTTGGTTTTATTGATCCTATTGCATTTATATTCAAACAAGTCCATATATTCTGTCGTGTCTAAACTGAGTTAGGTGGGAAGGAGTCAGCTCAACCACCTTGCAAATAACATTTAATCCACAAACTCAGAGTATAGGAACTGCGCCAGACTCTTGTGATTGCGTTACTCAAGTTTTTATTCCATGCCCTATAGTGATGACACATGTTTCGGCCACTGGAGGCCATTCTCAAATCAGCGCTAGTGTTACTATCATAAGTAATCATATGTACAACATTGGGATAAATAAGTAAAAATAATAGTATTCACAAAAATTGAAAGGAAAAAAAAATACCACAAAAAGCAAGCATTGGAGATTGCAGAATTCACAAAATCAAAGTAAAAAAGCACCAAAATAATAAGACACCAAAATAATAAAACACTTGGAGAAGGGTCGGATTGTCAGGTAATTTGGAGAGTTTTTGAGAAAGATAGCACAATGGACAAAAGACAAAAAACAAATAATCAAGGTCAGGTTACCACAATGTAAATAATACAAGAACAGTCGACCATATTATTCTCATATGGTAGTGTATAAAGTTAGTGTTCCACATTACCTTTGCTGCGTTATCACAATAATAATTGTTGTTGTATGTGTACCAATTTAAAGGGTCCGATCCCTGCGGGTAAGTATCGAATATTGCATTCAATTTCTCATATTTGATGTTACCGGATTGTTCGATTAGATTCTACATTCATCTTGTATTCTTTTTTAATTAGAAAAAGTCTTCTTTTCTCAATTGGGTTCCATTAATAATATATGCACATAATATATTCCCATCATTACTTTTAGTCTATTCCCATTTCTTTCATGGTACCGTTACTTCAGTTCATTGTTTGTTTATGCTGTTCGTTTTATAGAATATCCGATGTGGATGTGCCCATCCTTTGTTCCCTTTATTTACGTTTCCGGGAATCGCCCGTTTTAAAGCCCTTATCTTTCCTCTTTGATTCAAGTACAACACATTTCACACATGTGCCATTACATGTCCCTATGGCTATATATAGTCATTGTGCCGAGCGCGGTGCGTTTATAATTTAGATTCCTAGTTTCGCTCTACATGATCTAAGTTGATCTGATTACATCTACGGTCTCTTAGCTGTGTGTCGCGCGATTCGGCGTCCCTCACGTTGGCTCAATGTTGCAGCTCGTGAGGGTTATACTAAAGAGCATTCAGATGTTGCTCGGGCAACGATAGCTGCTTAAGCCCTTCCTTTGTGTTAACTGGTGCGATTAGTGCAAATACAGCGGCCATCTTTTAGGGAAGTTCTTGCCTTTGATTCTATTCAAAACTCTAGGTACTATTTAAATATTTACCGATAATGTTTAGTTATATTTTAGATTCCCATATATGTTTTGAAATAATAGTTAATGGGGTGTTACGGCATTCTGGAATTCTGCAATCTCCAATGCTTGCATCTTGGAACATGTCCTCCCATTTGACAACTCGCCTGTTCTCTCAGTGCGTTCTAATAATCTGAAGATCACCATAGAGCCAACGGGTATATTAGGGCACTAAGGCTTACAGACGCTGCTCAACTTCAGGGCCCTTGACCATAGTTTCTTCTTCAGTTGTAGTATATATGGGCAGTTCGAGAGTCTCCCATTGCCTACCCAGAGCACCTCCTTCTGCAAGTACGGCCGTACTGCAGTTTGCAGCAGCGCCGTGTCCAAGTGGCCTCATTAGACAGCCAAGGGACAAACTGAATCTGTCTGGCTAAACAGTATAACTCAAAGTGCAGAAGCTTTATAGCTCTGTCCGCAAAGTCCATGCTGAGGGTATCAAAGGTACGTTTATGTTTTTCAGAACCCCATAAGGACCCACTCACCATGGTGTTCAGGGACCTAAAAAAGGCCTTGGAATTGTTGAGAGGGACATTAGTAAAGTGATATAACAAGCAGGGGAGAACCACACTTTTAATCAAAGCTGCACAACCCATCAAGGACAGGAGGCAGCCTCTTCCATAGATTTCTCTATTCCTCCAAACACTTTCAGAGTGTTTTGTTCTTGAGAGGATCGTGCCTCATGAGAAATATTCATCCCCAGGTAATGGAAGGTGTTTAAGGGCAGCGTACACCCACTCTCAGAGTCGAACGCTTTAATTGCGTCCAGAGAAGCCACCACACAGTGGCTCTCTCATGATGCGGTCCTATTTGTGACAGAGTGTAAACACCATAAATTTAACGAGGTGCTCGTGCCCGGGCTGAATCCCATCTGATCTGGATGTTTAAGGGTAATAATCACCTGTCTCAGTATTCCAACCAAGAGGGCAGTGAGGATCTTACAATCCTGATTC
Organism: Ambystoma mexicanum; assembly: GCF_040938575.1. Taxonomy (NCBI): domain Eukaryota; kingdom Metazoa; phylum Chordata; class Amphibia; order Caudata; family Ambystomatidae; genus Ambystoma; species Ambystoma mexicanum. The sequence continues at coordinate 577,662,308 of NC_090934.1, forward strand.
ACCATGCAGAGCAGCCTGTAGCAATCATAGATCTGTTGTGGTTTATCCGGTTTGAGCATCGGTACAATCATTGATTGTCTCATACTCAAAGGGATTATACCTTGCTCATAGGCCCCCTGAAATGTTTCCAGCCACTTTGGGTCACTTCTGCAACATATTCCCTGTAAAACTATGCTGGAACACCACCCACCAGGTTTTTTCCCAGTTGGCAAAGATAATATTGCTGCCCTCAGTTTCTCTTCCGTCAATGGGGCATCTAATCAATCTACATGTTCTTGCATCAGTTGAGGCAATGCAATTTGGGATAGTGTGTGCTAAATCTCATCAACATCAGCCTTCCTGCCTTCTCTATTCCTGAAAGTTTCCATTGATCTCCAATTGATATCTCCATATCTCCTCTCACTCATCTACAATTGAGCTAATAGTAGAGTGCTGCATTTCACTTCGCCATAGCCATGCCAAAATCCTGCCCGTCTTGTCCCCCTGTGTGTGCAGCCTCTCCGCGCATACATCAAAGTCATGTTTACCCAGTCACTCTAAGGCCCCAATGCCCCTCTGCCTAAGAGTCATGAGTTCCCTTTCCACTGCACTATCCAGTAGTGGTGAGTTTTCCAGCCGTTTATTAGCTGCCTCAGTTCTGAACAGTTTGATCAGTAAGGATTTCCTAACTCCCCCCGCCTTTGCAATCACCTCCCCCCTCATTACTACTTTAAATGTTTCCCATAGAATATCAACTCCCTCGATGCTGCCAGTGTTCACATCAAAGATTTCAGCTATCTTATCTGCCAGGTGGTCCCTACATTGCATGTCCACCAGTGCTTCCACCCTCAGTCTCCACGTTGCAACAGGGGACATGTCAGTATCTATCCTCCAGGTGTCAAGTAAAGGGGTGTGGTCTGACAGCATGCTGCCCATGTAGGCTGTGTTAATAAACTCACATATATGTTCCCGTCCTGTAAATAGGTATTGATTGCATGTGTACACCTTGTGTGGGCATGACAAATATGAGTAGGCCCTGCGATCCCCATTCATCCAACTCCAGATGCCCACAAGCTCCAAATCAGCTAATAATTTCCCAAGGACTCTTGCCAGAAGTGCCGGGTATATATGCTTAACATCTGATCTGTCCAGCCTCGAGTTCAGCATGCAGTCAAAGTCCCACCCACCTCCAAATTCATATTACATCTCAGTAGGAGCAGGGCGCAAAGCAAAGTGCGGAAGAAACAAGTGGCAGCATGGTTGGGTGCTTAAGTATTAATGATGCACACTTCTCCGTGTTCCACATACCCATGGACAAATACCATCCTACCTTCATCATCAGTGCATGCTTCCCGCAGCTTAAAAGGCATTGTCGGTGCCCCCCGCATCAGTACTCCGCTAGCATATGTACAGTAGGTACCTCTGTACCCAACCTCACCCCACCTCCCTAAAACAAGAGCCTGCTTTTTGGCCTTAAAATGCATCTCTTGCAGTAGCGCTGTCTCTGCATGCATCCTAAGTAGATACAAGCCCACTCTGTTGCGCTTAATGTATCTGTTCAGCTCCCGAACATTCCAGCAAACCGTATTCAACTCATTAGCCATGCAACCACACATAGAGAAGTTCCCTTCCTCCTACCAGGCGTCCCACCCGCCCTTCCCAACAAATGGAGCAACAGTCCTGACAACAACCAAAATACATCATGTCCCGTCTATGCATAACTCGTAGGTCTATGCTTCATCCCATATTGTCCCAGGTATTGTGCCCCATTTCAGTACCTAAAGATTCCTTCCCTGCTTTCAAAATCCAAAGACCACAACTTATCCGCAAGCAACCAAACTACAACATAAAACCAACTGTACAAAAACATAACTTAATAGCACCATACATTTGAAGCCAATCTGCCTCTCCTTCCCCACCCTGACCTCAGGTAGTGGTTGTCAGTTGAGCACCAAAATGAAGGTACTTCCAAATTAGCAAACGCCGGAGGGTAACCAGACGAGGAGCACCACAACCAAAAGTAGCTTCAACACATTTGTGCCTCCTGCATGAGCCCCCGACATTGCCCCCAAAATCTTGTCCCATTGTAGTCAGGGTGAAGAGCCAGTGCAGTGTGTATAGTGAACATGAAAATCCATTCCCAATCCTGAAAATTTAGGATTTTTGCAATCCTCGGCTTTCTGTGGTGCTCCTGGTGGCGGCCTCTTAGCCAAGGATATATGCACCCTTTCAACCGTGAAACCCTGTGTCAACGTTCCTGGCCCAACCTCCTGCAGTAGCATGTTCTCCACATAAGTAGTCAATCTCTGCCTTCCTCTCCCACCGGGAGACCCAGTATTCTGATGTTACTCCTTCAGGCCCTCCCCTCAGCATCATCCGCCCTGTGCTCCAAAGTCTTTGCCTTTGTTGTCAGATCCTGCATTAGCATGCTAAGTTCTTTTGTGGCGCTCATCATTTCTTTCACGTTCAACTCAGATACTCCCACCCTCTCCAAAAAGGAATGAACATCCTGCCTGAGTAAGCCAACATCTAGCTTCACTTCAGCACTCTTAGTTTTCACGGATGGCCGCAGTGTTGTTATCTTCTCCAGTGACACAGTCTGGGTCAACAGCCCAATTTCCCCCACCTGAGTTATAGTGGAAGGAATTCTTGCATTGCGCCTGTGAGCAAAAGCCTCCATTTACGTTTATTTGTCACTGTCCATGGCTCTATAGTCCGGCATGCGATATGGTCAGTCAACAACCTCAATTGGGCAGTATGTGCCGTGTAACGGCAGAGCAGCAACACACTTCCCTTTGAATCAGTACAATATTATCCTCCAGTGGTGCACAGGTGACACTATGACTTATTATGGCCTACAGTGCACCTCAGGGGCTTCAATCTCACCACACTCAAAATCACAACCTCCCAGGGCCTAGAGCGCACCATGAGTAATGGCAGGCGAGGGCAATTTTATTGCCGCCTCCCACGTTGTTCAGTCAATCATCTCAAGCGACTCTGTCCTCTAAAAGGGCTTGCTGCCCCTCCCTGTCGCTGTCTCACCTCTCAAGCCGCCCTGTGCATCAATCCTCTTCCCATTTGATCCAGGGCTCAGGGTTCATGCAATGGCTCCCCCTCTTCTCCTCAAATGTCCTCTCGCTCCGACTCTTAGTGCCTCCTTACTGCCTCTCCACACTCACTGACCCAGAAAGCAACATCTGCCTGCCCAACTCGTGGACCCTCTACACAGCCAAATGCTAATCCTCCCGCAGACGTTTTGCCTCATTTCTCAGAGATGTTCCACTGGCCTCTCCAGTCAGGGCACCATCTTAGCTACAGGCACCACTCTCCCCCGACACCGGATCTCGACACCGCCTAGCCACTGAAACAGGCGTCCTGCCCACGGCTACTGCAATATTTCAGTCTCCACCTTACAATCTACTGGGATTCCGTTGGTTAATGAGCATGGGAACCATTCATTATAGGATATGCCAGGAGCTCATGTGGAGCACATCTTTACACCATTGCTGCTGGCCACGCCCCATGTACAGGTAACTCTTAACTTTCGAACACAAGAGCCTATGTCCCAACTATGGATGAAACGGAACCCTTCACTGTTAAATGACCCTGTTGTCTGCTGGGACATATAAGGTACTATTGAGGACTTTTTTGTGAGCAACGGGCCAAACACTATGTCAAAGAACACCAGTTGTGGTGCTTTTAAAGCTTATATAAGAGTAAAGACACGCCCACAAACGTACAAATACAACCTACTAGGGAAAAAGGGCCAAGAGATTCTTGCAAGGATAACAAGTTTTAATCACACAAAAATAGGTATACCAGCAAAGAACTCTACCGCCCAAGAACGTTCTGCCGAACAATGGTACAAGCAGAGTGTTATAAGGAAACAAATCATCATCAGTGACGTAAACATATACAGTAAAGACGTGTGTGAATGGATTGTGAGACCTTATACATGGTCAGCCTGCTCCATAGGTAATGCCGGGCCATTGGCCCCAGTCCAGTCCATCCGTCTTCCATCACGTGGGGTCTGCTGGGCTCATCATCTCCATGGAACCAAGGTACAATTTGCAATTAGTTACTATACTCTATCATTATGGCGTGCACCTGGGAGGCTCGGGCCTGGCGCAGGGGGAGGCTTAAAATCAGGATGACCCATACATTCTTCACTCATTCTGTATCATATTATCTACACCCAAGGCTTCCACCCTCATTTTGGACTAGAATTTATTCCACCCTGTACCTTGCATTACAAATCTTGTAATTATGAAATAAGGTGCAATGGTTGTGTTCTTTTAGATCTTTTATGGCCAGTGGGTTTATGGTTGGTAGTCTGGGGTCACTTACTATCGTGGAATTCAGGGGTCTTGGAATGGGACCGTTGTGGGTGCCATAGCTCATGGTTGGCTGGGTGGGGGTCGGATGCCTGCTTTGGCCTTGCTGTGGTGAATGTGCACTTTGAGGCATCTGGTGCAGACTTGCGGCCTTGCAGCGCACATTTCTTCTCAGGATAACACGTACTGGCAACAGTTGTGGAACAAAGGAGAGTTTCTATGGAGGCTAACAGCATGGGTCTGTCATCAGCGCTTGGGCCTATTCAGGTTTCTTTGTTAGTTTTGTGGTCTGTATCTACCACGCAGCCATGCAGGCCTGAATGTTTCTACCATAACTACAAAATGGCGCCTGTTTATATGCACGCACTAAGTTTAAGCATCTACATTTCGCATAGTATTGTGTTCATGCAGGGCCTCTTAATATGCCCCTGGCACATCACACGTGTATTTATGGGATTCGCCTTACTCTAAGGCACCTACGGGGTTGGGATTGGTTCATCTCCTTCCCAACAAGAGGTATGCTCATCTCAAAATCAGCAGTCCTTAATAAGCTAAGATGTGAACGATTTCAACTTCTCGTGTCTGAGATAAAGGATCTTGAAGAGAAATTCAGATGCTCTGGTTCACGTAAACCTTTCTGAGAGTTAAAACAAGCTAGGGTGCAGCTTAATATGCTTGAGGCGTCCAGGGCAGAGTTCACCTTGCTTAAAGCAAAACAACGCTTTTTTGATGGAAGAAACAAAGCGGGAAAGAGCTTGGCTTGGAGGCTTAAGAAGAAGGCTAGGAAATAATGGGAAAAAATGGAACAGGAGGGAAGCTGTTGCATACAGAAAAGGACAACCTTCTAGAATTTGAGAAATATTACAGTGCTCTCTATACATTGGAGAGACATGGGAACCTACATGTTAAAAATTTCCAAGATGCGTGCCTGCTCCCCTGAATCATCGATGAGCCGGGTGAAACCCCAAATGACGATATCTCGAAGGAGGAAATCTCTTAAGCCATTGCTCCCTGAAATGGGCCAAAGCACCTGCACCTATCCTAGCACCGTTTTACAAATATTTTATATAGAAGTTGTTGGGACACCTCCAAGTCTATTCTAATACATCTGGGCCCATCGAACGTCATCCAACATGATAGGGGAAGCCAAAATCTCATTAATCCATAAGGAGTGATGGGGCGCTGCCTTATGCTCTTCTTATCACCCAATAGCTGTGCAAAAAACAAGATTTTTGCCAAGAATCTGGCCAAATACCTAGACAATGCACGCCCCTCCCTAGTGGGCATGGAACAATCTGGGTTTGTTGTGGAAAAACAGGGCACAGACAATGTGAGAAGGGCAGTTGGGCTCGTAGAAACTGCCCACAGAACCCGTAAGCCAGCTATGCTCCTAGACCTGGACACAGAGAAGGCCTTTGGTCATGTCGAGTGGCCCTTTCTACATGCAGTATTGTGTAGACATGTTTTCTCCTTGTACTCCACAGTGACCGCAAGAGTTTCATCTAATGGACATCTCTATCTGGGCTATGTACTCACCAGGGGGACAAGGCAGGGATGCTCTGTGTTGCTCTTACTGTTTTCCCTATTAAAGGGATATAATAATATGACAGCGAACATAAGATCACACTGTTTGCTGATGATATAATCCCTACCTTGACAGAGGTGGAGACCACCGTTCCTACAATTCTCCAGCACCTCCAGAATTTCCAGGAAGCCTCAGGCTTCAAAATTAATCTGAACAACAGTGAGACCGTAAACATCAAAATTGACGAGACAGAGGTGGAATGTCTCAAAGGAATCATGTTCTTCAGATGGACCAAAAGTGCACTGAACAACCTGGCCATATATCTCACACCACAGTGCTCCTCCCTCAGGGAAACTACTGTAAGCTATCTAAATTAGCAAATTAGGGTGGACCTTAGAACCTGGGATGTATACACAATATCACTGCTGGGCAGAGGTGCCTCAATAAAGATGAATATTCTGATCAGACTGCTGCATATGTTTCAGGCCCTCTCGATAACAGTCCCTCCACAAGTGCTCCCCAAGTGCTCATGAAAGTACAGCAGGGGATGCACGCTCCTTTATATAGCAGGATCTTGAAAACTATGCGACATAGAACTAGGGATAGGAAAGGGCATGTGCTTTAAAAAATCAAGAAATATTACCAAGCGGCCCAGCTAAGAGTGCTATCAGAATGGATTTGCCCACACTACAATGAAGGATGGATATAAATAAAAGAACCAGTAACTGGGAAACCCCTCAGGTATATGCCCTGTCTCCCACGGATGGACAGACCCTTGGGCCTGTACAAATTCCCACCCACCAGAACAACCCTTTTGGTGTGGGATAGCCTTGCTTGTAGGCTGAGTCTGACCTTCTTCCCTTCTCTGATCACCCCTATACACATGAACACTGAGTTCACTCCAGCCCTGGATGGAAAAGGCTTTTCTAAATGGCGGCTGGGAATTCCTATCCCATATGTTTGAAAGGGGACAGATTTGGTAAATTGATTCATGCAAATACACGTTTGAGCTAGCTGAGCAGGAGCGCTTCAGCTGCTGGCAAGTGCGACATTGGGTACAGCAAACACATAATAAAACTGTGGCAGTTAGACCTCTGACATCATTTGAGAACATTATTTTAGACAACTGTAAAAGTGGAAGTAATATGGATCGTCAAAAATCTTCATCAATTCCGAATTACAAGTGTGATCACAAAAAAAGCGTTTACGATAAACCTTCAAGACAACATGACTTTGCTCCCAAAAACCGCAACAAGAGACAACGAATGATGGAAAGGAACTCGCCTAATCAGAAAAACAGAAGCAGTCGTACCTTCAAGTTGGAACGAATATTTGGACAAAGGTGATAAACTGATCTTAAATAGAAAAACAATAATGAACCTGTTTAACCAGATTCCAAACTTGAGACAACTGCGTTCAGATGACTTAATGATCGTGGAATTTGGTCAAAAGGGCTGCACGGACAGTACATATCTCCACATTGTCTCACTGGTGGTGAAGGGAATGTTACTGGACACATCTGAGAGCCTATTAATGTTAGGCTACGACCTGTGTGAAACTAAGCTTGACAAAAGAGATTGTGAGTGGCAAGGTTCAATTGGGAGAGAGAATGACCAGCAATCCCCACTTCCTGCTCATCGTTCTTCGACCTTCAGGGAGCTTGCAAAATCAAGAGAAAAGATAACAGATAATATAAAGTCCTCAAAAGTGGACACATCATAACACCATTGGAAGAACAAAAGACTGCTAGAACAGGCAGCATGTTCACCAAACCACTGCAACATAAGGGACAGGCACGACGACACCTACATATACAGCCCTAGTGACAATAAAAACTTCAGTAATACTTTGGGTATTGGTTGTGTGCCTCGTGGGCCTCTACCTAAACTGAAAATAACTTTTGAAAAAGATCTTTCGGTAGCCCACCATGAAGTAACAACCAATACTTCCATCAAAGGTTCAAAAGAAGAGGATCAAAAGAAGTGGGCTTGGATCCCGTAGGCTCTAGCAAGTCGATCATGTAATTAGCCATCAAAGAATGTGCAACATCAATCGTTGCATAGGGAGGGAATGACAAACTGTCAGTTAGTTCATAACCTACTGACCATGGGCTCTTGGAATACGAGAGGCTTTAACCATTTGACTAGCTCCAGTGACATACATTTTCAAAACTACAATGTATGATGTCTGCAAGAGACATGGCTTATGGCAAGACCAAACCTGGACGGCTACAAAATTGCCATGTCGCGAGCACAAAAGGTCCCAAAAGGACGCCCAACCTCAGGTCTAATAACAGCTATACGTTCTAAAAGTGTTTTACACCTTAAAAAAACGCTAGTTTTAAACACATTTATACAAGCATTATTGCTTTCTTGGCGCCAGCGAATGGCTCTAGCAAATGATGGCCCGGATGATACAATGTTGATAGGTAACACCTATTGAAACCCTTGTGCCATAACCAACGAAACCTTCTTAAGAATGATGGAAAAAGTAATCGATGAGGCAAACGCTGTCCACCAAGTAAACTACATAATAATATGTGGTGTCTAAATGCAACTTGTCCAGATACTGGTGAAAAAAAAAAACATGTCATAAAACCATCAACCTCAGCTGAGAGAGGCCTCCAGTGGTCAGAGCTAATGGATTCCAGGGATCTCCAGAATCTTCATTTGATGACAGATAAAAACAAGTCACGAATTCCAACATGGGAACATGACGGACGAGGAGCAACAGTCGACAATATGTATGTATCGAGAGAACTTTTCTCCCTCATTATCACATTTAAAGTGAAGAGAACCAAATACAGTGATCATAACATGCTGACCACTTCATGGAAAGCCCTGAAAAACTCACGACCAAAAATGTCGGCCCATGTGGAAGATTGTGACGGAGGCATTCGCCTACCTCAGTAAAGAGTCGATCAGCAAAATGACAAATGTGTATTTGGCAAACCGAATATCGGATGGCAAGGACTTGGGTACAGTAGCGGTTGAATATTATACTCTACTAACCGCCTACCAATCTAAATGGAAAAATGGGAGAAACATCTTAAAGCCGCACGTCCACACATACAGCACACCTCTGGTCGAAAAGAGAAGAGCCGTGCGGCAAATAAAGCGATTGTTGAGAAAAATAACCTCCCCAGAAAACGTGGAAAAAGTAAAAGTAGCACCAAGGGTTATACAAATTGGCTACTAAACTACCGGATAAAAATGTACCAAGAAGACTCAGAATTAATGCTCCACGTGGTATGTAGAAGAAAATCAAGAGAATTTTGGTCATTAATAAAATCCACCTCAAAAGTTATCATATAAATGACTTCCTACAAAACAATGTAGGTGAGCAGAGATGGGTGGAACACTTCACAGACCTTTTCCGAAGACCGTCAGTGAAACTCCACGTTCCCCGAGAACAATCGCCAACAACTTGGGATGTCCCATATGATGCTGAGACGATCTTGAGGAAATTCGGCAAGCTAAACTGTTCAAGGGCCCCTGGCCCTGGCGGGATTACCAATATCGACATGAAAAACCATCCAGAAGAATGGGCCCACTTCATTTGTGAAGTATTTAAAAAATGTGTACAAACAAAGTCAATACCAACATCCTTGAGGACCACAAACGTGGTTTCAATCTTTAAAAAGTGCACAAAAGAAAATCCGAGGAACTATCGCCCAATTGCCCTAATAGATCTCATTGGCAAAGTCTTTGCATCTTTAGCATTAGACAACTTCTAATCATGGGCAAAGCAGGCAGAATGTATAGACCCTTTTCAGGCGGCTTCGTCAAAAATATGGGAACAACAGCAAACATTCTGCTACTAAGCGCACTGAAGGTAAAGATCATGGAGGGAAGTCCAAGAGTTTTCATAGCCTTTGTTGACCTGGTAGGCTTTTGACTAGGTCAACCGTGAAATACTATGGTGAAAACTGGAAACATGGAAATGTCCGAACTCGATCTTGGAACCCATAAAAGTCTTCTATTACTGACATTGATGAGAGTGAGGCTCAGTCGTCTGGGCCAAATGTCAGAGGAGATCTTGACAGATAGGGGGGTAAAACAAGAATGCCCGCTTGCGCCAGCCTTGTACAATTCATAAATAGGAGACTTCAAGGACTACGAGCAACAAATATGATCTTTCCCTCCAACAATAGGAGAGGTGAAAGTTACAGCTCTTCTCTATGCAGATGACATCATTCTATTAGATCAGACTGCGGTCGGCCTCCAGTGGCAATTAAACAACCTTTCGGCATATATCAAGGAAAACAACCTGGAGCTTAATAAAGACAAAACCAAAATCAATGTCTTTTGAAAAACAAGTTAGAGAACTGAAAAGTTAAAATGGCACTTGGACAGAGTGCAGCTTGAAAAAGTAAAAGACTTTAAATACTTGGGCATAACACTGACCAAGAGTCCCCTTGAAAATCCAATGCAGGCAACTCTTTATAAAATTATCAGAACATTAGTTTCCCAGACAAAGGGCCTCATCACGACTTGGGCGGTAAATGTGGCGGATTATCCGCCGGACCTAAATAGCCCTAACGCCAAGGCACCCGGCGGATAATCCGCCAGATCACGAGTCATCGTACACGCGCCCCGGTCCCTGGCGTTAGCGCGATTAGCGTGAACCCTTAAATCCAGCGCGCCATCCGCTACCGCCACGTTGCGCTCATAGCGCGTGCTTTTAGCACGCGCTTAGAGCGCGCGGGAAACGCATCACCGCTGGAACGGGAAATAAAGCAGCGGCCATCTTGGAAATCCACGCAATCCAAGGCTGGAAAATGAGTCAAGAGCGCACTAGGGGCAAGTCTGCACTGGACAGGGTCAGGCAACCCAAGTTCAGTGACCAGGAGCTTCAGGTACTTGTGGAGGAGGCACTGACATACCATAATGAGCCGCAGCAGCGGAAAACCAGTGCCCATCGTAGCCCAAAGGCTCAGTGCCGTGGGGCGCGTGCCCCCGGATGGGGAGGACTGCCGCAAGCGGCTGAATGACCTGCGCGTGCGAGTGCGAGGCATCCTGTCCCAGCACAGGAGTGCAAGCAGGGCCACAGGAGGAGGGCCACCACCACCCCCACCCGACCTCACACCATGGGAGGAGAAATTGACGGGCCTGATCGACGTCGGAACTATCGAGGGCATTGGTGGAGCGGAGGCAGGGACTGGCATCAACCCAACAGCTTGTGAGTCCCATCCCCAAATACATGCATCTGAATGAGAGTGAAGACATGTGTCAGAGGCACTGCATACACCCGTAATTGAGGCCCACATCCCTAGAACGGTAGTGCTGCCTAGACGACCCCGTACGTGCAGTGCATGAATGACAGGGGCAGGGGATAGACTCCCATAGCCATAGGACAGCTACGTAGAGTGGTACTGTGCATCAACACAACCACAAAAGCCTGAGCGCAGTCCACCCCAACCACGCGTTCCCATGCAGTGTACCTCCATGCACATCCACAACAAGCACCACATGGTGACTGAACAGAATGCAAGTTGAGTGCGTCATTGGTACTGTTTTCAATCACATTTGTTGGCATGACCTGCATCACACAAATGTATGTAGCATTGTACTCAAACCACCCCCTATGTACCCCACAGGCACATGTCGATCCCAATAGCCCGGTGATGATGGGGATGAGGCCACACCGACAACGCGCCCACAACACCGTGCCTCCACCAGCACCAGCACCCCACAAAGACGCCACACCCAAGGGAGACAACCCAGGGGAACACCCACCTCACCCCAACGCAGCCCCACCAGACAGCAGCGGCAGCCACATGGAGGCGACCGGCAGCTCACCCCAAGCCACCATCCACAGCCCCGATGCCAAGGGAGAGAGGCCTGAATTGGAGCCCGACGTGGGAGCAACACCTCCACGTGGGCATCATGCCGCCGCACTACACTCTCACAGTAGTAGTGATGGAAAAGGGGTGTCAACACCCCAGGGAAGCCCAAGCCCAGGTAGACAGCAGGCAGGGACTCGCCATGTGCCTGTGCGTCGCTGCAGCACACCGCAGCCAGATGTGGACACACGTCCTATGGGAGCCCAGAGGACCAGCAATCTGAGCCAGGCAGCCCAGTCCAGGCTGGTGGCATTTCGCCATGCAGCCCCCCACGACATCACCCAATTCGCGGTCCACCACGTGACGAACCAGGGGAGCCCTTTGTCACTGGGGCAGCAGTCATGGGCCGACTGGACATCATCGAGGCCAAACAGGCCCGGGTTGAAGCCATGGCAAAGGTGAAGAGCAGGCACATAAAGGCTGTCAGTCATTCCATCAGGCATGGTTGCAGATACGTGGCGCGGGACAATGCGCATACACAGCAAGTCGTACAACAATGCACCGCTGCCCTGGCAGGCTTTGGGCAACGAGTCCGCGAGTTCACAGAGGCAGTGTCAGCACTTGCAGAACAGCAACGCGAGGCCAATAACCTCATGCGTCAGCACATGATGGCCAGCGCTTCTGTACCCTCTACTTCCACCACACCCACAGAGGGTTCACTAGACCCATCTCTGAGGCGCCGGTCCATGCGCCACCTGAGGGCACGCATACCGGAGGGGCCTGGGAGAGGGAAGCGCCCGCGCCCATCCTAGTGGTGCATGGCATCATTGTTGTTGGCCTGATGAGGCAACTGCACAGTTGGGGGTTGTACACTGGGGGGAGGGGGGATTGTTGGGTGTTCACTGGGGGAGGGGGGGATTGTGTGCTGGGTGTTCACTGGGGGGAGGGGGGATTGTGTGCTGGGTGCTTACTGGGGGAGGGGGGTTCGTTGGACAGAAAAAAAAATCATGTTACAAAAATCACAATGCATGGACAGTAGTGATTGTTACAAATGCAATTTAATGTTGAAGTGACATATTTACAATTTACCCATTACCCATTTCTAAAAGAATCCATCAATCAATCCCTGTCTGGCCAACCTCCCCTCCCTCAGCCCAACCCTTTGTGCATGTGCAACACCTTCTGGCACTTCATCGCCCTCACTACCATCTTCAGATGGCTGCACATGAGCATAGGGGGGCAGTGGCACATTTCTGCGACAACAGATGTTGTGCAGCATGGCACATGTCAGTACAATTTTTCCAACTTTTTCTGGTGCATACATCATTGCCCCTCCCGTTGCGTCGAGGCACCGGAAGCGTGCCTTCAGCAGTCCAAATGCCCTCTACACGCAGATCCATGGCCAAGGTTGTATGCCCGCTCCGCCGCCGTGTGTGGGTGACGCACAGGGGTCATGAGCCACGTGTACTGGGGATATCCAGAATCACCTGAAGGGGAGAGAAAGCCGGTATGGGGACAAGGTAAGTCCAGTGGGTGTACAGAGCCCTGTCATCAGTGTGATTTTGCCATATTTGTCATTTGGCCTATAACATTGTGGAGTGTGCTGTCCACGGGCACGATTGAATCAATGTTGTACTCTCCACTTGGTACGCCTATGTTTCTGTATGTAACAGTACTCATTCACTTGTCGCAGGATAAGGGGCCCCTTCCATCTACTTCTGCTTGACAGAAGTGGCTGCCTCATGTGTCATTGCAAATCCATTTGGCTACAGTTGCATTTGCTGCTCTTCACTATTCTGTACTGTTCTCCATGCATTTCCATGGCCATTTTGGAGACAGTGTTTGTGGGATGTGCATTGTCATTACTCGGCCTACTTATGTGTGGAGCATTCGTGGATGTGCCAGCTTATGGTTTGGAATTTCATTACTGTTGGATGGCCAGGGTGGGATTTCTGTACTGTGTCAGTGTTGGGAGCTATGGTGCTACTCACACAGGAGGCTTTGTTGTGGTGGGGCTTCCATATGTCACTGTGCCGCCACATGTCTTACATCCTGCATGGGTGTGTTCTGCTGTGTTGGACATGTTCAAGGTTCATTGTGCAAGGTGCTTGAATGTGTATGCTGCAGTGATGCTGCTGCCTATTGGGAATGATGGATTCTGTGACAGGCACCCTCAGTTGTGGATTGACATGCTTTGTGGTATACATTTGTCCTCACCCAGTAGCCATGTGTTTTGGCCTCGGTGCCTTTCCATGTACTCTGGCAGGGTACTGTTGCGTAGGACCATGGAGTCGTGGGTGGATCCTGGGTAGCGGGCACAGCAGTGGCTGAAGGTGAGGTCAGGACCACATGTCATCTGCACGTTGAGGGAATGGTACTGTTTACAGTTTCTGTAGGCAGCCTCATGTGCCTGGGGTGGTACAAGTGCCACATGTGTGCAGTCCAGGGCTGCTATTACATTCGGGACTTGGGCAATGGCATGGAATTGACCCTTAAGCTAGTGCACCTGTGCCTGTGTGGCTGGCAATGCAATGTGTTTGTTCACATGATTCAACAGTGCATCAAGCACCTGTCCCAGCATGGCACTGAATGTGGACTGGGCCATTCCATGCATCATGGCAACTGTATGTTGGTAGCTGCCAGTCCCAAGAAATTGAAGCACAGACACGAGCTTCACTAGGGGAGGTACTGCCGTGCTGGTAGCTATGCGGCTGCATATGCCACCCTAGATTGTGTCCAGCAACTGGGTGATGGTTGCCCTGTCCAGCCGATATTCTGTCACCAACTGACCATCAGTCAGGGCCCAGGGTGTTGGCCTGACCCTGGGGATGGCTGGCTGCCTTGCTGGTGCTGCTCTCCTCCTCCTTCTCCTCATCCCCACTGCCCCCTGCACTCCCAGGGCCCTGGCCTGGTTGACTGGCCTCTGTAGCTCCAGGCGCAGCAGGTAGAAGTCGACATCAAGGCTCCCGGCTCCAAATGGAAGCATGCTGTTGGGGTGGGTGTGTTGTGCATGGGTGGGTCCTTTGCAGGCCTCTGATTTGCATTGGTTCCACCTGGGCCCTCATTGCTGTCTCCTCCCTGCTCCTGCTGGTGTAATGGTGTTGGGGAGGGTGTGTTGTGCATGGGTGGGTCCTTTGTAGGCCTCTGATTTGCATTGGTTCCACCTGGGCCCTTATTGCTGTGGCCTGTGTTCTGTTACCTCCAGCTTTTTGCTGGAGGTATTTTCGGCGGATTATCCGCCGCTTTTCTGGCGCTAATAGCGCTTACGCCGGACTCGTGATTGCTGATGCATAGCGTTTCGGTGCTGGACTGCCCATGTGGGCGGGACAAAGACTGATATGCAAATGGACATTTCCCATCTGTGAAAGGTACAGTGAGCAAAAAGCATGTGCTGCAAACTCTCATCTCAGAACAGGTAATCATGCCATGTTCTTTCTGGAGAGGAGTGCCTGCTACCTTTTTTGAAATACTATTAAATAGGCTTGAACATTAAACCAGAAATGTAGCCAAATCAAACACTGTTCTGCCAAGCCAGAGACATCTGGGACTCTTCCTATTAAATTAATACAAAAGATACATAATAATGATACCCTGGCTCTCTTGTAGCCTTGCACTCTGCCTATTTCCTGCAATATGGCAATCTTACACCCTCCAGTTAATACAAAATGTCCCGCAAAAATGCCGCAATAAATAAAGGTTTGTGCCGCAAAATTTGCCATTTCATGCCGCAAAATTTGCCATTTCATGCCGCAAAATCCTGGAAGGTCTGTTTAAGGGTTTACGCCCAAGTCGTGATGAAGCCCAAAGGCTGTAGACAAGAAATATGGTTGCTTTCCAATCATTCCGATCTTAAATTTCTACAAAGCAAAAGTGATTCCATCATTGTCTTGTGGAGTAGAGGCAATGCCTTACATTCCTGTGACAATCTGACAAAAGCTGGAGGGCTATTTTTGGCATAAAGTACTGGGACTACCACCTTTGACTCCTGTAGCTTCCATCCATCGAGTACTGAGTTTGGTGTCACTAAAAGCAACCATCGACCGGAATGGCTTAATGTTATATAGGAAGACTCTGCTTCCCTCTTGTCCAAAAATTATCTGCATCATCCATAGAGAAATAACGGGAGGAAACCAACCAATCGAGAAACATCTACCTGGGTAGCCTCTTCAAGGAGTTCCAGACTTATGACAAAGAGGATTGGTGGTTTTGCTTAATGAGTGGCGATAAGACATCTCTGGTGTTCACTGTTGCATTGTTCCTTCAGAACATTGGCCTAGCACTGGAACCAGGCAAGGAATTAAACAAACCCGTGGAAAAGAAAGGAAGAGCATAACAATCGAAGTGGTCAAAGACATTGCGACAAAGTGAAGAGGAAGCAACAAACAAACTAAAAGACAGGACTGGAACTTTGCATTGTGGTCTCGGCTTCCCACTGTTCGCATTTCCTTTTTGCTCTCTTTTCTTATGATTTTGGAAACGGATTGGAGAATTTCCCGACAAAATAATAGCCTTGTAAAAATTGTAAACCAATTGAATCAAGTAATAAATTATAAACAATTTTTTAAAATAAATTGGCAGACAATACCCCAGAGCTTATCTTTCATCTCTATGCAGGCTTGAAAGCCAAAGGGAATGGAATACACAGAAAAGGAGGCATCCTAGCTAGGGGCTACCTTACCCCTAACAGAATGAAGCACATGGTGGCAAGGCTGCAGGGCAGGGCAGCAGGCACGCACATGCATATTTGGTGGCACTGTCCTAATCTCATGAGGAACTGGTCAGATTTGATCCAAACCCTGGATGAAATAGTCAGCGTGTCCCTGCCAATAGAACCAGGCTCATGCCTTTTAGGCGTATTCAGGAAAGGACATGTGCAGGCCTGCCAGCCTCAGCAGATAGCTGTAAGGGGCATGTTACTGGTATCGAAAATAGCAATGGCACCTTCCTGGAGGTCCTCGAGATTCCCATCTCTAGAGGATATTTGCGCTATGCTCATAAGCGAAATGATGAATTACACGTTCAGGATAAGCTACTCTTGTTCTATAGGAAATGGAGGTTGTTCTATGTTAAAACATAAAATAAAGCATACACCTGTCCCACTCGACTAAGAGCACTCGGTCTCCTGGAATGCATGCAATGATTAGAGACATAAGCCCTTATTATAGTTTTTCCGGTCTCCCACCAGTAATTCCGGCAGGATACCAGCAAAACTCCTTTACCATTTCCACCACCTGATATTACAGGCAGTGGAGACACCATTAAGTTCCCATTCCATGGAGTCCAATAGGAGTCCATGGGATGGGATTGCTGTAATTACAGACACCGTACTGTCATGCTGGAAATTCATTGGAGGGACAGGGCCTCCCTGTCCTTGTCCTGTACCCTTATATCATGTGTGTTCTGTGTTGTTTTATGTCCATGTGGGACTCCGGACAGTGCAGCTCTTCCTATTTTTGGTTGTGGTGAACATACCATTGGGATACCCTTATGGCACCCATGGTTGGGGGTACATACCTATATCCCTAGTGTATGTTTTTGGGCACCTGTGGGTGGCCCACAGAGCAGGGTATGGGCTGGTGGCAGCTCCATGCTCAATTTGACAGGTGCTATGAGTATCCTCCATTTTGGGATACCATGCCTTGCCATTGGAATCAGTTGATTCCTGATAGGATAAAGATGGCCCCTGTGGCCTGTTGCTTTCTATTACTTGTTACCTTGTTTTGCCAAAGAACAGTATATCTGGGAGCCTCTCACTTGCCAGAATCGTTCATGAGCTGAAGTCAAAACATGATGCTCAACCTTGAAGCCCATCTGCAAGAAGAAGGTTTTGCTGCTGCTTTTCTTCAACGCAATCCGAAAGCTGTTGTGTCTCCAAGAACTGATCCAAGAGAGGACCTGGTTAGGAGACCTCTCTCCGAACTATGAGGGAACATCATGCAGAAGCTGATCTTCATCAAGGAGTCCTGGAAGTCAGTCCCAAACAGCTGTCGACCAGAGACGGGGTCCGCTGAGAAACACTGAAGTAAAGCACCAGGACATTGAGTCCGTTGATGACCATCACCATCGACCGAGGTTTGGAGAACCACTGTAACCTCGTCGACCGGAGCCGCAACGCTCCATTGCCTAAGAACATTTGAAAGAAGGACTCCCTTGCCATCACCATCAACTGCTTTGTACTGTCAGAGAAAGTCAAGGTCGTCGACAACCGAGGAGAATCCGCAGGCGGGTTTCCCACCAGCCGAAGTCCACAAAAACGCTGACGAAGGTCCGAAAGCCAGCCATGGTTGAGTCCCGATCACAGACGACAAATGCTGATGACCCGACGCCCTTGCTGGGCCTACGTTCTTCATCAACTTGCTTTGCGGCAACAAACTCTTGTCATTGAGGTGCACCGCACGCCTCGTCTTCCCAGGACCTCCACGATTGATCGTCGATGAGCACCACAAAGGTCGAAGCTGCTCCCTCGACAACAGTGTTCATATTTCTTCGTAGGAATCTCGACGACCCATGGCTCCTGCTTTAAAGGGAGTCCACTCAAGAAGGGCCTGTTGACGAACCATCAAAAGAACTCTGCTAAACACAGGTACGTTGGGGTAGTAGAACATTTTTAGCAGGAAACAAGACTTTAATGGGGTGGGCTTGTTAATACACATTATTTCCAGGTTGCCCAGGTGGGGGGATACTCACACCGAACTGTGCCTTTGATAGGGGAAAAGTATTCTGCCATTGTTTAACCTAACTTGTCTTCCTTCCAATGTCTATTGTTGATTCACATTACTGTTTGATTTGTATGCCATTGAGACTGTCAGCAGTTGGTGCATTTTAAAGGAGGCAAGAGTGAACTATGTTATCACATAGACATTGTACATTTTTACCATTTTAGAATTGCCAGAGTACAAAGTGTGTTATTGATTGTGTATATATATATTGAACCTCATTTATATAAAGAACTGTGTTATCACATGACATAGTGTGTGGACATTCCTTTGTGGCGGATTGGGGACTACTATGTACTTAAGAACCAGCCTGCATCACCTCCTGAGAACTTAAGCCTTGATTGCTAGTCCATAGCTACCCTTTAGAGAATCTTGGCTGGGGTGCTCTGTGCTTCTACCCTGCCGTATAGAGGGCAGGATTACAGAAACCTCCCTGCAGTCTTTACAAGTACCCATGCTGGAGATTCCGGCATTTATGTGCCGGTAGGGTGATGAAGTCCTGGCAGGTCAGGCCTGCCGGTAGATCACTGGCCCCATCGACAAAGTTGTGTTTCGCCAGAAAAAAATGCTGGTGTTGTAATTACTGGGATTTTTTACCAACCAGGGGACGTATAATGAGCCCCATAGACCTGTTTCCCATGAGCTGCCACCACCTGGGTCATATGCCCCTAGATTATAGACCCCCTGCACACATATTCCCACAGGATAATATCCTCTTCCCTGACAACGGGTGGCAAAAGCTGAAAGCTATAGATTAATTTCATTGGTAGGATGATTTTGGCGGATATACTTGTTGATTGGTTATGTGGATTGTGGTTTTTAGCACGTTGTAATGTTTTTTGAGATATTCAGAAGGGTTAAGACATTGTAGTGCTAAATTGTACTGACTCATGTAATGTGAAAAATGTTATGTCGTAATAAAAAGAAAAGAAATATAAAGTTTACTGCAGGCATTAATTGTGAACTACGCAGTGTGGGACAGGATGGATTTTTTTTAGCCTGCACCAATTACAGTTGACAAATTGAAGGTGAGGGGTTGCGTTTATTGGGCAAACATCTCAAAAGACTTTATTATGAAAGCAAATGACGGCCACGTTTATATGTAGCACCTGCTTCAAAACCGTGCAGCTTTTCAAAGGAATGTATAGCTGATGTCACTGAAATGCACTGCATGTGTATGTGTGCCTGTGTGTGCATGCACGTGGTGCACACCCATGTGCACAATAACCTCTACGCAAATGAGCATGTTTAAGTGACGCCATGGTGGGCACGTGTTTGCGCATTCACATGCTAATGAAGACTGTATTACCAGCACTGCATGAAAGCATTCCCGTTCTAGAAACTTCCACGCAAAGTCCGTAGTGCAACCTGAGACTTCAGATTCACTATCTAGAGAACCAGTGCACGCAGAGGCGAGGCAGTCACGGAGAGCCGCCCTCGAATTATCTTTCTCTCCCAGTATAATTATGGCATTCATGTTTTTTTGGAGTAAACGGTGCCAGCTCGCGGCATACACCATATAATCTGTAGGGTGGCTTTGCTTTTTTTAGCAAAATCTAGAGCTTTGGATTCCATGTTATTTTGCTGATAGAAATCATTTCGAGGTCATTTACTTCGAAGTGATGACTTGGAAATGTTACTTCGTTAAAAAATATATATGTATTTCATTTGGGGGTACCCCATAACCCTTTCCCTTTCACTATTGCCCCTACCCCAGACCCTCCCCACCTCCTTTTAGCTCATTACCCAGAACCCTATATATACTTCAAAATCATGACGAAGTAATCACTTCGAAGTAAATTACTTCAAAGGCATTTCCGTCGGTAAAACCACAGGCTACCAGTAAAAGATGCAATCAGACAAATTGCATGCTAAATGTTATACTGCCAACATTACAAGCGACCCATTGGTCAAATACGATAGTTATGGTCTCTAAATGAAGGGCATGTGCTTGTACTGAGGCACTTATGAGTTAAAGTGCTGCCACTTGATGCTTGACAGTGGGCTAACTTTGTCCTACAGTATCCACTGCGTTATTCCGCTTTGAACAGTGTGTGCCTTCCACGTATGAACTCTGCGGATGGCTGAGGCATCTTCGTCCCCTCCCCTTTCCCTATGCAGGGTTCTTCCCCTTCACGTAGTCTTATGTAAGTCAAAGGCCTTATAGACATGTGGTTACTAAAAGTAATGCGGTCTAATGGTTATTTAAAGAGCATTTTGAAGCAATCAGGTTTTGGGAGTTTAAGTGGGGGTTGACAACTAATCAGACGAAGGTCAGATTAGCACTGTATGGAGACTAACATTCTCATAAAACTATAATGTGCATTTGTTGTTTAGCTGTGAACCCCCTTCTTTTCCATATTGACAATGTGCTCAACATAGGCCTCATTTTGGGTTAGATGAGGAGGACAACCTCTACCGGCTCTTTGGTTACCCCTGTGATTTTGAACAGTCTGACTACTGATCTGCTCAAAGTAACTTACTTTTAGCAGCTGAGTGTTTTTGGCTCTTATCAATACCTATTTGGCAAAATGCTGCAGGGTCATGTTCTCTACAAAGATTATGGAGAAATAGGGTTCCGGCTCTTCCCCAAGATCAACGGTGCACCATCAGCAAGATCTGTCCCTTTCATTTTGGTGAAATTATGGTTCAGTTTGAATCCTGAACAGGACGTCATTTCACCAAAATGCCAAAGGTAGCGGAAGTGACATCACCCAACCCTTGACCCCCTGATGACATCATCGGATGTAATATCGCGGGGAAACGATGGAACACGACCTTACACCCGTTGACAAAACAGGAAGTGGCATCACATAGCATTGTAGACTACGAAAAATATGCTTACGATATCACTATAATGTGATGTACATTTCATAAAAGAATGGATCGCACTATGTATCATTAGATCAGTGTTTATAGGCCCGTATTACCAAATTAATGTCAATGCAAGCAGACGTCCATGACCAAATGATAATGTTATTATATTGCACTTACGAGTAAGCGCTTTATATAGAAAAAATATAGACCCAATATCACCCAACCTGTATTGGTACTCATTTATCGACCTCAGAAGGATGAAAGGCTGAGTTGAGGCGTTTGAGATGCCCGGGTTACAACAACCATCAAGTAATGGGGGAGAACATGAAATTGGGGCAATGCCCTGCACAGTTGCCTTTTTATGTAATGTATATTTACAAATTGAGGAACAGGGAGAGAAAGTGATTTGCCCAGAATCTCACAATGTCTAGGTTAATGGTCAATGTGTTTTCATATTTCAGACATTAAGTGGTCGTTACTTGGAGGCTGTCAAAATGGCCAAACGGGGTCTAATCTTTCAGGAGGAGTAATGGGGTGATTTATAACATTTACTGTCAACCTGATGCAAATATCCCAAATAGTGCAAACTCTACTGCTGGATGTGCTGGTGATCGTGTGTGCACTGGCAGGGATAAGAGTGTTTGATTAAGAGAAGATGGGTGCTGCTCCACAACCCATGCACCACAACATTCCTAGAATTCGTGGCAGAGCTATCCAAGAGTTGTGATGTGCAATCGAGTTATGGAAGATCTTTCGGTGTACCCCAAAGGCCCAATGGGACTAGGAGGTGGAGGTAAACACTGGGTGAAGTGGGAGATACATACAAGCAAAAATGCTTTTATGCCGAGCGGCATGGAAACAAGTTATGCGAATACCCTCCACCAGAGGGAATGGGCGAAAAGCCGGGAGATGCAAACTTGGTGGGAGTCCAAAGTGCAGAAGGGCTGGTGGCACTGCAGAATGGTGGTGCTTTTGAGATTCAGTGTACCTGAAGTGAACCTCAAAGACCTGTTCTAGCAACAACAGCATAAAGCAGATGAGCTGCTGTGTCTAGCTACGGTGCCGCTGATGTGAAGCCTGTGCATCAGATAATAGGTGCTGGATGATGCGTGCGGCTAGATATTCCTGGTGGTTCTGAAGGCCACATGGTGAACACACGGTGAACACAGCAACCTCTAATGGAGCTTCGTCATCAGTAAATATTTCTATTATTATTTCTGTGAGTTGTCTGTGAGTTGTGCGGGTCTCAAAGAACACTGGAAGATGAAGGCTTGGGAAGATCTGCCCTGGTCAGAGTCGAAGAGATTAGAACAGTACCAGGTGAACAGTGATAATAATATTTACCACATGCAAAATCAATGCAACGTTTGTTTGGCTGGTGTACTAAGGGTCTGGGCGTGTAATAGAGGGTTCTCCTCTTTAACAGGCCTAAAAAGCATGAATGGGGTTGCAGTCTCTAGTGATGTAGGAAGAATGCACTATGTTGTAAGCTAACGACTCCCCTCTCCTACTGGGGCACACGATGTCGCCCCATTCCCCTGCCACTTCTGCCAGGGCTCTGAATCATACCAGCCTCTGTCAGCATTGTCCTAGGCCTAATTAACAAATATGTTCCTAAATGATCAATTCTGATAAGGTTTGTTGTCAACAAATAATAGCTCTTAGAAGAACACAAGTAAGAATAGAAAATCTATATAGAATCTGCTTACGTTTTATGAACATATTGGCAACATTTCTCATGAAAATAACTTATCAAGTTCTGTTTTCAATTTAATGATCCTGCTGCACACATAAAACAATCGCTAAATGTTACAATATAAAACATAATAACTAAAAAAAGGGAAAATCAAAAAAGTGATGATTACAACTACTACAGACATAACAAAATACAAAGAAATGTGATACAATAGCATTCATTGGTCTTGTTTGTGAGCATGAAGGTTACATCTTTCAAAATAATTGTAAAACAATTACAAAATGTAGATACTCGTACAATCTGGTTTACTATAAGTAGTACATTCCAGCATTGGTGGGTCTTTGGTTCAAAACCTCTGCCATATTCAGGATGATTGCAATGATGTGTGTAGTACCAAAATGTCAGAATTGAACACACTGGACCCTAAAAGGTAGCTGAGAACATTACTTAAATCTTGATGCAGAGCCAAATTCTCTTTAGTGCAACAATTAAGACATGTCCTAGCTGTTCCTGCTACCAACACAAGGACATAGAGGGGAGCACCTATAGATTCTTTACTAGCCTAAATGCATGTCACCCTCTGGTCGCCACATCACTAAAACACCTTTCCATGTGAGTACCAAGGCTCCACATCACATACTAGTCTAAAAGTCTTACATTGTGAATGTTTCAAATAACAATACACACAGAACTACATACTTGGGGCCCGATTTCGAGGTGTGTGTAAACGTAAGAAAGGGTTCTTTCATGAAGGAGGAACACTTTCCTTGCAAATACCATATTCTGTTAAAGAAAGATTGTGGTGCAGGGACATGAAAGCCTCGGCTTTTGCATTTGCCTGGTTTATGACTTGAAAACTGCCGTAGTAACCATCAGGAATGCAGTGCAGCCACAAGGACGGGGATACTCCACCCAGCAGCACTGGTTTAGCACGCCAGAAAAACACAGTTTAAATATGGAACCTGCGAGGTGATGTTAAACTCTTCTGCAAAATGTTTCCCTTTATAAAAATATCATTTCTTTGACTGCAGCACCACTTTTCTAGTTTATTGAAGTTTAAGAAAACGTTCTTACATTGGAAAAGTGACAGTATTTTAAGAAATGCTCACACTGCACTGGACCTCATTTCCCCCCCACAATGAGAGATTTGAGTAGCTTTTTCTGCTGGAAAGCACAACGTCTCGCCTCCAATACTTCCACCCACTTCAGATTGATGGTGTTGGACACTGGATGGGAGAATGTGTTATTTCTGCACTACTTTTATCATGAGCTCAGAATTGGGCCCCAAGTGTGATACCAAAACATGACTTACAACCCCATCTCAAAGAAAGATCATTTTCCTATAATACCCAGCAAGATAGTTTTAAATATAAGATCATGAGCCAGGTCGCGATATAGGTTGAGCTCCGAGTATCTAGGGCACATAAAATTGCAGTCATTAAATAGACAGTAGGCTTTAAGAAATCTAAAAAAGGGCCTAAGTAGTCCAGTTTATAGGCTCACCAACAAGGGTGGTCGGGCCAATTATTAGTATAGGTGACTTTTTATGATTAAGGCGGTATGTCCAAAAAGTGGCAGTAACGAAATTTCCACCACTTTTACCACTCCTCCGAATTAAGTGTTCCAGAAAATAGGCACTAATTCCACTGACAGAATTAGGACAGACGGAATTAGAACCAGTGGAATTACTGCTAAAATCTGGTGGAATTAGCCCCAATGCAGGAATAAAAATGGTAATTGCACTGTAGTACAAGTGGAAAGACAGCTGAAAATGGGCAGTAATTCCACCAGAAATGCTGTGCGGTTACCTCCACCAAAAAGGTGTAGGTAAATGCATACAGGTGGTGGAAATGGAGCCACAGCTGCACCAGATGGGCCCAAAAAGGGTTTATAAAGCCCCTGCCTTCCCCAAAATACACTTTCCAACACCATGCTGCAACTAGCATTTGCAAATCTGGAAATACATCACCTCCTTCTCTACATTGAGCTGCAGAGGCATGAACAAAAGTGCACAAGTAGCAGAAAGGTGGACGAGATGCCTTACAAGAAGAGTGCCCATGGCCCACGTTAGGCTATCAACCTGGGCACTAACTGATCAGCAGTTTATAGCACTCTATCGTCTCAATAGGGAGACCGTAGCAGAGCTACTCACCCTGTTACAAGTTGATCTACAAAACAGCATCAACATCCGAACAGCAATGCCATCAATGCTGATGCTTGTGTCAGTTCTGCACTTTCTCGCCCACACACCTTTCATGCTGTTGGCATGCTGCATGGCATGTCGCAGCCCACGTTTTCTATTGTGACCATCCAGGTGCTGAATGCGTTCATGCAGCATGCACCCCAGCACATCTTCCTGCCCATCACCCTGTCACAGGTACATGCAATAAATGCATGCTTCTATGTGCTCATCACATCCTCAACATCATCAAAGCTCTGGATGGAATACATGTGACATTGGTGGCCTCCCAAGTATCGGAAGAGGTATACAGGGACAGGTAGCCACCACATTCCTTTTTGTACAGGTGGCAGGTGACAGGTGACACAGGCCTCTCTGTGACACTCTGCTGCACCCGCTTACAAGGTTGCACCCATGTCATCATGGTTCTGCAAAACAGTACACTCTGTGCATATATGGAGATGCACAAAAGGCAATGGACCTGGATTCTGGGTAGGCACTGTCACCATCACACACCACTCGCTCCAAAAGTGATAATGGTCCCAACGATGAGCTGAGGGGGCAAACACCTATTTTATGTTAATGCAGTGAATGCCTGGCCAGAGACCTGAGCATGAAGGACCTGCCCTCTGACATGACACATAAGACGCACCACCAGCCAAGGCCCTGCATGACAAGGTTGTAGCATTCTTATTAGAGTCATTATTATTAGGGTGTTTATTGAGTGCATACCTAGGTTTGGGAAGCAACAGAGCGCTTTACTATCATAGGGGGAAGAACAAGGTCAAGGAGCAGAGAAAAAGGGGGTTGGGGATCTAACAACAGGGGAGTGGGGAGTGAGTGCAATTGTTAGCAATGGATCTACAATTAAACAGAACAGGAAGCAGTGTGAATCAGATCACCCAGTGTCAGGTATGGTGAGGAGTGGACGGTGTATGGACCTAGGTGTTAGGGAGGAGACATTCCTTGAACAGGAGGTTCTTTAGCTCCTTCCCAAATTGTAGAAGTGAGTGGGCATGTCATATGTTGATGGGGGGAGGTTCCAGAGTCTTAGTACGCAGACCGAGAGGCCCTGTCTTCTGTTTTATTCCTTCCTGCACCAGCGAATTTCCAGTCTGCACCTGCCCTTACTTCTGGTGGATCGTAGGCCTCCGAGAGATGCTGAGTTTATAAGTGAGGTAGCTTGGGGACTTCAGCGTGACAGCCTTGTAGATGTTGTAGCAGGATTTGAAGATTATTCAGGCTTGCGGAGGGAGCCAGTGGAGTTCAATGAGGCTCGGGTGATGTGGTCGAATTTGCAGAGTCCTTTGATGAGTCTTGCTGCAGGATGCATGACACATCTCAGGGGAACCAGGGTATTTGTCGGAAGGCCGTACAAAAGGGCATTTCCCCATCCAGGTGGGAGAGGACCAAGGCTTGGACAGCATATCTGAAGTTGTTTTCTGGGATCAAGGGCTTGATTTTCCACAGGAGAGGCATTTGATACCAAGCCGTTTGTGTCTTCTTTGATATGTGCTGTTTGAAGGAGAGGTGTCTGTTAATGTCAAACCAGAGGGACATGGCACAGGTGACATCCATGACTGGATCAATGAGATGCAGGCCTTGAGCCTGTGGATGTCTTCAATGCAGGATAACTCGAGGTAGAGCTGTGTGTCATCTGCGTATTGGTGGATATGGATGCTGTGTGGAGCGAGGAGGGTTTCAAGCGGTTTTATGTAAAGATTGACAGAAATGCATGATCCCCAGGGCACTAAAAAACACAACGAGTACAATACAGGTACTGCAATGCAAAGGCTAACCATGCCGACACAGGCAACTGCACAGATTCCCTGTGCATGATGACAGCATAACAATGACATGCAGTGATGGCATGATCACTGCAAACTGTAAAATAAGTTCCCAACAGCATGAACGCTAACACAAAGATCACAAGATTACAAGTACACTAATCGGAGCACATTCACGATAGCCCAGTACAGGACTTCCACAGAAAACATGTTCATTGCAAATCCAGTTACAGTGTATGACTGGCATGTCTGTTGGTCCAGTGGTGTGTAAAATGGGGGAGTCACCAAGTGATATTCCCCCCTGTAGTACATGAAGCATCAATTCCGTTCAGTTAGAATTGTTTTTGGTTAAAAACACGTATCCGTAAAAACAACACAACACATAGAATAACATGTCATAAAAATGTAAGATAAAATAAACAATGGCAAACATCGCAATACTAGAAAAAATACAATAAAATTCATAATTGATGAGCAATTACAACAATAACCATTAACCAGTCTATGTAGTGCATGGCCAAGTACTCATGTAGAAGGAATCACAAAGGGCTGGAAGGAGCCTAACCTAAGACACAACTAAGCATTTACTCCTAGTTAGCATCAGCCTTCAATATCATGAAATTAAATAGCATACAAATGGGAATAAGAAGAAAAGGATAAACAAAGAAAACAATGTTTAACATGCTGTAAGTCTTGGGAGTTATTAATACCAGATTAGCCAATAATTGGGATCACAAAAGGATAGACCAGTGCACACCTAGGCGTTTCGTGCTATTGTTCTTTGCACACCATGGGTATCCTAGCGCTTTCGAGATCCAACAAAAGAGAAAGAAAAACAGGAAAATGTAATGACAGAGACTATAAAATACAGGTTATTCAGGATAAAGCCTTTAGGGCTTTCCAAAACGTAGAATGATTTTCAATTAACCTCTGAGATAGCAGAAGGGTACTCCAGAGGGTAGGAGCTGCCACCGAGAAAGCTCTGCCACCTACAGTTGCCTTCCGATACCGAATAAAAAAAAGAAGATGGAGATTTGACGAACAAATATTCCTGGAAGTGCTGTAGAATATACTCTTGTCACACAGATAGGAAGCACCATGACGATGAAATGCTCAATGTGCTAATCAGAGAGCTTTAAAATTAATCAGGCTCTTGACCGGGAGCCAGTGGAGTCTATGCAGTACAGATGAGACAGTGGCAAATATTTGTTACCTAGTCACTAACCAGGCAGCTGAGTTTTGCAAAACTTGTCTATTGAGATGGTACTGAGGCTGAGCCAGCAAAGTCGCATTACAGTAATCAATATTCCCCAAAACAGTGGAAGTAACCACCGGTCCACAAAGAACATACAGAATATAGGGTTTAACCTTTTTTAGTGTGTTAAGCTTGAAATAGCCCGCACTACACCTAGCATTAATTTGAAGCTCAGAAGAAAGGGAGTCAATGATTTTAGTTCCCAGATTCTTTTACGGAATCCTAGACAGCGCTAGTTCTATATAAGACAATGTAGACCAGCCATCTAGTGATGTATGTGCCGAGAGTGAATAGATTAGGGCTGGATGACATTGCATAAACCTAGTCATTTGAAGAATTGTCTTCAGTGTTCTATCCCATATGTTAATATAAACACGACAACATGACATCAAATGGAGTAGATCCTCCTCAGAGGTCAGGCAAAAAGAGCAATTGTACACAGTGAGCCTACAGGACCACATTGCCATAATTGCTCTGAGAAAGGCAGTTAAAGCGAGCTCTAGTCATTGGGTTTCATTCTGGCCCAGAGCACGTATCCTTCAATCGACCCTGATGAAATGATTATGCGGTTTCAATTGAAGGTTTTATTTACTTCATATTATTCACACTGGACTTGAACATAGCACCATAGTTCAACTTTTAATTTGGTTATTAGAGCTGTTATCAAATTAGCAAGTTTTAAGTAAACATGGACATCATTTATTTTCTCCAGATAGGCTTTGACATGTGGCAGCCAGGGAATCAAATCAGAGCCATCTTTGGCCATTACTAAAGATACAATGGCTTGTGAAAATGTTGCTTTTGGATTACACCACAAATGAAGCAAATGAAAGACGGGCTGAACAGTCAGGATGTCTGATAGAAAGTTCAAACCCAATTCAAGAGTTGCCCCAAAGTTGGAAACTGATCGGGGTAACACAAGGATGCTGTTTAGAAAGTCGTTTTCTACTAGTTGGAGGGGTGTAATGTTCCCACTCCCCCATAAAGAAGAACCGTAATTGGCAACTGCAACATATTTACAATTATAAACCTGTAGGCTAAACCTTCTTCCTCCTGTAACTGGGTTTGTTGACTCGGTAAGATGCTGTTAGGAGGGTTTGGGGCCCTATCAGCACTCAAAGACTGGGATAAGGGTACAGAATTCTGTGAGGTCTCCAGCATTATGGGAAGTGGTAGAGCTAAAGTCGTCTGATCCACACAGATAGTTGCTTTAAACGCAGGCCTCTTGTTAGAGGCACATATAGCCAGTTCTGCCATTAGAATTTGGAATTCGGGCCTCAAGTTTGCCGGTAGTTATCCTGGACAGTTGAGAGTCTTTCATTATTCTTGTTGTCTCCTTTCCTGGGTTTCTTTCCAGAGGCCACTTCATGGTAAAATGTTCCCCTACATTTCTCCATTGACAGATGGTAAATACAATCCAATATCTTCCGGAGATTAAGATTTAGTTCAGTGTAAGGCATTTCAGTTCAGTGCAGCTCACACTCACCCTCGTAATCAAGCAACAACCAGAGTTAAAAAGTGTTGAACGGACATTAGAAACTACTAGGAGCTCAAAGGCATAATCCACAGTTACTCCTGGCAGAACACATGCCTCATATAATGGAGTGATAGACAACCATAATGATCCCAAATGTTCTATATGTATAGTAATAGACATGCTGACCAATGTTTTATGACCAATTGTCACACTTGTCATATTTCTGTAACTAACAACTATAAGCAGTACTTTCTCAGGTCACTATGGTTATCCTTTGCTCCCGTGGTTAATGACACCTGTCTGGAACCCACGTAAAGCAGAGGAGGAGGCCTTATAGCAGACATGTATGGGAACCACGCTCTGCATAGAGCATATCTTTGGCCTACTGAAGGGATGTGTCAGGCGTCTCCATCAGGCAGGAGGCACCCTAATGCATAAGCCAGACAAGGTGGGCATAGTTGTGGTCTATGCCATGCAGAACAACAGATGCATTAGTACACATGTATCCTTGCCCCCAGATATCGACATGGCTCCCCCAGATTAGGATGGCACACGTGCCAATGACCACTTACTGCCATACAGTGAGTGTGATGAAGGCAGGGAACGTGCTCGCCTTGGAACAAGACGACACAGAGAACCATAGGTTCGATCCCCGGGTCCGCGCTTTGAAACCTCTGGGTATAAAGCGCAATATAAATAACCTATCATATCATATCATATACTCACATATAACATTTGTCACACCCATTCAAAAATGACTGTCCTTGCATCTGTTCGATTGTAAAAGTTATTTAATATGAGTACAAAGAAATACCCATATATTTCCTCCACCTGCAAACCCCAATACCCATTCTCTCCCTCCACCCTGAAACCCAATGCCCACTCCCTCCACCCTCAAACCCCAACACCCTCCCTCAATCCCCATGTCCATAATCAGTCTGTATTTCTGCAGGTGTTTGCCACATCCGTGTGTAACATTTGGGGACCATGCCAGTACATGCCAAGAGCACTTTAATGGAGGGCTGGGGCCCAAACCCTCTGTATGAGTGGCTGATATGGAGCTGGCTGAGTCCACCCCCGGGATGAGCCGGAGATTCACTGTGATGGCTCTTATCAAAGTCTCATTCGATGCAAACATGGCCTCTGCCAACTTACACACCCTCTGTGCAACAAGAGTTATGCTGCCCGTGCCATCGCCAATCCTCGCGCTTAGCCTCTCCACGGCATTGGACATCTGCCTTCATGCCCCAGGGAACACATTCCCTCATTGCTTGAAAATGGACTAGGTGCCCCTGTCCAATTCTTTCTATGCGCTCCTGGTGCTCCTCAATCAACTGATCCTTTCCCATTTGGCAGAAAGGCGTGGTAGCGCTCTAGGGGGTGCTTTCTCACAGGGCGGATCCCTCCCTGGTGTACGTGCGCCAGACAGTCCTGTGTCATGATATCCATTTGTGTCATATGTGTCCTGCAGATATTGAAACTGCTGTGCGTGGCCAGTGGATGAGTGCAAGGGAGTGGTTGGGAAATGGGAAAAGTTGAGAAGAGGGGGGAGTCGAGCAGGTGAATGTCCAAATTTTGAACATACTGGAGTACATACACGGATGAGGTCGACAGGTGCAGGCAGAGGAGAGGATGAGGTTGAAATCTCCTCAGCAGTGATATGAGCTGCTTCCTCATGACTGCTA
The DNA here is from genome assembly GCF_040938575.1 of Ambystoma mexicanum. NCBI lineage: Eukaryota > Metazoa > Chordata > Amphibia > Caudata > Ambystomatidae > Ambystoma > Ambystoma mexicanum. The sequence continues at coordinate 577,693,543 of NC_090934.1, forward strand.
GACAGATCAGTGGTGGTGGTGATGGTGGGTGGGGGACCATTTGTGTCTCTGATGATTATGGTGGCCATGTGGTTGGGGTGGGCACAGGCTCTGTGGAGCCAGATGTGGAGGCCACGGGCAAGGATGTGTCAGTACCTGATTTGCCTGTTTTTTCCCAGCTACTGGCGGAATTGCACTGTACATCCCTGGAGGACTGGCCCATATCCGATGTGGCATTCACTGATGTGGTTGCTGTGCTCCCACCTTCCCCCCCTCCTTGGATGCCTTGGACCCTGTCAGTAGAGATCAACATGCTGTCACTTCTAGCATAATTAAGGGTAGGATTGTACATTATAGTCATGGACATCATGTGTGGCTCAAGGGTCATATAGGGAGGGGCCTGGCCAGCATATGTAGGCCATCTGTCACTTCCACCATGATCTACATGCACCGCATGTAGTATATTGTCTTGTCTTGGGTTGCTGTGACTTTGCATTATTGAATTTACAGGACAGTTTCCCAGGGGACATTTGTGCTTGGTAATGTTCATGGTGGCCTATGCATGTGCTCATAGATGTGGACAGGTGATGTTGTGTCCTCTGAGGTCTGGTGGTACAAATCATGTTGTGTCCTCTGTTGGTTAGTGATCCATTTAATGCAGGCCTGGCTGCTAGTATGTATTTTGAGATGTATTTATAACAGGAGAGTGTTTGTGGCATAGGATGAGGCGAATCACCAAGCAGAAGGTGGGCAGGCACAATTTATTTCAGAAGTGGCAGTCAAGGTTCACCATGTTTAAGGCATTCATGTCTGTGTGGAGTGACATGCTATATTTATAAGGAGGGATCAGGGACCTAGAAGAAACTCCAGGGAAATGGTTCTCTTTGTCAATGATAAACAGTCTCCTCCTATGGGGTTAGCTTGGGTGTCTCCACTGTGCCCGCTCCTGCGTATGTTGTCTCTGTGTGGTGGAGCCAAAGGAGTGAGTGGACCCTGGCTTTCAGGTCATTACAACACTTTTATATGCCCTCAGCATTAGGAGGCACTGTCCCAGCTGCCACAACCTTTTCGCGTACCTCATTTCCAGATGGCTTCCTTTCTTTGGCTTGATGTAGTTTTGCTTTCTGGGTCATAGAGCTCACCTGTGTTTGCCAGTCCTTGTCTGCCAAAGTGGTTAGCTCTGCTTCAGTGAAATTTGGCTTCTTTACCCTCATTTCTGTCACTTTGCAGAAAAAGTGTAAGGGGACAAACAAAAAATCAAACTCACACAGTGGATGGAACCAGGAAGTGGGTGATTTCAACTGGATTGTAGTTTTAAAGATGCCCTCAGCTGAGCTTCCTGTTTGTGAAATTACCACTTGGTTCAGTAACTCCTCCAATTTTCCGACGGTAACGATATTCCTGCTGAAAATTGGTGTATTTACTGCTCATAGTTGTTTTTCAGCGGTAATTCCGCCGGATTAAATTAACGTTACCGCTGATGGTTTCTGCATGCACCTGACAACCTGTAAGGTGGCAGCAATTCCACCAGACACACAGGTGGTAACCATAATTCCATGCGGTGGAACTACTGCTGAATTCACCACCCAACTTGTAATGAGGGCCAAGGCATGAATTATGAAAGAAAACAGAGTTGACAACCAAATGCTCTATAATAGGAGGGAAGAACACCTCGAGAGATTTGGTTCCACGATGAAACACAAAGGTTTGTACTGATAGATCTCCCACCTAGGCTGCTCTTGTGTACAAAAGTGAACAACAACAAATCAGTATACATAGGAGTGCGGGGCATGTACAACATAGGTACAGTAGGAAGAACTGGAGAACACATAGAAGGAAGATTTCTGCTGTAAGGAAGACCACAGAAACTTTGGCTTTGGTACGATCACCCTATTCCAGCAGAAGTGCCAAAACAAGTGCTGGTCTATAGTTGAGTGGTTCAGACAGCATGCAATGCACCCACTAACTTCCTGGCAAGTTTTTCTGAAGATCTATTCCCCAATCCTCTTGCAGTATTTCAATCATGAACTGAGGGTGGTGGTGGACAGAGTATGATAGCCTGAAAATCCCCAGAGAAGCCAAGGAAAAATCATGTCATCAATTCGATTTCTGAATATTAAAACATATATCCGAGGGCAGAGATGGCGAAGATCAGAGAGCCTTACATCCACACCTTACAAAGGAAGTTCCACTGGCAGAATTGCATTCAAAGTTAGAGGATAGCATGAGGAAGGAAGTCAGTGCACTCAAACTTGGGTTGCCTGCAAGCATTGCCTCAAGTCGCATCGCTGGGTAAAATGGTAGGGATGTCTGAAGGAGAAGTCTCTCTGTCTCTTTTTCGAAAGGACTATATGAATATGGTGATCCACGGCCTGCATCTAAAGTCACAATACTGCATATACAAATATAAGGACATTGAGAATGAAGGCAAGAGTTACAACATTTGCATTCAGGAGCAGGCAGAGCAATCACAGCTGGATGATATAAGATCGGTTGTGGTTGTGTTGTGTTGTGCACAGCCATACTAGAAGAAGATGATCCTACTTAGAAAGGAACAGGACCCACAGGGAAAGTCCAAAGAGAGCAACTGACCCCACACCTGGAGACAGCCTGAACATGTTTCATGCAATTTCAAAGAAAATGTGAGGAAGCTGTTCCTCTGCCACACATGCTAGTTGTTTCAGGACATGGCATCACTGTATCCCAAAACGTAAAACAATGAGACCAGGTACAAAGGTTCTCTAGAGAGAAACAGTTGTGTACCAGTCTGCCTTCACTTCTGTGATTGCCTTCACCTAGAAAAACATCCAAGATCAGTGGTTGAAGTGGGTGGTTGGGATCTGTGCTCCTCTACTTTTCTTAATTACTTTTTACTGTTCCTATACTTTTGTTTTAAAAAAATAAACCGTTTCGGAATGGTTTCGTTTTAATATAAAAGTGGAAGAAGAAGTGGAAACTTTCGCTTCAGTTCAATGGACTGAATGTTCCCTTAAACAACAGGTGCATTTGTTTAGGGGTTTGTATGGCGCATGGTGATGGGGTTTGTGGGGAGCGGTGACAGGCCAGCAGGGAACATAGTTCCAATAATTCTTTTCGTACACTTCGACCACTGGTTCCGCATATGCTGTTTCATTGAAGGACGCCAGTTGAGGTAATGCTGCTCAGTACGCTTAGCTGGTTCTATACTTGAGCTTTATTCTTAGTTACATAAGATGGTTACATTAAGAACATATGAGGAACACCACTGGGTCCCATCACCCAGGCTGGCCCAGCTCCAACTGACATTAGCTAGAACCTTCATACACACTCAAAGGACAACATTCCACAACAGGACACCAACAGTCTCACAGCTCCTGCATTCACTTACAAGTACTTTACAACACAAGTAATAATCTGGACTAGTCTTTGTCACTGAGAGACTCTGTGGGGAGTTGGAGGGCAAGAGAGGAGGAAGGAGTGGAAAGCTGAACAATTAAAGGGATCCATCTGCATAAGCAGAAACATTGATATTGGAAATGTGAAGACGAAAGTTGAAGGGCTAAAGATAGAGTGAACTGTACATTAGCCTGCATGCCATTTAAAGGTCTAAGCAACCTAGCTCATGCCTATTTGAAAAACATACTTCGGCGCACCTCTATCACTTGCGAATTCAGAAGTACGAATTGTCCGCGTCTATGCATACCTCTCTTCAAAAGCTCCTTGGAATGGAGGAGAAGGTTCTTCGTTCAAGCTCCCACAAATTGGAACATCCTTCCAGCTGACACTTGCTGCATATCAGCCCCTGTCAACTGTTTACATCCTGTTTAAAATCCCTTCAGGGTCCCTAGCATTGTGATGACCATCTCCTGGAGACCCCTTGGTGAAATGGACTGGTGTGCTATAAACGTGTCTAAAATTAATCAAGAAATGAAAGGAAAAGACATTGAACCTTTCAAGGGTTTTGTCTCGTGCTAGCCGTGAGAATGTCAGAGGATTTGAATGCATGTGAACTTGTTGAACTGTCTGATTGCAGAGCTGTGGCTATCAAGGATCCGGGGCATGTCCACGGTGTTTGAGATCACTAGAACATGGGGAAGCACTGGGTTTGTGAATAGATTATGGGCTGGCTTGGGGGAGGTGGCGTGACACATATGTTGCTTTTTATGCAATGTTCAAAAGTATTACCCCAGGGATATTTCCTCCCCCAAAAGGGGGTTGTGACCGGCAGAGAAGAGTGATAACTCCAGGGAATGCATAAAAGTGAGTTTCACAAGGTTGGCACTAGGAAATGCATAAAGGCGGGGCGTGGTACAGATATGGTGCGTGATGGTAGAGGATGTGCAGAGAATAATGTTTGAGAGGCAGTAGGTAATGTCCTTTGCCGACTCCTTGTGTGGGGTTCCTTGGTCTGTTAAAAGGGTAGGTGATGGGAAAATCAGGTGTATGCAACAGTCCATTAAACAAGATAATGATTAGATTGGAGTCGCACAAGAGATCATCACCCTTGCAATGTACACATCCAGGACACGCCTCCCTGAAGAATTGATATAGAGTCAATACTTCCCTCAGCTAGAATCAGCTGGAAGAAAAACATCAAGTGTAGCTTTATCCTTTTCCGCAATCACTTCTCTTTCCAGCAAACAGATCCTTCTAGTAACCAAAAAAGGGCTTTAGGTCATGGCTAAGGCATAGCCTAAAGCCGTAGAGATAGTGATAAACTTAGTTGATATCCCTGATATGTGCCACAGCACCTTCCTACACCTATAGTGCGAAAAACCTCTGATTTTGAACTTTGGGGTGTCTGATTGTGTGGGTGATTTAAATCTGGTTATGGGGTATCAGGTAATATTATCCCCATATATACGGTCGCCGTAAATAATATCGCCGGGAAAAGGTTGCAGCAATATTATATGGGTGACCATATATGTGGGGACAGGGGCAAAAAAAACGCCCATTTTTCGGCAATACTTTTGCATGGCGAGATTTTTGTGGCGACATTATTACATGGAACCGGTTATGGGTGGCAATGCAGATAGGCAATCATCTTGGAGTAACAGAGCGGGGGTTGTGTCTAGCAGGTCTATGGCTCAAAGAGTGGATTGGCTCTTCTTGACGCTTGCAGTGGCTGCGACCCTGGAGCAAGGGATTTCTCATTCTGCTTTCAAGCCTAGAGAGCACTTTCCCATATAGACGTCTGGTGGATTAAACAAGATAATCTACATCTGGTGGGAACATGTTGACAATGGGAAGATATATCAGAACATGCTCCCATCATTTTGGAAGGATTTGATCGGGTGGATTGGAGGTTCAAGACAAAGTTGCTGGGTGAATTTGGGTCCTGCATTTGTGCTAAATATTTTAAGCATTTATTTTAAGCAAAAATCCAGGGAGAACAGATACTTGTCTCAATTACCAGGACAGACAAAGTCAACGTTCAATGGGTAAGTGATTAATTATGTTTTAGACTGAAAAGAGGAATTTGGTGTCCTAGAGAAGTAGAGGTATGGCTACCTACAATTGCAACAATGGAGTATAAACCTGGAGATAAAGGGAGGTGATATATGAAAGCATACTGAACATAAAAATACGCTTTTTTCCTCCTCTGAACCCAAAGGTCTGATTGCACACATTGTTAAACATATTGTAATTGGTTATTTATAACGCACTTAATACCCAGAGGTTTCTAAGCGCAGGCACGGGATCAAACCTCTGTTGCTCTGCGTCGTCTTGTTTCCAAGGCGAGTGCATTGCCCCTCAGCTATCCTCTGGAACCTATGGGAAGAAATAATGGGCAGGGGCCAGATTGAGCATACATCAAAGGCTGGAATGGGCTCTTAGCGCAGATACTAAATGAAGAGACAACAGAAACAAATTTTCAATGGTGTTTGGACTTCAACAAGGAACATTCAGTTCAGGCAGACCAACCAACAACTACTGTGCAGACGGTATCCGACTCCAGCATGATTATGGAAAATATATGGGTGTTGGGGAGAGTTTGGAGGTGAGTGGGTGGAGGATCACTGATACCCAAAATAAAACCACTGTGGATAATTAGTCTCCAGGTTCTACGGGGGTGGCAGGTTGCAAGCCTAAGAAAGATCCCGCGTTCTTGCTGTGAGTCTCTGATTGGGTCAATCTACCCATTGAAATTAAATGCTACCCAGATCATCACATTGCTGTTTCTGGAAGGCAGGTTGTCCACAACTATTTACATGAAAAAAAACATACCCCAAGTTATCTAATTTTTCAGTGTAAAGTATAGTTGACCCTAAGTTGTAAAAGATTTAATTTTTTCTTTGAAGGGGCGGGTGAAGAGGTTCATAAACATGTAGTCCCATTTTTGCAGTACACATGCCTCAAGGTATAGCCTATACTTGAGCTGTGCCCAGAGACTTACAGTTCTTGATCCTTTTGATAGCTAGCTTTTATGACGTTCATAGCGGAGTAGTGGAACTGAGAAGTTAGCAAGTGTTGAAGCTGCTGCATCCCAATGCCACAAGTGGTTTAGACAGTACATTTTAGAAACGCTATGGAGTGGGTGAGCTGTTAGGAAACTGCAAAATTAATAGAAGTTTGGGATTTGCTAACTGGCACACAGTCCTTTCGCTCATTGAAATGTATGACAGATCATTTATTTGTGGTTATCGGTTTAAAAATTGATCCCTATGTAAGTATGGTGTAAAATTGCAATTGCAATTTAGATGTATGTGAAATAAAAAATAAAATGAACAACTCCAAGGTTAGTAATTGAGCATCTAAACCACATTTGCTACCTTGGGATTAAGATGCATGTTTTACCAGTTAATGGCAATGCTACAATAAAATGAACTGAAAGAAAAAGTCTGGGCACTTTCACTCTCTCTTGTCAATACCAGGATTGCACCTGTTCCATTTCAAGAAATATCACTCAATGCTCAGACATTAGCTGTACATTGCTGGCCGGATGAATTAGGATGTGTGACATCTTTTCAGTTGCATGTAGGCCATTGATCTTACTAGATGAGGCACTTCTCAACACCTCACTTTTTCAGGGTGCACTGCCATTTCTAGAAAAGGCTGAGGGAAGGATTCTCCTCCAACCGATGGGGTTTGATGTGGACTTTATGCTTCTCTTGCACTTCCGTCTAACCTTTTTAGGGACAGTATGGAGATGGTGTCATCATCTTGCTGACGCCCTCCCTTCAAAAGGTCAGCTTCATTCACATTATACAATTTGAGGTTTGACTTGACATTTTCCAGAGGCTCCCCCGATAACGTAAAATGACCATACTTTCGGATTGATGTTTTTGATGGTAGAAACCTACTCTTTGCAACACTTGCAATGTTACTACTCAGGAATCCTTAGTTAGATTAGCTGACATGCATTACATTCAGCACCACCTCTGTGCATTGGAAATGCATTCCATTCAAAGAGCTTAACTACCTGCAATAGCTCCCATTTGGTCGTGATCGTTTTGAAATATATACACACTGAAGAGGAGAAGTAGAGAAAGTGTACATCAGAGAAGGAGGTGGAAAGGCAAGACTACGACAGAAAAAAAAAAGGTGCCCGGAAGAGCAATTTAGAGCATGGTGGAAAGTCGTGGAGAGAATGAGAGAACACCAGGAGGCAAGAGATGAGGACCAGAAAGGCAGACGAGGGAAGTAATAAGGAAGAAGGGGGTGCTCAGCAAGAGGGGTAGCAGGGGAGAGGGTTTGTCTGCACTTGTACTCATGGAGAGGCTACTAGGTTGGCAGAGGAGCAGCACCCGTGGGGATACCAAAATTCCAAGAAAGGTGTCAAGCATGTAAACCTCATGGTTCAAGACATTTCTAACAATCTTAAAAAGTCTGATGCCAGCCTATGTCAAATTACCCAAGTGACCAGAGTTGGTGCTATAGGGAAATGTAATAGGGACATGCTTTTCCCTATTCTGAATTTCAACAAGTGTAGCTCCACATTTTATCATCCACATTTTAGTAAAGGTTTATTTTAACTGGGGCCAAAGGTGTGAGACTCATGTGTGAGGCTCATGCTGTGCCTGGTAGGTGTCAGTATTATAACACCTGAAAGATATACTAGCTAATTTGAATAAATGAGTAACTGTGCTGCACAGGCTTACCGTCACCACAAATATTTCCTCCTCCTCCGCAGTCTTGACATTTGTGCTATATTTCCACTCCGAAATTTCTCCTGCTTGACTTTCAACTCCATCCTCGGATAATTTGTCTGTTTCTTTGATTTATTCGCCTTCTTCCGCTTCCATTTTTCGGTTTATCTTGTCTTTATGCTATTTGGCTCCTCACCAGTCATTTTCTTCCAGTCACCTCCACAGACCATCTGTGTCTTGATCGTTTATTTTTTCCTGTTTTACAGCATGAGTCAGTCCCATCCTCATCGCCAAATGTTATGTATCTGATTATGTCATTACAGTCACCATGTTTCTATTAAATAATGCCAGGAGACAACCTTCATGTCTCAACTCCTTTTATTCCATTTCTTAACTGCCTGCTCTTCAATCCTTTTCCTGGCATACCCATTCTAGTTCTATTCTCTCTTCATTCCACATTCTACAAGCCACAAAACCCTGCACAACAGGTTTTTATCATTTTCACCACACCACAGTTATGGACTAAATGCAATGAAAAATAAAATTAACATATTAATCCTACTAACATCCCAGGACCCAATAACAAATGCTCTTATTAATATTCAATGCAATGTAGTGCATTGCTTATGAATGCAAAACATTGGTGCATGGAGATAAAGTGGCCCATTTCATAAAATCTAAAGGCATTTGAGCTGTGCAAAGTTAATATTTGTATGGACAATGTAGAATTAGATTTGTTTTGCAGTGAATATGTGACAGGGTTTAGATGCAAGTTGATTTATTTAAATGGGCTCCATTTTTCATTTGTAGAGAAGGAGGAAATAGCGCCAGATAAATGTAACATTTTCCTTCAGCTCTGCAGCTGGAATCTCAGTCAAAGGCACAAAGGAAATCACATGCTATTTAATGGACTGGTTTGTCAAGGGGAGTTTTTTTGAATGACACATGAGATTTTAGAAAAGGGCTTGCAGCAGAAAGGGCTGGGTCACACACTCACTCTATGGCATACTTCTGGAGCAGAAAAACTGGCAGCTGTCTAAATAGGGTTCATTCCAGGCCAAAGGGTAGCGGACCAGATGAGAGTTCTTCTGTCTAAAAACTAGATTGGGGTCAGGAGCAGTTCAAGACACACCCAATTAAAGATTTCTGGGGTAAATTCAGTCAAATTAGAGGAGAGTGCGGATGAGTGAATGCTTGATACTAGGCGTCATAGGGTAAATACGTCATAACATTTTTATGTGCTGCACCATGACATTTTAAACATGTATGTAAAACTGTGTTCATATTTTTTTCTTTCAAGTTTTGCTGCGCTAAAACTCTTGCAAAGTTCAAAGCATCGCAAATAGAATGTTTTGAAATCCATTGCAGGAAAGACTTGGCTTATGGTTGAATTACAACGTGGATGTACATGTCATTTGGTGTAACTTGCATATTTCTAGCTTCTGATAAAAAATAACAGTTCGAAAATGAGCCTGGGTGTACTTATTCTGTACTCAGATTTATTGGGTTGGCATGCAGAGAGAGATGCAGAACGTGCAGTAGAGAAAAATCAAAACAAAGTTAGTCACTGTAAATTGTCTTACTCTGAGAGAGAGACTCTGAATGAATGTTTCGTGATTCATTTGCATGGTAAATGTATTCTGGGATGGAAGCCACAAGGGCATACATTGGTATTCTAGATAAGATACCACAGGAGGGAATGAGTTAATTGTTTAGAGTGTACCAAGTCCAGTATTTGATTACCATTAGTGATTCCGGTAAACAAATGTATTAGGCAGTGTTCTAAAGTTAGGCTCACTACTAAACCAAAAATACCACTATACACCTATGCAACAAAAATACCACAAGCTACTAAAAGTATAGCCAAAAAGATTTCTAACAGTGCTGCCAGATGCTACTGGAGCAGACTATATATGGCATCCTAACTTCTACAAAAAACAATCATGGCATCACACAATGCCGAGAAAAAGCCTAGATCTGTGAGTGACATTTTTTGCTCACTACGAAAGCAGAATCTGAGGCGGAGAGGTCCTAAAAAGAAGAACGATGTCATGTTTTGTTGAAATGGTATACAGTTGTTTTGCCGCAGTAAATTGCTTAGTTCTAATTTACTTTGACAACATTCCTTTGTGGAAAAGTAATTTATTATATGGTTTTTGAGGGTTAGAGGGTTAGTGGGAGAATGGGTCTGGAGTGGGGTAGTAGTGGTGTGGAAAGAGGGCTGGGGGACCCCCATTCAAAGAAATGTGAAACAAATCAAAGTATTGTCAAAGTAAACTAAAATGGGGTAATTTACTTTGGAAAAACAATTTAGACCCATTGAAACTCCACCACATGACCTCAGTTAACCTAATCCCTTATTCACTTGAACCATAGATTTTGACTTCAAGCGTCTGTTGAGAAATCAGCTGTGTTATTGTGCTCTTTATTAGACAGGTTCCTGCATCATTATGGTGTCACATCTATGTGTCTTTGTCACCCACTTGTGCATAAACCAGAAATCTTAGACATGACTCAGTAGACTGTACATTGTAATTGTACCCTAAAAGGTAAAAGTTGGAAAAAGCAGGGCTGGAGTAGTACTATTCATCTTATATGCCTCCATCATTCAAATTTCACAAGTGAGATTTCCAGCCATGTGCGAGTATCAAGGAAAATATTTCTTCGACAAGTTACCAGAACACAAAACAAAAAATGGAGAAAGGGATTATGTCAGTTCATATTTTTCAGTTGTAAACATGACAGCTTCATCCGTATGTCTTTTTAGCGCTGTCCTCACACCCACCCAGGGTGTAGGACTTCACCTTCAAAAGGTTTGTGTGTGTATTGCCTGATCCTAATTTGCCAAGACATGTTACCCAATCCTCTCTCATCGGTTCCTGTGGGTGGATTTGGCCCTTTCACATTGATGTGTGCTTGTCAATGATTTCGACAACTCCAAATCGGTTTGCTCAAAATGTTCTCTTCTCTGACGAACCCTACTCCAGTGAACGCTTGGTACTTGACCTGTCTCTAGCCTTTGTTTTTGGCCTTAGAATGGGGGGTCACCCATATTCTCTTTCCACACTTTTACTTGCTCTGTCCCCTTCCCACTTACCACATTCACCAAAACGGAATGGTTACATCCCCTTACCCCAAGACCCTACTTCCCTGCCTACTTTACTACAACCTGTGCTGGCTACTTACTCTGCATGCCTCTGTTGGTCCTCTGCCAATATGTGCCTCTGTGGATCTAGTGCACAGGAAGCGACTGCAATGCAAGAGGCACTGGAAGTACAATTTGTGTTTCATTATCACCTGTAAAGTCAGACACAGCAAATCTGGAATTGGGCAATGCGAGTAAAAAACTTGACAGTAGCTGAGGTTACTCTTCGACTGAATAATATAGGACAGCTAAGCAAAGCAGTTGAACTTTATCAAGACAGTATTCACTCACTGACCAAACTAGAGTAGCACATTTTTGATGTACAACACCTTTCTCCACCTCAGGAAATACTATTTTTCTTGTGTGTACACGAATGATTAAAGAATGATGGTAAGTGAAGATTGGTAAGGACATTCCTGACTGTTTTAGGTTGATCGAGGGAGATAGACAGCAGTAGATACAGCAATAGAGCAGAGAGGCCACACTGAGGAGGAGCAGGACCAGCCCATCACCTTGGATTCTCAGGGTCCAGCAACTGATTACAATATACTGCCTTGCCAGAGACAGGATCACATACCTATTACAGCTGATAAGGGCTGACATTCAAACTGCAACCAACTTGTGCAAAACCATCCCCCACGGACCAGAGGGAGAGGCTGTCCCAGAGGAGGGAGCCAGCCAAAGAGAGAGATCTGCCACCAGCTTGCTGATTAGAAAAGCACCGGACACACTGAGAGTTGGAGCAAGAGGAGTGTAAATATCTGTACGGAAGGTATTAGTGAGAGAAAGTTGTAGATAGATTGGTCCTCGTCCCAGAAAGCCTTATGAATGATGCAGAGGGATTTGAATTTGATGCTTGCAGCAACCGGGAGCCAGTGGAGGGATTTCATCTCTGGAGAGGAATGGTCCCTGGGCAAGTCTTGCAGCCCTATTCTGGACAAGCTGGAGGGGGCGGAGAGAGCAAGAGGGTGGGTTGAGGAAGAGGCTGTTTCAGTAGTCCTACCTAGAGAGTACCAGAGCTCTGGAGATATTGATACTAAAATATTGTCCTACATCTCTATAAGTCACAAAGTGTTGTACGCAGAATGTATGACTTTTATTGCACATTTTATAGAGCATGGTCTCACTCTTTTGTATATTGTTAGTTATTAAAATAGAGCTACATTGTCACTACATGCAGTAAAAAACGAATGGCTCACAACCTCCTAGCCATAGGAGAGGCAATGGCAATTGCACATCCCAGTATCAACTATTTGTCTCCTTTGTTTAAATGACAAATAGCAATATAGCATTCCTTCCATATTGGTACACAAGCAGAAGTGCAGTCCACCACCTTGGCCGAACGGACATTCACATAATGGATGTCAATATGAATATAGGTAGCACAAGCTCACCTGTACTCCTAACATGACAAATAAACTTAGTTTGCACAGACACACAACTGTACTCTCTTGCCGTTAATCGGATGTACCCCAACCCTACCATGGCACACAATCTTTATATGTACATTAACAAATAAGTTCAGGAACGTCAAAAACGCTGCACTTGTCTCGGACGTCAATGTAGAGAAAAAAAACCACATGGTGCCTGATGGGAAATCTGTTGCTCCACAATAGACATGCACAATCCTACCGACACTTCTGAAAGTATCTAAGTGGTCAAAGCCTCTGTAGTGGCCATCATTGTCAAGCAATTACAGTGCACGCAAGCCCCTGGGCAGGTAACACACATGATATGTTTGGTTGCACCATGAGCGTTCATGGATAAAGACTCATTTTACAAGAGGCGGCTATTGTATGCACGAGACCACCGACTTTAGCACTTGCATGCTGAGGGATCCTCTAAATGCCATTTTAAAAGTCCAGAAGGTGGAGGGGACAAGAAAAGAGTAAACATGAGGCAAACTCACTTTTACGCTTCCATTTTCCACTCCGTCTCTTGAAAATGTAAATGCTACACTGCCTGACTTAATGATGGCATCTTCTGGATTCGTGCATGGACATCAACACATCATTACCGACCACACTAATGTAGTCACGGTCCCATTAGGCATTGCCTATTCTACCTATTCCAACTGGGTCTGGTCTTCTCCGAAGGTGAAAAAGCTATTGAGCTCATGAGCTGGAAGCTCCTCTTCCGAACTCTGCAAGTAAGGAATTGCTGAGTATTTTATTTAGATGTGTGCATTTATTGTATACTAAGCCCACATTGTTTGTGGGTGTTGGAGAACTCATCATTTGCACACCATATGGTGATGCTGGATTCTATTGCCCCTTTGTCCTCATATGCAAGTCTATAAAAAAATGGATGCTTCATGCCGAAATTGTGGATAGCCACTTTGGACCCAATGCAATCTCTACTTATTTTTAGCTTGATAAGTGACTTTTAGGATTTGTTAGGGTAAACACAAATAGAACTGAGATAAGGTGTTGAACTATGTGCACATACACTGGCCCTTAGGTTGAGCAGGCGTCCTACTCGCGTAGTACTTTGCATAAGAACTCAACATTATTGCAGGTAAATAGTGAAATCACCGGTTGGATGTGATGCCTCAGTATCTACTACTCATTCATGCTAAAATACCACATTAGCTGGGTTAATGCTGCAAAGATTTCATTGCCCCCCAAATAGCTACATTTTGGGAAGAATTCTCCATTATCCTCCCTAGTAAAATAATGGAAATGAACTCCTTTGTAAACAGTTGTGTCTTAACATATACATGTCCTAGAAATAGCAGGTCTAAATCCTGCATGGCATTTGGCGAGAGGGTCTACCATTGCCAGACCTCAGCTTGTATTGTTGGGTGGCCCTATTTAACAGAATTTAGACATTTTGGGGAAAGGGCACTTACCCCACTCAGCTCTATATAAATATTCAACCTTATTTTGTAGGTAGTACTAGAGATACACTTATGCGGGAAAGGAATTCTGAGGGTAGGCTTCAGCGCACAACTTTTTCACAACTTGAGACAGGACACTGACTTTTCTGGCAATTCCTAGATTACAATTGTATATTGCTTTGGCATACAATACGGTTCTGACAGTGTATTCCAGTATTCAGAGTGGTCTAACTGGGTAAGTGTGAGTATGAAAGTATACATACTAAGCTTTCAGTATTAGTACCAGCAGCGGTAGTAGCAGGAGTAGTAATAGTATTGGTATTAGCCTAATTGTTCATCTTTAATTGATTGAATGGTACATTTGACTGAATTCGGCCAGTACTATTCGATCTATTGTAAGCAAACAATTATGCTAATACATACCAAACATGTGGAGCAGGGGTGTCCCCCAACCCCCATGTTTGGTATGTATTGGCCTTTGGGGGTTGCAGAGGTGTCCCCGCTTCCTCATCATGGGGGCGCGGGACCGGAAAGAAAATTAATAAAAAGGGACCCTGCGGCTTGGATCTGACCTGATTCAGATGGACAGATCTGATGCTGCAGTGGTTAAGGGGACGTGGCGGTGAGCAAACAGGTAAGTAGGGCAGGGGTGTGTGCGGAGTGTGCGTGTTTTGGTTTAAGATTGTTAGTCTGATAATTCTTTGCATGCAAGAAGTTTTTTTTACTCAGTTCACCTCACACAATTATGAGACGAACAAACAACCCCAAACCTTAGCATTACTGGTACTAGTAGTATAATATTTGTATTGAACAAATAATTACCAATTACCCAATTCTAATCTGCTAGCAAAAAGGGTACAAATAATACAACATACATCTACAGACAGATTAAATATACTTAGAAAAAAAACATAGCATGTCCTAGAGAGCAAAGTAGACGTGAGTATTCAGAGGGAAGTGTCAATTCATAAAGATAACCACAGAAATGTAAGTCACTTGAGTAGGCAGCAACTAGTGTTTCAGGCTTTTGTAAAGTCCATCAGAGATGTACATTTTCCAATATTCTGAGAACGAGCATTGCACAGTGATAGTTTCTACATTTTGCGAAATTTGGCAGCCACTTGCACTTTAAGGAATCTGTGTTCCTTTATCTTTTCTGCCTTACAGGAATGCAAGGACTGATCAAGGCTATAGCATTTGACAAGGTTGACCAAATAAAGAGGAGCAGCCCCTTTAAGCATATCTTAGATTTGGGTAAGAAACCGGCCAGGGATTTGTTCCCCCGCTGTGAGTCAGCCCAAAGATGTGAAAGTAACATGAAGGTATTGAGGCCTTCTGGGGCCTGGGGCCTCAATACCTTCAACTCTCTCTTCCTAAATATCTTCCTTCTCGAGCTCTTCGCTCATCCACCTCCAACTCCCTAAGGGGCAGTCGCTTCTCCAAGCAACGAGTTGGTGGTAGATCTCTTTCTTCGGCTGGGGCCTCCCCCGGGAACAGCCTCCCTGCCTCCCTGAAACTTGAGGAGAATCATGTCCGGTTCCGGAAGCACCTCAAAACCTTTCTCTTTGCTTCTGCTTTTTCTCCTTCTCTCCCCTGCTGAATTTCTTGGCTGAAACTGAAACTGCACTGGTTACCTGGCCACCCTCTGATCTCGGGCTCAGGTCCCCCCACCTGCCAGTCTCACACCTGCACTTTCTTCCTGGCAACCCCAGCACTTGGGGACTGTTTTCTGTATCCCTACAATCCCACCACCAGCACTTGACACCAGATGTCTGCACTTACTCTTGCACTTGCCACCAGCTGGCCGTACTTTCACTTATTGTTTATTTATTCCATTATCCCATGTAATGCACTTTCCCCTCCCCTGTCCCCCCGCACTTTCCCCCTTCCCCCTTCCCATGCACCTGCTCAATTTGAATGGCATCTGGCCCAGGAGGATTGTTGTCTTTGTCTTCCCTCTGTTCCCCCTATCTTGCCTCGTCGTGGCTCAAAACGCTTTTGTATAGGCATGTTAAAAATGCCATATCATATCATATCTAACTTCCTGAATAAAAAAGATATTATTACTTGCTCAGTATTGGGATGCTGCAATTTAGCTACTGACTAGTTACAAATCCCCAAGTATACTTCATACAAAATTTCATTGGACATTGGATGCAGTAATTGATGCTTACTATTATAGTGAACTGGTTTAGTCACTGTTTTGACCCCAGGCTCAAAGGAGAGTTGGCTACCAAATGTAATATCCAGATTCTTGCCAGAATCCACTGGGACTGGCCTAGATGCCCAGGCCAGTAGAAGAGAATGGCCCCTGCAGAGAGTCAGTCAAAGAGCAGGACCTCTGTTTTACCACCATGTAGGTGGAGCTAGTTGTTTTGCATTCACCTCTGAACCACTCCCAAGTATTCAACAATCTGCACACCATCTTCAGATTTGCCATATAGACCATGTAGATCAAGCAAACCTCTCCAACAGATGGAGCAATGAGAACATAAGATATTAAATACAAGATGGCGAGTGAAGTGTCCCGAGGCAACACAGGGGAACTGAGTGGCCAGATGAGATGTATCTGCGTAATTGTACATTTATGCTTCTCTCCAGCAAGAATGATCATTTCCAAGCTAAGGCGGCACTACCTTTTCACATGATACTTTCCAGGCAGTGGATACCGATTTCATGGTCCACGGTGTCTAATTAAGCAGATACATTCAATAAAATTGAAGATGCCAATCTGATCCTAGTTCCATGTCATGCAATTTCTCACGCATCTGGATGTTAGTAGATTGCATGCTTCTTGAGGGCTGAGAACCAGACTGAGAATAAAACAAAAAGCCTCATCTTTCCAAATATTCTGACAATTGATGGATTAGCTCCTCTTCTCAGATTTCCCCTACGAAAGAGCAGTTAGAGATGCACTTATTTCAGCGATCTAGGAACTACCCCAGCTGCAAAGATGCATTTAAAGAAATTGATAATCCTTCGGCAACTGCCATTATATTTTGTGATGGAAACTAGCTGTATAAAGATCAAATAAAGATGAAGAATGCTCTAAAGTCTTGACCATATCGACTTCATCAGAACCTGGAAGGAGTTGCATATTTGCAAATACTCTAGATGTAATATTCAAAGGATATTTAGGGATTTGCTGACTTTAGGGTCAGCAGCAACGGAAGCAAAATTTGTACAAATCTTAGATGCAAAAATGATGCTAAAGAATCAAATAAAACCTTAGATGGGGTAACTGTATCTACATTCTCTTTTAGTGAGGTTAGCTCTTCTGAACAAGGGAAAAACTTCCGATACACAGTTCAAGCTTTTCCAAGTTTCTTCCACTTGATGGTTGTCTGGGAGCACGTAGGCTTTATACTTAGCGGTCATAGGTGCCTGAAATATTGGAATCGCCAGGTGGTAGATTACCCTAGATTAAATATCAAGACCTTCAATCTAGAGCATATTTTTCATCTGCGGGAAGTTAAGTATATTGTCAGAACATGTTTTTCTAATGTCTGTGGGTAGGAACCTGAGTTGATTTACAGGATGTTAGTTTTCAGTCTATCTGCAAACTATCTGTCTATCTCCCTAAAACTGGCAAGGGTGAGGCAACAAACTAGACTACTGTAGCGTCCTTCCCTCTGACACCTCCTCCAAAAACCTTACCAAATTACAACAGATCCAAAAAATTGTCCCGTGGGCTGCCTGGGGTATAAAATGCACCGACCGCATCTCACATTCCAGGCGTAATGCCCACTGGCTACCAGTCGACGTCTGGATGGAATTTAAGATCCTATTAATCATACACCTCTGTTGTATCCAAAACATTGCACCCCCTTTTCTCACCCAGCGCATCTCAAGAAAAAATACTCCCCGCTGTCTGTGCTCATCAACCACCCTTGTCTTATCTACTCCTAGATACAACAGCCATCAACGCCTCCTTCAACGCCAACACAGTTCCAGACAGTTTAAAAGAAGCTTGGGTACGCCCCCTTCTAAAAAAAACTACGTTTGACCCAGAAATTGCTAACAACTATAGGCCCATCACCACCGTGCCGTTCCTGCTCAAGATTCTGGATAAAGTTGCCTACACGCAAATCCAGGAATATCTTGAAACCAACAATATCCTAGGTAAAAGACAGTCAGGATTCCAAGTCACGGTACAGAGTCGGCCCTACTCGAGCTAAAAATACAACTTGGGGACATCATGGACAAAGGCAAACGGGCACTCCTTCTCCTACTGGATCTGTCCGCCGCCTTTGACCTTGTCAACCATGATATTTTAGGCATATTTCAATTGTTTTCATAAGCTACAGAAATGTGAAATTAGTATTAATAAATGAATGTAAGCTAAGAGGGGATATTGCATTTGTGATATTTATTATTGCATTTCTTCATTATCACACGGTGCTATAGTTATGTCAGGAATTGTGAACCTGCTGAAAATAGTTGTGGTCATATGTGATATTTTAACTAAAGAATGTGTTGGATTTTATAAATGAATTTCTCTATGGCCACTCTGTGCTATAGTTTCATCTTTCGTTTTTGTACTTGTGACAATCAAATAAATAAATATGTTTTTTCATAAAAGAACCTCATGATTGATGTAGTAGCACATGTTTCTGCATTCCTCGTGCCACAACCCAATGGCAGTCAATAAACCAATTGAGTATGTTGCAGTGTTGATGTTGTGCATGGCACAGTCTTATATCCAATCTGGACGCCTTGCATGCGTATTGGTAAGAGTGGTAGTGCAAATTGAGGAAATATTAAATGTGCCTTCCTCTTTTGCAGACCTTCCCACATCTTAACTGTAATCGGCCTGTCTTGCCTTGTAGTCCCAGGTTGTTGGGCTTGCAAGTGGATGTGAAAAGAATGTGAATACTGTGCTGGTTGAGCATCAGACGAGAAGCAGACATTATGGAAGACATTAGTACGATGGCCACTTCTTGATAGAACTGACACAGGATGCTTGAGTAAGGTTGCTTATGGTGCACTAGAGCCAAACATGCAGTTGCTAGAAAAACTAGGTGAAGCCTGTGAATAGAAGCATAGAAAAGTGGTAGATTTGCAGTCACCTTTGCTGAGGACCCTCTGCCACTGACTGTGATTTACACACACATGCAACATAGGGGTCATTTCTTAAATCACTGCAGGGACCTAATTTCACAAAAATACCAAGGGGTAGCGGAAGTGACATCACACGACCCTTGACCCCTAATGACATCACAGGAAGTGATGTCATTTGACCCACACCCAAAGTGATATCGCAGGAAGTGATGGAACACAACCTTTCACCCGTTGACAAAACAGGAAGTGGCATCACATAGCATTGTACACTATGAAAAATATGGTTACGATATCACTATAATGTGATGTACATTTCATACAAGAATAGATCACCATATGTATCGTTAACATCAGTGTGTATAGGCCCATATTACCAAATTACTGTGAATGCAAGCAAACGCCCATGACCAAATGATAATGATGTGTTATTACATAGCACTTACGCTTAAGCGCTTTATATAGAAAAGAAATACACCCAATATCACTCAATCGGTGTTGCAACTCATTTATCGACCTCAGAAGGATGAAAGGCTGAGTTGAGGCATTTAAGAACAGACTAAATCAGTGACTCACCCCTTAAAGTGTGTCCGAAATAAACCTTTAATGAGTCTAGCAATTACTGTATAGAATTACAGAAAGACACATTACTTGGTATTCCTATTATTTCTTACTTAGGGTCAGTGCTGAAAGTGTTAGACTTGTAGCACTCCTGAAAGAGCCACATGGTGCTGGCCACAGCCCAGGAGCTTACATTACAACAAAAAGAAGAAAAAAAAAGATTATTTTTGGGGGGGGGGTTTAGAGGTCGCAAGGGAAACCACAGGGGTCGCAAGGGAGTTGCGACCTATGGCGACCCCTAAATGACATCCCTGAATTCCTGTAATTAGGTGGAAGGGATCCGATGGCAGAGGGCAAAAAGGGAGTGGAGAAAGCTGGCATTCATGCTTGTACACTGCCCTTTTGCACTGCATGTGCAAAATGAAGTGAACACTGTCAGCCATATACGCATGTAGCGTCTACAATGGATTCCTGCAGAATTCACAGGCTTTTTTCTGCTGCAAAAAGCCAGCGGACTCCTTAAGAATCCCAAGCATTTGGGCTGTCATGAAAATCCATGCAAATGCCAATGCTGGAATATGTGTAGGGCGGAGGGTAAGGCGGGGGGTAAGGCCTTTACACATTGCATTTCCGTTCCGGTTCATTTAAACTGAGCTCCATATTGTTCACCTGTAAGTGAATAGCACAGCAATGGCAAGAACAGCATATTTAGTACATGGTGCACACTTTTTAAATACAAACTATTGTATCACAATTGATGAGAGGAACATACAAATGCCATCAAACTGATATTACACATGCAAGATGCTTTAGGTTTTAACATGCCCAACTAATCTGTGTAAATACACATTACACAGGAGTTGATTCCCCCCCCTTAGTCAATGACTCTGTGCTGTAATACTTCACTGCTTCCACTTTTGACCCACAATAAATAATAATAATAATAATAAAAACTAAAATAGAACATATTTACATATAGTATTACCCAATCGAAGTTGTTACTGAATAACATTTCTGGTTCCATGTGATTTCTTAAAAAATGTTTAAACAAAACTAAAACATTGAACAAATACTCATTTAAAAAAAAAAACATTTTTATTTTTTTCCTATGCTAGCACACCACCCCAAATCCCTCTCGACTCATTTTAATCCCTTATCCTACCATCATATGTATATATATTTTTTTAATTATGTGGTTTTTTCGCTGTTTTGGTTTTGTTGAAAAATGTTTTCGGTAATGTCTATTCGAAAATAGCACTGCATACCACATTTCTCTGATGTCTTCCCAGACCATCCTGAACTTCTGATATCCGTAACTCTGTCGCATTAGATCATTATACTGATCACCAGCCTAGCCTTTCCTATTTTCACATTGACACATTAGGACTAGTCATGTTCTCCTACTGTGGGATGTTCTGACCCACTAGTCTATGCACTGCAACATCACTGTGTGCTGCTTTCATCAAAAACAACAGAATGGCCGCCAGAAAGCCGTATGCACACTAACAATCCCTGAGAAGTGCACAGGGATACCTGAAAAATAGGCCGCCAATCCATTTTGCCTATGTCAATGGTAAAACAGGAGACCACACTGCCAAAACCTATCATCGGGCTGCCCACAGAGTAAAATAAAACTGCTTGAAAAGGCAGTGCTACATTCCAAGGAAAACCCAGAAGTGTTTTAAAATCCATTTTTCCTTGGATGTTGAAAGTGCAAAATCAAAGCTCCCAAACAGCAGAGAAGATCCAACCTCCTTGTGGGGTGTTCACCATCACCTCATTTAAGGAATCCCCATAAGCACAATGTCAGGAGAAACACCTTTCATCATAAAAATCCACATTCAAAAGGTGCTTGCCTTGGAAAAATATGTCAGATATGGGTGCAGTACTGCCGCTCGCCTGTACCAAGCTGTCATTTGCCTGTACTGTCAGTTTAAAACTTGTATCTTAAAATCAAATTGTGGAAAAGAAGAAAGACACTTGCCATCAAAAGCAATATGGGTTGCTACATTTCAATTTCTATGTTTTAAAAAGACTGGAATGAAGAGATATGTGTGTATAGTTGTAGAAAATGTAAATTGTATTTCAGAAAAGCCCATTTTTAAACAGTGTTTTAAAGTGAACTAATGTCAGCTACACTGGACTTCAAAGACATTCCGCAGCTTCTCCCCAAACAAAGGAATCTTCCTCCTGCTCTCTTCTCAGGAACTGGCATAGAGTTGTTAATGGAAGTGGGAGGAGATTTTGGCATTTTGCTCTGAGTGGAGACAAAAGACTCCCTTGACTGAAAGGAAATGCAAAT
The DNA here is from genome assembly GCF_040938575.1 of Ambystoma mexicanum. Classification (NCBI taxonomy): domain Eukaryota; kingdom Metazoa; phylum Chordata; class Amphibia; order Caudata; family Ambystomatidae; genus Ambystoma; species Ambystoma mexicanum. The sequence continues at coordinate 577,715,496 of NC_090934.1, forward strand.
TCGGGTGTCGACAGAAACCAACTGCTAAGGAAGAGAGGCTCAGGTTCCTCTTGGCCCAGCCAAACCTTGGAGGCGGAGCTAGACTGATATGTGTATCTGAAACTTCAAGGAAATATCTTTTTGGAAAAAGATTCATGGAAAACAGTGAACAATTTGGAAAAATCTGTGTTTTATAGGTTGTTAATATAAAAATGCTGCTCACAATTTGAAACTACTCTGAACCCTGTGCGATATTCAGAGACCGGACTATCAAAATGTTGATATTGTATCAATTGTGATAATGCTAGGAATATGAACATTTACTGGATTATACCCAGATGTCATGTGGCTGTATGTGGAAAAATGTGTACAGATCTGACACTGGGTAACCAACCAAAAGCGCGAAAAACTGTCAATTTTGAACCAAAACTCTCAAGAAGATGGGACTCGGACGGATACGTGCTTTATTAAATATGTAATGTGAAAATGTATTATTAGCAAGTTGGTGATATTGTAGATATGCTTTCTATGAGAAATAGGTTTTCTGTGTAGAAACAAAGGGGAGGTTTTTCCCTGGATTGTAAATTGCAGCATCACTATGACACTAGCGGGGTAATTCATAGAATCCAGCACACAAGTGGCGCACGCGGCTGGTGCACAGTGTGCGCATGCGACAGCCTGCGCCAGCTGCGTGCGCTAAAATCCATTTCCGCGCACAGCGTATTATTGGATTTCAACATCCAAAACCAGCCGTGGTGCAGAGTGGTGCAGCGAGCCTGCAGCAGCGCCAGTTACGCCCCCAACCCCTCCCTGTGCACCAATCACAGCGCATAAATCCCATACATGGCACACAGGCCATTGGACCAGCATACAGTCCCCCAACCACAAAATGCCTGTAAAACTCCATGCGCACCCCACCGAATACATGTACACCCCGGCGCGGGGGGTTTCACACGCGATTGGCACTGTGCGAGCGTGGTACGTGTATTACTGGGGTTCGCAGGGAGTTTCACACGCAATTGGCCCTGTGTGAGCGTGGTACGTGTATTTCGGGGGTGCGCGGGTAGTTTCACATGCGATTGGCCCTGTGCGAGCGGGGTACGTGCATTACTGGGGTTCGCAGGGAGCTTCACACTTGATTTGCCCTGTGCGAGCACGGTATGTGTATTTCGGTGATGCACGGGAAGTTTCAAACATGATTGGCCCTGTGCGAGCAGGGTACGTGTATTACTGGGGTGTGCGGGGAGGTTCACACGCGATTGGCCCTGTGCGAGCGGGGAACATGTATTTCGGGGGTGCGCGGGAAGTTTCACACGTGATTGGCCCTGTGCGAGCAGGGTACGTGTATTTCGGGGATGCGCGGGAAGTTTCACACGCGATTGGCCCTGTGCGAGCGGGGTACATGTATTTCGGGGGTGCGCGGGACGTTTCACACGTGATTGGCCCTGTGCGAGCAGGGTACGTGTATTTCAGGGATGCGCGGGAAGTTTCACACGCGATTGGCCCTGTGCGAGCGGGGTACGTGTATTACTGGGGTGCGCAGGGAGTTTCACATGCGATTGGCCCTGTGCGAGCGGTGTACATGTATTACTGGGGTTCACAGGAATTTTAACACGATTTTGCTGTCAGAGCGGGGTACGTGTATTTCGGGGGTGTGCGTGAAGTTTCACACACGATTTCGCTGTCAGAGCGGGGTACGTGTATCCAGTGGGGTGCGCGGGGAGTCCCGCACGTGAATTGGCAGTGTGGGTCCTACCAGGTGTCCCCTCTACTCCCTCCACGGCCCCTGCAGGCAGTGCACACCACAGGGGACTACTCTGCACCCCTGGTCATGTCCCTCAGTCAGCCCATCCACCATGGGCATGCCCCCCAGCCAAGCCACATGTCACCTTGCAAAACGATCACCAACTCATGTCCCCCTGTACCACCACCCCCCAGCAGTGAGGGGCACCTGCCAGCAGGCCCCCACTCATGTCCCACTCATGTCCCCCTGTACCCCAACCCCACGGCAAGGAGGGGCACCTGCCAGCAGCCCGCCACTCAAGTCCCCCAGCACCCCCACCCCCCAGCAGTGAGGGGCACCTGCCAGCAGGCCCCCACTCATGTCCCCCTGTACCCCCACCCCCCAGCAGTGAGGGGCACCTGCCAGCAGGCCCCCACTCATGTCCCCCTGCACCCCCACCCCCCAGCAGTGAGGGGCATCTGCCAGCAGGCCCCCACTCATGTCCCCCTGCACCCCCACCCCCAGCAGTGAGGGGCACCTGCCAGCAGGCCCCCACTCATGTCCCACTCATGTACCCCAGCACCCCCACCCCCCAGCAGTGAATGGCACCTGCCAGCAGGCCCCCACTCATGTCCCCCTGCACATCCCCACCCCCCAGCAGTGAGGGGCACCTGCCAGCAGGCCCCCACTCATTTCCCACTCATTTCCCCCAGCACCCCCACCCCCCAGCAGTGAGGGGCACCTGCCAGAAGGCCCCCACTCATGTTCCACTCATGTCCCCCTGCACCCCCACCCCCAGCAGTGAGGGGCACCTGCCAGCAGGCCCCCACTCATTTCCCCCTGCACCCCCACACCCCAGCAGTGAGGGGCACCTGCCAGCAGGCCCCCACTCATGTCCCACTCATGTCCCCCTGCACCCCCACCCCCCAGCAGTGAGGGACACCTGCCAGCAGGCCCCCACTCATGTCCCCCAGCACCCCCAGCCCCCAGTAGTGAGGGGCACTGCCAGCAGGTCCCCACTCATGTCCCGCTGCACCCCCACCCCCCAGGAGTGAGGGGCACCTGCCAGCAGGCCCCCACTCATGTCCCACTCATGTCCCCCTGCAGCCCCACCCCCAGCATTGAGGGGCACCTGCCAGCAGACCCCCACTCATGTCCCACTCATGTCCCCCAGAACCCCCACCCCCCAGCAGTGAGGGCCCTGCCAGCAGGCCCCCACTCATGTCCCCCTGCACCCCCACTCCCCAGCAGTGAGGGGCACCTGCCAGCAGGCCCCCACTCATGTCCCCCTGCACCCCCACACCTCAGCAGTGAGGGGCACCTGCCAGCAGGCCCCCACTCATGTCCCACTCATATCCTCCTGCTCCCCCACCCCCAAGCAGTGAGGGGCACTGCCAGCAGGCCCCCACTCATGACCCCCTGCACCCCCACCCCCCAGCAGTGAGGGGCACCTGCCAGCAGGCCCCCACTCATGTCCCCCTGCACCCCCACCCCCCAGCAGTGAGGGGCACCTGCCAGCAGGCCCCCACTCATGTCCCACTCATGTCCCCCTGCACCCCACCCCCCAGCAGTGAGGGGCACCTGCCAGCAGGCCCCCACTCATGTCCCACTCATGTCCCCCTGCACCCCCACCCCCCAGCAGTGAGGGGATTCTGCCAGCAGGCCCCCACTCATGTCCCACTCATGTCCCCCTGCAGCCCCAACCCCCAGCAGTGAGGGGCACCTGCCAGCAGGCCCCCACTCATGTCCCCCTGGACTCCCACCCCCCAGCAGTGAAGGGCACCTGCCAGCAGTCCCCCACTCATGTCCCACTCATGTCCCCCAGCACCCCCACCCCCAGCAGTGAGGGGCACCTGCCAGCAGGCCCCCACTCATGTCCCACTCATGTCCCCCAGCACGCCCACCCCCCAGCAGTGAGGGGCACCTGCCAGCAGGCCCCCACTCATGTCCCCCTGCACCCCACCCCCCAGCAGTGAGGGGTACATGCCAGCAGGCCCCCACTCATGACCCCTGTACCCCCAACCCCCAGCAGTGAGGGGCACCTGCCAGCAGGCCCCCACTCATGCCCCCCTGGACTCCCACCCCCCAGCAGTGAAGGGCACCTGCCAGCAGACCCCCACTCATGTCCCACTCATGTCCCCCAGCAGCCCCACCCCCCAGCAGTGAGGGGCACCTGCCAGCAGGCCCCCACTCATGTCCCACTCATGTCCCCCAGCACGCCCACCCCCCAGCAGTGAGGGGCACCTGCCAGCAGGCCCCCACTCATGCCCCCCTGGACTCCCACCCCCCAGCAGTGAAGGGCACCTGCCAGCAGACCCCCACTCATGTCCCACTCATGTCCCCCAGCACCTTCACCCCCCAGCAGTGAGGGGCACCTGCCAGCAGGCCCCCACTCATGTCCCACTCATGTCCCCCAGCACGCCCACCCCCCAGCAGTGAGGGGCACCTGCCAGCAGGTCCCCACTCATGTCCCCCTGCACCCCCACCTCCCAGCAGTGAGGGGTACATGCCAGCAGGCCCCCACTCATGTCCCCCTGTACCCCCACCCCCCAGCAGTGAGGGGCACCTGCCAGCAGGCCCCCACTCATGTCCCACTCATGTCCCCCTGCACCCCCAACCCCCAGCAGTGAGGGGCACCTGCCAGCAGGCCCCCACTCATGTCCCACTCATGTCCCCCAGCACCCCACCCCCGCAGCAGTGAGGGGCACCTGTCAGAAGGCCCCCACTCATGTCCCCCTGCACCCCCACACCCCAGAAGTGAGGGGCACATGCCAGCAGGCCCCACTCATGTCCCACTCATGTCCCCCTGCACCCCCACACCCCAACAGTGAGGGGCACCTGCCAACAGGCCCCCACTCATGTCCCCCCCAACATGTCAACATGACCCACAATCATGGCCCTCATGGCCACCAAAATCCCACGCCACGCCACACCTGCCCAAATAACCAACCAAGCATAACATACACCCCACATTGAAATGCATATTACATGAAACAGCCCAAACGGCATGTATGTGCATCAACACATTTCCGTCACACACACACAATGGGTGCCATTGAATGTGAAAACCCACATCGTGACATGCATGAAACCAATGATAGAATACCACACATTGAAGTACGGGAACAAATGTATTGAACAAAAAATGTTGTGAAAGAAATCCAAAGACCAAACAGTGTACATAAGGAAAACAATACAGAATGTCATATATTGATAAAAAAAGGAAATCAGAATCCAAAATATATGAAATCAAAAATGTCTCCAAAGTCTCCTTCCAACAAAACAAATCCAAACAGAAATGAAAAAGTAAAATCCATTGCTCCATGGAAAAATCACATTTACAAGGATGAAATCCTGGGTCCATGAGCCCAACTGTCCAAATGAAACCTACAAAAATACACTAACTAATGAAGAACTATATACAAAATGTGGTGTATTGTCCAAGCGCCCCAAACAAAAATGAAAACCAAAATGAAACCTAACACTAACTAACTAACTATTTAGAATGACAGCGGGCTAGTCCGACGGCTCACTTTTTGATGTCCTGGGCCAGGGCATCATCGAACTCCCGCTCAGTGTCCTGGAGGCTGTCCTCTTCCATGGCCCCGAGGGTTCGCAGGGACGATGACATGTTGACCTCCATCTCCCTGCGAATTGCCTCGACGCACTCGGCCAGCCTCAGTGCCCTCGGCATGGAGTTCTCCGCCCTGACCATTGTGAGCCGTGCCTCTTCCGCCCGCTGCCGCTCCGCATCTATGGCGTTGCCCAACCGCTGCCACATGAAAGACACTTGCAATCCTGGGTCCTCCTGTTGTCTGGCCGATGCCTGCCCCTCTGATGTTGAAGGCCCCGAGCCATCATTGCTCCCACCAAGTTGCTGCTGTGCCTGTGCCCTGGCTCTTGCTGCCTGCATGTCCTCCTCCGGCTGGGGTGCAGTTGTCGTGGTGGCCACCCCTGCTGGAAGTCTGACTCCCGACTGTGGCAGGGATGTGTCCTCCACCAGCCTGGCCGCTGGGTCAGAGGCAGCTCCACAGGGTACCCAGGTGATACATGTGTGGGAAGATGGCATGGAGGACGACTGGCGCGTAGGGGGTTCAGGTGAGGAGGGGGTCGCAAGAAGGTCCAGCACACGGAGGAATCCAGCACTGGTGACCCGTCCCAGTAAGTTAACACGGTCAAAGAGGCATCCGAGATGACGTGCAGTGTCTTCACGAAAACACAGCAGGTCACCTTGCATGCCCCGTTGACGCAACGCTATCCCAGCCAGGACAGGCTGAACCCAGTCCTGGATAACCACGTCCACAGGGAGAGGAAGGCCAGTTGTTGTGCACCCATCCCCTCCCTGAAAACGGGTCTGGACGTAGGCATCCCTGCTGGTGCCGGATGATGCAGTCACAGGATCAGGGACAGGATTACACACAGGCACCTCCGCGGCGGCCTGTGCTGCATCCTGTCCCTGCCCCTGCACTGCACCACTGGCACCAGTGAAACCCCCTCCTCCAGACCCCGTGTGTGTCCCTTCCGTGGCCTCCTCCTCCTCCAAACCCCCCACCAACCTGGATGACTCCATGCCATCTTCCTCTGTCGGACCCTGTTGGGTCTCAGCTGCCCCTTCTTCTGCTGAGGAGTTCATCTCCAACCTCCGCCTCTTGGACCTACCCTCAGCAGCTGCGGCCTGGGACGTGACACCAGACTCCTCACTCCCCGAAGAGATGACAATCTGGGAGGGGAGCCGGGCCTTGCGTCTCCGGCTGGTGGTGCGATCCCTGCCGCTTTGCTCCACAGCACCCTCTCTGCCCTCTTAATCAGTTGACGCTGCAGACAGGGAGAGATAGAACACAGGCATCAGGGCACTGGACTATGGACTGATACACACATGACAGTTGCACATGAGTGGCAGTGTCAAACCTCAGACATGCCATCACACTCCCTAACACACGTGTCATTTCTACTCACACACATGAGCAATTCCACAGCAATATTGAACCAGGCAGCACCATCCATACACATACAACAGCATCAGCATCCAAAGTTGAGCCTGACGTCACATGAAACACGGGGAGTACACAACACATGCACACACACCAACACACTTACATGCGTGTGTACATGTCCACCAACTGTCAGAGTGATGAGATCGCCATCCATGTCACATCTGGCTTTCAGCCTTCTACATGTCAGTGCCACATGCATCCATGATGCATCACAGTTGCACACTTGTCAAATACACACACATGCACATATACACAGTGCAGATACATGCAGCTGGAACCAACATCCATGTGTGACACCACAACCATGCCAACGTACATACACAGTAATTCAAACATGTGTGCTCCCACATCTGCCTTTGGCCTGCATGCTTATCCACACATACACCATACATGTGTCTCACACATGGGAGGACTTGCATGTGTCAGCCTCATGCCCCTGTACATACACATGCATACATGGCCCTACAGAAACACATGTGCAACCTGCACACTACTGGCACACCAAGACACGCACAGCATCCAACCAGTATGCATGTACACTTCCCGCTTGACTCCAGACGGGTCTGCCTCTCAAGTACCTGGACGTGGAGCACTGGGCTTATGTGTTCCAGGACCCACATTTGGTGGTCGGACAGGTGGCCCCGGCGCCCCTTGGCATCCACTGCCTTCAAGAGGCACCGGGCCTTGTCGAGGGTCCTGGAACTGAAGTCTTCCCAGCGCTTCTTGGCATGTTTGATGTCGCAGGCTGCCAGCCCCTCCTCGTTGATGGCAGTCACGATGTCCATCCAGATCCTGGTCCGTCCTTCATAGTCGGCGTGCGAACCTCCAAAGAGGGCATCATACTGCCCCAGGACTTGCTCCAGCAGGACACCAACTTCCCTGGCACTGAAGCTGGTGGCCCTCTGCCTGGCTGGGTGTTGCCAGTGGTGCCAGATGGTGTTGTACCCGACATGGCAACCCCAGAGGCAGGTGTGGATGGGCAACTGGGTACTGGGGCTGGGCTGTGGAGTGATGGTATCCCAGTCGTTCCAGCAGGGGTGGTCACAGCAACTTCACCCCTGGCTGACGTGCAGGCAGCAAATAGTAGGGCACGTGGGCAGCAGGCAGGCAGGCACTCCCATACGCACAACATCAGTGTCATGGTTGGGAGGCGACCAAGCGGTAAGGGAGGCAAAGGTGGCCGACCTTCAAAAGGTGGGAGCGGTGGGCGCGGTAGGGGACGTGGCCAGGATTTGCAGGGGGTGCCCCTAGACCCCCATGTGTGGAGGACCAATCCGGGACACCCATGCCCCACCCCCCCCATGGTTGTGGGAAACGTAGCTGACACCATCCCAGCTCAGCCCTTGTTGGACTGGCCCATTGTGGCACCTGAACCGGCACAGGAAGACTCCCAGGCTGACTTCCAGGTCAGCAAGTCTAAGCCATGTGTGGCGGTGCAAGTTGGTGTCACCAGGCCATGTGGATCTGGGGCAGCAATGTCATCTGCTGCCCCAAGTAGGCAGGGTGGGGAGGCTGCAGGGACAGCTGCAGCTCTATCCACCCCAGCTCTGAGTCTCCCAGCCGGGACAGTGTCAGTCCAGGTCCATCAAACCGCAGTTGCCCCTGCCAACATCACCCTGCAGCCAATGCCTGCACCAAGATCTATGGTTATTGTGTCTTTGCACACTCCTAGTACACAGTCCACCGGCGCTTCTGCCCCTACTGACCAGAGCGGCATAAGCCACTCAGGATCCGCACCACCTTTGAAAAAGAAGAAGAAGGGTGCTCTGGCACTACAGGCTGAGACCCCAGACACGGCTACACACTCCGGCACGTCAAGGAAGCCTAGCTTTAATGACGCCAAACTTGATGCACTTGTGGCCTATGTGTCGGCACATAGCCGCGAAATGGTGGTGACTGCAGGGTGCAAGACCACACCTGGTCAACGTAGGGCACACTGGCAGACCATCGCGGACCACATTAGTACCCTTGGATTTGTGAGGCAAACAGTTGATGATTGCTACAAGCGGTGGAATGACCTGAAACACAGAGCAAAGAACAAGCTGGCCTCAAATCATGCCTCTACTCTGGTGACTGGCGGTGGGTCTCCACCAGAGGACAACCAACTCACTGAACATGAGTCTGTTGCTGGAACCTTTGTCACAGAGGAACAGATCCAAGGCGTGGGAGACCTACCTGATTACGACGCATTGTCCGGTGAGTGCCCATGCATGTCTGTGTAATCCATGTGCATGTTGTTTGGGTGACGGGTTCTGATCGAGTGCCAGGTGAGGGTGTGTATTCCAGAGTGGTATGGGTCACCCATGTGCTTCCTCCAATACATTCACGTGCCTTGGATTTGGGTATGACAGCATCCCTTCTGCCCACAGTAGCCAATTAGCCCCACATTACTGCAGTTGCCCTTGAAATGTCATCTTGCAACAACATTGTTCAGATTTTTTCAGTGTTCATTCAGGCTGATTGTTTCAATTCTCCCATTTTTGCTATGCATTTTTCTGCCCTAATGCCACATATGTGACATGCTTCTGTCATTGATTACACCAAAAATTGGGCCACATTTGTTACCTGGTTATGTGAATGATTAGACAATTCAGTATTGGCCTGCTCAGATTTATTTTAGGGCCTGTTTGCATGTGGAAAGTGATAGTTGTTTCCTGTCATGTTAAAGTGACCAACCATTGATGTGTACATCTGCCTACAATCACTGTATTATTGCACACTGGATGTGTTGCAGTGTGTGGCACATGCATATTTTGCCACACTATTTAGGATTTTTCATCTCATCATGTCCATCTCACATGGATGGGTGACAGAACTCATTCACTGACATATCGCTGTAGTTGTCTAATCTACCATGGCTATGCTACATGCCATCTCTGAGCTGGCATGTGTCATGTATGTGTATTGGACATGCCACTCACAGGCTAATGTGTGATGCCAGTGCTACCCACCATGCAGCAAGTGTGTTGCTTTTCCATCTTGGTGTCCTCAGTGTCTGCTTTTTGCCTCCCCTTCCAACTCATTGACAGTACATGCATGCCAGGGTTATAGTCATGTGGGACATGTGTAAATCATGTACAGGATCTTTGTCTTGTCAGGCCTATGTGTGTGCTATGGTGCTCATTCCTGTTTCCATTTGTTGTATGTCATGTTTTTGCAGGTGATGACACACTTGATGCTTGTGAGGTTGAGGAGATGGTACAAACCCAGGAGGGATCTCAGCCATGACCGGGCACCAGTGGAGGACGTGGTGTGGTGGTGGGTGAAAACCCTTTGTTACTGCAGACCATACTTTTCAGGGGTGTCTCTGGGTGCACCTCCCCAGACCTATATTCAGGTGCTGAATCGAATGATGAGACTTATGTGCTGTCGCAGTTGAGTGCTTCTGGCAGGGATTCTGTTCTGTCCAACCCACCTGCACCAGGGGTAGAACCCTCTATGGGGATGTCAGTGTTGGTAGGTCCACCTTTGGTGGTTACGGATGTAGGGTCACACTCCACAACATCTGATCCTGTTCCTGGGCCAGCAGATCAGAGGAGGAATGCAGTCCTGCAGCCTCAGGCAGTTCCAGCACAGCAAGGTGCAGATCGCCTTGCCCCAAACAGGTGTAGTGACCGCCGACGCGGTGGCGTGTGCCACCAGGCAATACTGTATGGGAAAACTCCATGTACGGTATGGCAACGCAACAGGCAGCATCAGTTGAAATAATGTCTCAGGCAATGGAGAGGGTGGCCACTTCCATTATCCCCTCTGAAAGGCAGATGGAGCAACAACAGCAGGCAACAGACTCCATTTGCCAATCACACAGGGAAGACATGTTGGCGTCCAACAGGGACCAACGGGCAGCACTGCAGACTCTACGCGAAGCCATATCAATAGAGTCACAGGGCCACAGGGAAGCCCTGACGGTAGAACTCCATAACGTCTGGGAGACTCTGCTTGAACTTGAGGCTTCCCGAGATTTTAGGGCAGAACAGCAGCTGGAGCAGCTCACACGTTCGCTCTCAGCTGAGCTGTAGGCAACCCGTGAGGAGATCTGGGCATCACGCGAGGCCATGCGTGCAGAAATGCAGGCAATTCGTGAGGTGCTGTATGGGGATCTCCGCACTATCATCCTCCAGAATCAGCTCTTCCAGACCCGCATGCTTGCTGCCATGGTGGACCATACCAGGGCTTTGCGTGGGCTGCCTCCCATAGCACCACCACCTCCTGATGCAGCAGCAGAGGGCGAAGAGACCGACAGCAGTTCTCCCACAATGGCATAGCCGTGCAGGCCATGAGCCCATGGAGGTATTTTTTTTCTGCAACATCCACGCAGGTGGGTGTTGGTGTGCACCCTGTCCTCGAACCTCCTGGGTGCCCCCCCGTCCCCCACATGGCCATTTTTGATTTTTTCTTTTTTTTTCTTTTACAGTTTGTTGCCTTGTGTGGCTCCTGTGGGCCACTGTTTATTCCGGCTGGGCACATGCAGGCTTGTCCTGAGTTTGGGTTAGATGATTGGGTTCGTGACACACACCCCTCCTGCTTCCCATTTCCATGGGCTTGCAAAGGGTGTGACCAATTGACAGTGACTTACACAGTGACATTGGGCTCCCATGAGCTGTGTGGGCAGTCTGTAGTCAATACTGTGTGGACATCCCTAGTGAGTATTGGTGTTATATTGAACACTGCATGGTGTATTGATATGTGTTTGTGCATCCATGTCTTCCTCAAAATTCGCACGTACCTTCTTCATGTCTTCACAAGGCCGTCTCTTTTGCAGATGAAGTTCATGTTATATGCAGTACACTGACACATTTGCGTGGCAGCAACACTCTGCAGTTGGAAGGGGTCGATGTGATGGCTTATTCAGGTTGTAAGACTACCACTACTTTGACTTTGTACTGTCATGTTTTTGCAGTTTTTCATGCTGTGTTGCTGTATTGTGTTGGTGGTAAGTATTTGGGCCTGTGTGCTGTTTGTTATTGATTACTGGGTGCATATTGTCTGTGGGCTGTTTCCGTGTGGGACAGTGCACTTTGTGACACTTGTGTCAGGCCTTGTGCATTGCTTTGTTTGCTTGCACATTGCATGACATGCCATGGTGTGTTGGGTGGCGGATATGGGGGGCGGGTTGGGTGACATGGCGCTATTTTCATGTTGTATTTTGCTAGGGGGTAGTCATTCATGCAGCATGAATGTATGTCTTTTAATGACACAGCATGGGATGTCTTTCGGTAGGCAGGGATGCACACAATATAACACTTCCAGGTGACCAATCTCAGGCTGGTATGGTTGTGACAGTTGACTGTCCCTTATGTCATCATCATTGATTGTCAGCTGGTATGTGCCAGGGCTGTGTACACTCCAAAGGGGTGTGATTTTAGGTGAAGTAATTAGCCACCAGCTGCGTACGGGCTGCCTCACCACGTGCCCTTTCCCCTCCCATGTGCAGCGGCCGTGCATGTGGTTGGGGATGTGGGGGCACCGCCATGTCCACGGCCAGGCCCTGGCGTGTTGCAACGTTGTGCAGGACACATGCTGCCACTATGATCCTGCACACTACTGGGGGAGCGTATAGCAGCTGCCCACCAGAACGGTCAAGGGAGCGAAAGCGTGACTTGAGCACTCCGAATGTGTGCTCCACTATGCCCCGGGCTGCAATATGGGCTGTGTTGTATCTTACCTCGGGTGGTGTGGTGGGGTTCCAAATTGGCGTCATCATTTGGGTGCTCAGAGGGTAGGCACTGTCCCCTGGGGAGGTGATGATGGGTATCATTAGTGGGGTTGTGACATTACTCAGTATCTGACATGCATGCATGTGCAGTGGCATTTATACTCACCAAGCAGCCATGTATCACCATGCCGCCCAGCTTCTAGGTCCCGGTTTAGGGTTGACATTCTGTATATGAAACTGTCATGGGTGGACCCTGGATAGTTGGCATATACTGAGGTGATGATTCCCTTGGCATCACATACTACCTGCACCTTGATGGAATGCCAGTGCTTGCGGTTTCTATAGATGTGCTCTGATGCCCTGGGAGGACGTAGAGCCACATGGGTGCAATCAATGGCACCTAGCATTTTAGGGAAGTGTGCCACCCCGTAAAAATGCTGGACAACAGCCTGCCTTTCTGCAGGTGTTCTGGGCGGGTATATGTGCCTGCGGACTGATGGCTGTGCAGTCATGATGGCCAAGACCTGGTGTAGGCAGCGTGACTGCGTGGCCTGTGACACCCCCCCACTATGGCACTTGTCCGCTGAAATGACCCAGTAGCCAAGAAGTGCAGTACATTGAGCACCTTTTCCAAGGGGCTCAGTGCTTGGGAGCACAGGGTGGGTGATGTGACGTCATCCTCACACTCACTCACCAGGCCAAGTATTATGTGAGGTAGAAACCTGTACCTCCCATACACCTGGTCATCAGGCATCCAAAAAAGGCTGGTCCTGGGTGTAAAAATTCTGGCCCTGACTATCCTCCTCCTCCTCCTGCGGTATCCCACGACCACTGCTGCGAGGAACGGTATATTCATCGTAGCGTCTGAGCTTGTTTGTTGTTTGCCCTCACTTTTATGCTGCGCGGATCCGCGTGCGCCTGTTTCCTGCTGGCGTACGTGTTTCCGGATTAGCGCGTCTTTTTTGACGCACACGTTAGCCCTGTTCGATTCCATGAATACGTGTTGTAGGCGCACGTGCGGGCGTTCCGCGCACTTGCCTCTGGTACTTCCGCCGTAACGCCCACATTTTCACACGTTGTTCCCCATTCCGCGTGTTACACCCCGTGTTATGCCTACTTTTGTTGTGTGTGCCACGCTATGTGCGGTTTTGCTGTGCGCATAGCGCACGCTGTTTGGTGAAGTGTGCGCCCGCGTGCACCACGCAGGATTTCAGCACACATCCATGGATTTACACGTGCACGGACTTCCATGAATCTATGTGCGCGGGTTTCTCTGCGATTTTTGCACTTGCGCTGCGATTCACACGCTTTTGCACGCTTGCATGGAAATTTTCAGCACACATTAATTCCATGAATTGGCCTGTAGGTTTCCTTCTCAAATCAGGAGAGGGGGAATACTTTGACCAATCTGATCCCTAGAGGGTGGGCTTAGTATAATCAGCCTACCCACCCCTTTGGGAAATAGATAAATAGGGACTGTTTAGGGCCTAGAGACAGACACACATTCACCCATCAACTGATTTACTGGCGAAGCGCTCTGCAGGAGAACCCAGATCGAAGACTCCAGAACTCTGAAAGCAGAAGGCCCAATTCCGAAGCTGAACCTTTCTCAGCTTGGCCTTTAAAATCTTGCAACCTGATTTTAACCCCAGACTTCCAAGGGGCACACCAAAATTGAACAGCCTGGCTGTGCTGTTTTCTGCGTCTTGCCAAGAACTCTTGCCAGAAGCCAGAGATCCAAACCAGTAGAGCAGACCTAAAACCAGATAGCTGTAAACTCCAGAACCAACCCATCAGATCCAGTCCAGAGTGCCGTGCAGAGACCAGAGTGCCGTGCTGAGTGCTGAACCGGGTGCCTGAATCCTGTCTGGTGGGCTAGCCGAATTCCAGTCCAAAACCTTTGACCAGATCCTGACGAGCCTTTTCCAAAACCATAGTTGTGAGTATTTAACATAGAATTGTCCATAGCCAATCCCTTATCCTTAAGTAAGCCTATCCAACCCATTCCAACATATCCAGGCTGCATTGTAGAATCTCTTTTGTCTGTTCTGAATCTTTCCCTCATCCATATAGTCCTTTGTTAATTGTAGTGATAATATATTTGCGCTAATATATTTGCTGAAGAAAGACAAGTGTCTCGGCAGGCAAAAGTCAGAGCGGAGGTGCCCTGTTCTGGTGGCTGTACCGTTGGGTATCTTGCATCTTCATAGCCTCCTTAGTGCCAAGAAAATTATTGTTTGTAATATTCTAAAGCGCATCTTTCATTTGAAAACCTTGACTCTTTCTAAAACTAAATCGACCTCTACTAAAACCTTCATAACATCTGAACCGTACATGCTAGAAACAAATCTAAAACCGCATTCCAACTCCTTGTTGTTCTTCTGTAATCGCGTTTCTCGCACGTTGAAAAGTTTGCAGCAAATCTGCATTTGGCTCAATTTCATCACATGTGAAATAGCTATTTCTTGCCCTCAACCTCTTTATTCAGTTTTCAATCTGCCAGTCATTCAACCATCATTGCTAATGTTTACCTGAAGCTATCCAAAGCGGCTACCACTAGTTTTGAATCCCATTTAGAGAATTAGATCCATTTTTAGCATGTTTCCCATTCATTTAAAATCACATTCAAAAGCAATTGCCCTGTTTTGAAATCATTCCTATTTCTCTCTAAGCTTGCTGGGGGAATTGGGATTGAAACTCCATTTGTAGAGTGTTTATTCCTGAAACCTGTTTTCTCCCCTTCTATCTCTATATTGCACATTAGAGGGGATTGAGTAGTATCAGGGTGAAAGAGTGACTGAATTGCATTTGATTGAATTCATATCAAGTTTTATTTCTGGTTGCATTAATTTCCTATCATTGCATTTGACTAAACCCACACAAAGGTTTATTCTATGCTACACTATTCTTCTCATCCATACTCCTACTGATTAAAGAGATTGTTGATTGTAATATCACCCAACGCTGATCATTGTATAAATATTAATAGTGTGATATCTAGATATTGTTAAAATTCATAAAAGTGCGATATATATCTTGTTCAAATTCATCAAATAAATCTTTTAACTTTGCAAAACAACCTACTTCTTGGTTTAGTGAGACCGGGGGGAGGGATTCAAAGAGAGGGGCGTGATATAAGGGTACATCATTCAGAAATTAAAGAACTTTAGACATACAGATGAAGGAAGGAAGACCTAAAAAAACGGCTGGTCAATGAAAAACAAAAAAACTTTTGGAAGTGGATGCATTCACATACCTGGGAGCATGCATTGACAATACGAAAAACAACGTACCAAGAATGGAAGGGCTAAAAAGGAAAGTAAACAACTTAGCTGCTCAAGGGAAAATACTGCTTAAAAGACACTGCAGATTCACCTTCACACCACTGGTTACCTTTAACAGGATGAAAGTTGTGCCCATACTGACATATGGTGTCGAATCACCAATGCCCTTATTGCCCCAAACATGGTCAACACTGGAGGGCCAGTTTTGGCGAAAAGTACTACAACTGCCCAGTTCGTTGCCAATACATCAAATAAGGAGAGAGCTAGCTTTAACCTCACTCAAAACCATAGTGGTATGGAAAACGCTAAGCTTCTACTGAAAATGCCTTGAGGACACCACAATAGGAGGATTCAGTGCACTGAACAAAGCCCTAAAAGAAGAATCTGACACAATTCTAACAGAGTGGCAATAGACGTGTCGAGCAACCCTAGCGAATCTTAACGAGTCAGAGGACGACCTATGGATCAACCCAGACAAAACAAAGAAAAAACTATACATGGCCGACTGGATAGAAACCCAGGAAAACAACTGTAAATACAAAGGCTATGAAGACTTCTGGGCACAACCACGCAAGCTGAACAAGATTCCGAGTTACCTGACTTTATTCCTGAATTGGTACTTCCGAGACCTCCTCCTGAGATTCAGACTGAACATCTTACCAACGGGAGAAATACTGCAAAGGAGAAAAAAGTGGAACAGCCTCAAAAGTTGTAGAATATCGACAATAAAAGGAGAGAAGGAATCTCTGAAACACCTTACCCTACATTGCGTAGGACTTAGAGAAGAGCGTACGCAGTGCTTGGGGGTAATATTGAGAAGCTGGACGACAATGGGTGCTGAAGAGTGGTGGAGGACTCTAGTCGAAGAAGAAACAATGAAGATGAACATAGCACTCATAAGACTGGTGATCCTAATACTCAAGAAACTGGAGGGACTAAAAAGCGTGACAACGCTTGGAAAACATTAATAGGCCCAGAAACATTAGACCAAGTCCGGAGAGTTAGACAACATTCATCTAACTGTAGACAACCAACGAAAAACTGGATACGGTGAGGTTAAAGGTTTCATATATGGAAACCAAATAATCTGTGCAAAAAAAAAGAAAATTTATATATATGTATATAAGTAAGGGTTCCAGCTGGGCATCACACGTTAGGTATTGATTTAGGTGGAGTGCTGGGTTGAAACCACTTACACTACATCCCTTATGTGCCCCTTTTGGGCAAATAAATGCTGTAGTTGCAACTTTTCATATATGGAGGCTTCTATTCCTGCCCATATGTGATATGATGTGGGATTTGCAAAGCCCACCTCTGTCATGACATCAGTATACACACAAGTACCACATTTGGGAACATTCGTGCAGCACTTTTTTTCCTTTAGCCTCTCCTAAGTTTATGTTCCAGTAGCTCTGCTAAATGGGACAGCCACTGATGGTGTGCTAGAACTCACTTCTGTTTACCTTATATCACCACCACAATGCATCAGAGGCGTAGCCAGTATTGTTTAACAAGCTGTGCCTGAAGCTAATGTGACATTAACATTTATAAATGCCCACGAATTTACAGATTTTGGGTGGGCGATGTTCGCTCAGGCCTTCCCTGTCGGAACGCATATTTGCTGTGTCGGCCTTGTGCAGTCATGTCCTTTCAGTTGTATAATCTATTCAAGTTTTTGTCCATATTTGCTGGCTACTTTTCTAGAGAACTTTAAAGTATTCCTGTAGCCATTGCCCATGATCTCTCACCCAATAAACTACCACTTCCCATTGATTCCCCCAATGGGTCTGCTAAAATGGCCAGTTTACCTGGGTACAATGTTAAGATTGGTTGTGTCTGTACATGCGTATTCAGCAGATTGTTTCAAAATGGGGATCATTAAGGCAAATCAAAGTCTAAGTCTTACTCCAACCAATATAGTTGAACAATATTATGATGCTCGTGTTTAGTAATATTTATAGAGTCCATGGGTCTCCCCCAGGGTTGTGTGTTGGCACCATAAACAGAGTCCAGACATTGATCATTGTTGTCCAATGCAATAGTTCTTCTTTTATTAACTTCGGTATGATGAAGGGCCCGAGATTTGAACGAATTGTCTGAGGTGAAACAAATATCCCTGTAGTGGATGCATTAGACCTATGAGCCACAGAGCCACACTTTTCTTTTATTTTTTTTTATTGATTTGGTTGATTTAACAACTTTTCAATATATATACTGACATGATCAATTAAAATCTAAACATGAGTACAAAAGAAGGGATAATTAAAAATGATTAATATACATATAAATTATATAAACAATGATACAACATATTCCAAGACAACACATGCTATAATTATTTTCAAATAAATTCCTTGTATAGCGAAATTCAGAATTCAAATAACTTCATTACATTCTTGGAATACATGATCGGCAATTAACTATAGTAAATTATGCAGTTTTGGAGTACTCCAAGTGTAAAGAGAGTAAAAAATTGACTGTAGCAACTTGGAGGCCCAGGTGCGTTGAGCCAAAAATGAAGTCCCAACATTCACTAGAATCATATGCAGAAAGAATCGAGCAGTATTTATGGAAGTGTAACTGTCATAGACTACTTAACTCGGGACATTGGGTAATGAGATGCTCAATAGTTTCAGCACAGCCAACAACATGACAAAAACGACACACATTGTAAATTGGTAGAATTAGTTTACGCATACAAAGCAGATCTTTGGTTTCCCATAAGTGTAGTCGAAAAAACAATATTAGTTGTCTATATCTCGATGAAGGTGCTTTCGAAAGATATTTTATATTAGTACCCCTTTTATGAGGAGAAAAAAACGTTGGCTAGATGCATATTTGTAAGAAAGGCATAATTGATGATTCATGATCCACGCCGTTTGGTGGAGTTTTAATTTAGCCTTATCAGGATTGTTAATCAACAGATCGATGGTAATGTCCGCTTGCGTCAAGATCTTATAAACTGATAGTAGCCATTTTTGAACAAAAGAATGATCAGAGGTAAATATACAGCTCGATTAGATCGTAAGGAGCGAGTTAGATTGAATAGACATTAAGCATTTTCGTAAAAGCGCACACTTCCTCCAATTATGGAGGGATGACAGAGGGGTGAGTCCCAATTCATAGCGTAGCCATGAAATAGGAGTACATTTGGGTAAATGTAGTAAGTTTTTCCAGTATTTGGCTTCCCATTTGTCAAGTATGCAAGAGTCAGGAGAAAGGCTTGCTTCCAGTCCATAAAGAATGGTCGGAATAACTTTCATTTGCCAAAGTTTGACTGCGGGGATCAAGGAAAATTTGCCAAATTTAGCTAGGAGAATACGTGTCTGGGAGATGGCAGTGATTAATTTGGTGTTTATCAGATTTAGATGTTGTAAAGGGTTCAATGCAGTTTCAAAGATTACTCCAAGATATGTATAGGACGAGACCATGGGACAGAGCGGAATTATTACCAATGGACCAGTATTATAAGTTATGAATGCCTCGATTAGGATTGTACATTAATACCTGTGTTTTCGAAGAGTTGATTGTTAATTGATTGTCAACTGTATAAGAGTACAAGGTTGATATAAGCTTTTGTAGACCACTTGGGGTCTTGGAAATCAGCACTATGTCATCAGCATAGAATAAAGCTTTTATAGTGGTACCATTGATTTTAGGTGAATCTGTCAAAATATGGTCAAACCTATCTTTAATATCGTGGATGTAATATTTGAAAATTGCTGAGGCCAGTAAGCAGCCTTGTTTGAGGCCGCGCAATGTTGGAATGGGACGAGAAAGTAAACCATTCAAGGTAAGTCGAATTTGAACGGAGGTGTTAGTGTGGAAATGATAAATTAAGTCACATATTGTAGGTGGACATTGATCTTTAATGAGTTTGGTCATGAGTTTGACTTGTGATATGGAGTCAAACGCAGAGTGGAGGTCCACAAATGCGAAATAAATCTGCTGTTTTTGTGTATGGCAATGTGACTTTATGGCATTCAACAAGAACAAGTTTACAATAGTGCCTATACCTGGAACAAAGCCTGTTTCATAAGGATTGCAAAGAAAATGAGTTGTGGTCCAGAACGAAAATTCATGCAATAAAAACTTAGCAAAGATTTTTCCTGGAGAGTCAAGAAGGGCAATGGGCCGGTAGTTTCTGGACCGATCTCCTTTTTTGAAAATTGGAACGAAGATAGATGAGTGCCATGACAGAGGTAATTGTCTACTGTTTAAAATCTGCTGGAACAAAAGAAATACAATTTGTGCGCAGTGCTTTAGGTTATGCTTCAGAGTGAGATTACTGATACCATCGGGGCCAGCAGCTCGAGAATTTTTAGCCATTTTAATATAGTGACTGATGGTAGCGATGTCACAATTAAGAGTCCACTTGGTGGTAGATTGCATTGGGTAAATGAAGTTATCAAAATCTGGATCAGTATATAGCTTCAGAAAATGCTTGACCCATTGATCTTCTTCTACACCATTTGCTTGCGTGTCCAATTGGAGTCAACAAGTTGGATGATTTCGCAACTTCCATATGTGCGCTGAGTTTTTAGTACTCAAAGTATACAGCATAAGTTCACTATCTTTTTGGAACAAGTGAGCTCTATGAGCACGTACCCAATTGGTGTAGCGGGTTTTTGCATTTCTCACTGCAACAAAACGTAGGCGAGAAGAAGATGAAAGCAATAATGTGCGTTCTTTCCTATAGTCTATTCTTCTCTGATGTAGATCAGAATCAAATGTGTGTAAATGTGTAGAATTTTATTTTTGTGTGATGATGTTATTGCGGAACTGATGTAGAATGTGAGTGTACTCTATGTTAGGTTTGCCATCATTAAATAGAGTGAGCGATTGTTCTAACTTGCAGAGCCTGCTTGGTGTCCACGTGATACGGTTTCATGATTGATTAATGGTTAACAGTGTCGAAACCATTGTCTCTGAGTTACTTTTGCGGGAATCACTCTAGAGAAGCGCAATGAAAGAAATTTGTGATCACTGTGCGCTTGAGAAGTTATGGCTAATGATGAGATGGAATGGAACAATTTGGTATCAGCATAGATATAATCAAAAGTGCTAGAACTTGCTTCTCTGTGCCAAGTAGTGGACGCCGGGAAGTCATCGGGTACTGATCCGTTGACCATATGAAAGTTGTTATCGGACATGAAGACAGACCAAGTTGATTCCTCCTGAGCGGTTACCTCCGAACGAGGTTGCAAACAATCGAGATTAAGATCGTCAAGTAAGAGCGTAGCAGTAATGTCAGATGATTGTTAAATCAATTCTAACATGATGGATAACTCACTGAGAAATCTGTTAATTGTTAGATGAGCTGGATTTCGATAGATGTTGAGAAGAGCGAGGTTGCCCCCGCATCCAATCACTTTAACCAATTGAATAAAAATGCGAAGGTGCACCAGGCTTCAATTACTAAATTAGAAGATCGACGCACAGCCGTCAAAAGTCCTGACATTGGCCTGCCTTTATCTCCTTTTATTGCAGGGAACAAAGCAATGGAATTATTATCCCATACAGGGAGGGACAAAAGCCAGGTTTCCTGAAAGGCTAAAATGTCATAAGACTAAGTGAAGACATCTATGGAGTGTTGAAGATGGACATGTCCTCTAGTGTTCCAGCAACCTAACAGAACAGATTGCGATTTCGAAGCAACTTGTAGTTAGAGCCTCTGGGACGAATTTTTGGTCGAATGGTACATGCGTGGTGTGACAAATGAGCCACACTCATCCTTTAACTCAATGAAACCTTTGAGACTTTCCAAGGTTCCTAGCCTTTCTCCTCCACCCATAGGTGGTCACACGTGTATTGTCTCCACCAATGCTACTCAAGCAACTGCCTTTGCGATAGGTATCTGTCCCGTCTATCTTCACATGGGCATGTTTGTTATCATTTCTTTCCCAGATAGTATGAAATTTACCCTTCACCCTTGTCTCATGCATAACTAAACTCCAACACTGTTAGTGGGTCTTTTGGTGTGTGGACTCATATTTATTAACCATTCTATGCAGAAAATCCAAGATGTAGCCCTGTAAATTGGGTGATCTCAATCATCGCCCCACAAGGTATTACATTTGAGGCTAATAGCCATTAGCTGTTATCTATAACTTCCACTGCCAAAGCAGTTTTTAAACCTCAACATCACATTTTTAAAGGCTTCTTCCTTAATGCAAAACATTTTGTTCTGCGCATTATAAATCAACTTTGGGATGGAGAACATTTCATACTTTGCCGCTTTCTCTGTCAAGGACAATATCAGGCTCATTGGGTGTCCTTTTTGCATAGACTTGCATAATAGCCTGGCACTTAAGGGGTTAATATCTAGTATACATCTCCTAAATGCCGGTTTTAGAATGAGCTCCACAGTATGTCATCCTGGTTCTGACTATCTGAATACTTAAATACTTAAATTATTGTTTTTGCAATACCTGAGGTCAGTGAATATTTATTTTCTCTCCTCTTAAGTGGGAATGTGAAGGGTTAATGGCAATTGATATTTAAGGCAGTCTGTCTACCACAGTCCCAGATCATATCCAACATTCCATCTCCCAAGGAGTTAGCATTGTGTTTATAGATCTGGAGAGAATCTATGAATCGTGAAATCCTGCCCTTTCCACACCAGTGTCATCTAAACTCATCCGTAGCAGGATCTTCTTTGACCTATTCTGCAAGGGGTTCCTTTATCAAAGAAATGCATAGTTGAGATAGAGCACACTCCTATCTCATAAAACGTTGCAAAAGGGAACGATCATAGGAGGTTTGCATTGTTCCTTAGTGCAGCCAATCGGTCCCTGATAATTAGCTGAACTCAATTGTTAAACTTTTAAATCACAGTTAATGCAGGATTTAATCAGGACCCTGCACTACATAGAGTCATTGCATTTTCCAAACCTAGATAAACTATCACTAGTACACTGCCTACAGCCAAAGAGCCATATGAAGCACCCCAGGTTGAGTCATTAAGATCCCAAGGGAATACACATTATTTTGTCTGGTATCAGACTTCCTATCATTTAAAAAGGCTGGTTGCCAACTAGTGATGTAGTCTTATATGAGTCAGAGTTATCTATTTGGCTTGCGTTTTTAGGTAACCTACAATAATTTCCTCAGATCTCAAGCTATCTGTTCCCTTCCCTTGCATTCCAGGGACGTCACCTGCACGTGCTAAACAACTGCTGTTGCTTGAATTCTGTGGGTGGGGGGAGGGGTCTTCGGGCCTCATATACCTTTTTTAATGTTTGTTTGTAAAATCACAAGAACAAAATCCCATATGAATTCACCATCGAATTAGCCGAGCGTGACTAAAAGGAATAATTGCCTTTCCAATTCAGAATGTTATACCTACTTTTTTTAAAAGGTCTATCTAACAATTAAATGTTCAGTATGAACTGTCATTGCCGTTGTTTTGGAGGTGCTTAAAAAAAAACAAGCGCAAGTTCCTTTTCTTCAGTATCTTGCTTATTCCTCAAATTCAGTACAATCATCAATTCATGTAACGATAATTAGATATTCACTCTCCTAACCCTATTTCATTCCATGTTAAATGTTGCAAAATATACATGAGGCAGTAAATACCTTAGTTATCTCGTCCCAATCTCATGCTTGTGTCTATTCTGCCTGAGGAGGTGGTCCATTCAAATATATTGCCACATAAAAATGTATAACTGTTGCACTTTATCTAGGGGAAAGTGAAAGATGGAGAAAGGTACTTGTAAAGCCGACTTCTTAAAGGCGTAAGAACCCTACCAGTCAGCACACATTTTAAGGATGGTGTGAAACATGTGGCATGTTTATTACAATGGACAACTCATATTGAATGCCTTCACCCCAAAACACCTGTGTAACTGTCACAATTTCGTTTTATGGTGGAACGAGGCTTTAGCTGAGCTGAATGTGCACAATGAGAACATTTACAGATTTATTTGATTCATTTCCCAAATAACCCCTTATCATGAGATACCTTCTTTCCTGATGTGAGCAGATGACGTCTTCTGAATCTGAGATGTCAGAAATCCTATGATCCCAGTCTGCACTTCCCTCAAACCTCCTATAATAGAATTCCAATAAAGTAAGTCTATAAGATACATCTTGCCCTACTTATGTTACACACAAACTGACAAATTGCAATCGTCTACCCCATCTATCATTACCTCCCTCTATCAATCCCAAAACCCAAACCCTATACTTGGGAAGTAATACGCTTCTTTAGATATTGCGCTCCATTCTTGAAGCCCATCAGTATGCAAGATGAGTTGTTCCCACCATTCATTTCTGTCACATAAACTCCAGCCTCACATAGCCCCCTCTCAGATACACGGGGTTGTGCTTTAACCTAAGGAGGTGCTGCCTTTCAATGATGCTTCGGAGCATATCTACAACCCTTTTCGCAAACGTTTCCTCTCTAGTGGAACCTTACAAATACCTCTTGCATTTCTTGCCAGGTTTGACCCCAGTCTTTGACTTTATTTAGGTGTGTGAATAAACATGACTTCCTCTCACAGATTACTTTACTTGTGTGGGTAAGACTAGCACACATGTTTGGCTGAGTTTGCAAAGTCTAATTTAGATCCACTCAAAATATTTCTTGAGTTTCTGGACTGAATGAGCTTAGTTTGGAAACATAAAACATGCTTATGCTCTTTCTTGCAATCAAAACCCTCACGATCTGCAGCTTGCTATCTTTGCCATTAACGTTATGGAGTTTTGCTACTGTAGCTCAAGGAGGTGGTTGGGTAGTCTCAGCAATGGCACTTGATGGGGGTTGTTTCCTGTGCAAGCAATCTGCTTTGCACTCACTCAATTCCTTAAGAAATTGATTCGCCTGTGTTCTTTTTACATTCTCAAGCATACTCTCCATCCAAGGGTTGAGGCAGCAGGTTTAGACCCACACATTCTCAGACCTTTGCTCAAGATACTGTGTCAGAGCTGTGGTGTGCGTTACAGGTTCAGTTAGATCCTCTAACTTGTCCTTCAACCAAGATGCATGTCTTTCAGCTTCTGTTTCCCTGGCTAACACCTCCTGTAAATTACATATGATGAGGTTGACCACCATTCACGCGATACCGATCTTACCTGATGGTTACAGTCTGGTTTCCATCCCCACATTGTACAGATGTGATGGAGGCATATCTCTCTCATACACTAATCACCAACTGGCTAGCAGAGAAGCCCCTCCAGTTCTGGACTAACATCATCTTGATCCACTGCCACATGTCAGACAATGGAGCTCCCCCAGCTCATTGAGCACCTCCACCCAATCTTGCTACTGATTTAGGAGTTTAATAGGTTGACCCAGGAAATTCTTTTCTATTCTATTCTAGATTTGAAACGCGCCTAAGCCCGCAGGCATCAAAGTGCACATAAAGATATAAGACAACCAAAATAACGAGACAAAGAAATACTAGGACAAGTGAAGAAGGTCCTAATTATCAAGCAAGAGATAGCAGATATCAAATGACCACGAGAGTCTTCAACCTCTTAGGGAACCTGGAATCCACACGAAAATCAGCAGGGTGTAAATTCCATGCCACAGAGGCCTGTACTGGAACCAAGCGGCCACTGCCTATTGATCTTTTAGATCTGGGGTGGATCAATTTAAAAGTATTGGAAGACCTAGTTGATCTGGTCTCCTGTTGTTGAGTAAGACTCAACTTAAAATAGGACGTAGCTGAGCCAAGTAAGCGTTTATGTGTCATGAGGTTAAGCTTAAATTGAATTCTGGCAGCTATAGGTAGCCAATGGAGATCTCTTCTATGATTCGAAATGTGAGATTTTAGAAACAATTTTTACAATGCGTACTACGTCATTTTGTACAACTTGTAGTAGTTTATTGAAAGCATTTTTACTGGCCTCACAGAAAAGAATGTTACAATAATCTAATCTGGGCATAATAACCACTCTTACCAGAGTTTCACAGTTTTTGCTAGGGCAGTGATAGAGTTCCTTCTTTATCGTTATACAAAGGGGTAATAGAAATGCTACAGATAGCTGGAAAGAGTTCTATTCTGTCATGCTGATATTCTGTGGCATTTTGACCCATATTTGTAAACATGTCGGGCATAGGCTGGTATACCCCGGCAATGCTTTTATATGGTCGTAGGCAGAATTGACAAAGTGTAACATCTGCCATTTACACAGCCTCTTGGTGCTGGTAGCATAGTGCTTTGGTATTTTGAGGTAAGCTAGCAGGAACGTGTTGGCATTTGGATGGTGACGAGAGGGTCCCTGGTGTGCCCCTCCTCACCCCTATGAACACGACAGCCCGAGGAGTCAAACCACTCAAAGTGACTCACTATTCGATCAGTCCCCAGGAGGACCAGTGACTGACACATATGCAGAAATATATCCTCTCAGACAGCTATTCAAACCTTATCCAGTCAATGGGGGTCATTCTGACCCTGCGGTAGGGGGTTAACGGCACCGGTAAGGATGCCGGTGCCTTTACCCCCCTACCACCACATTCCGAGGTCCCTTAGCGGGTCCCACCTGGAACGGCTGGTCTGACCAGCCATCCTTAGCGGGACCTGTTGAGGGACCATAGAGCTAATAACGGGCCCGCAATTTGCGGGCCCGTTATTAGCTCCTTCCCCATTCCCATTGAGCCCTATGGGGGCTCAAATGGGAATGGGGAATGGTTTTCTGAATGGGGACTTACCGGGTCCTCCAAGGTTGGAATGACCCGGTAAATCCCCATTCAGAGACACAGGACCCGGACCCGGGTTTGGAGGCAGCCATGGTGCTAATGCCACCATGGCTACCTCCAAACTCGGAATGACCCCCAATGTCTTTATGGATACAGGTGCTTCAAGATTGGTCATGGACCCAGTGCCTTGATGAATGACATTGACTAATGCAGAGAAACCACTGTGCTGACATCATTAGTGACACCACGACATAGCCATGTTAGTCACGAAGTACACTCACAACCATGCACAATGTTACACAAGCACACACGTGAATACACAAAGAACATGCTTACACAGTTCTGTAGATAGAGGACAGATCCATATACATTTTGTCAAAAAATGTTATTATTTTTCTCATCAGCCAAGTGCAGAAACGCTGAATGCAAGGTAAAGAAGAGATGCAGCTCAAGCTTGCAGAGTTCATGACAATTAACATTATGGAATGACAGGATCAAATAAGGAACCTGGAAGGACCAAATACGACTAACCTAGGGAAAGCATAGCATGTTATACATATGTAGAAATCACAGTATATGTATAACATATAGGATCACATAAGGCCACAAGCTGCAAGAGGAGAGATGAGGGAAAACAGAACCAGGCTGCACAGAATAAGACGGCCAGGGCTCGCAGCCAAGGTCAGAGACAAGCAGCAAATTCCAAACTTAAAACAACGAGCGGCTATGTGCAGAAAAACCGAATAAATCCTCATAAATTGCATACCAGAAGAGCTTGATTTCATGTTCCTCAACCACGTGATGCAGCCGAGCTAGACAATGGTTATTTCCCGCAGTGGGAAGATGAACAGTTCTCAGCAACACATGCATGAAGTGACACGTGAACTTGTCAACAACGTTGCAACAGTGAGAGCACTCTCAGAGGCAAAAGTGGTACTGCTAACAGATACATTGGGAACACATAGGGCCTCTTTACAATTGTGCCGGTCTTCAAACAACGGTGCCGGTAAGCCTACCAGCACTGTTGTTTCTAGACCGGGACAATACAACTCTGTGGGCATATGCCGTCCCGCCTGCCAGGGTCAGACCTGCCGAGCGGGACCGTACCTACCTGCAGAATTTTCACAGGAGCACCAACACCATTGTTAACGGTGTCCTATTGTCCTATTGGACTCCATGGAAATGGGGACTAACAAAATTACCAGTGCCTGACTTCCTGGCCACCGGACTTGGAATAGCCCAGTGGCACGGGAAGTCAGACACAGGTCATTTTTTAAGGGTCTGGCAGGCAACCCACCGGTAGCACCGTCAGGGCTACCACCGGACTCGTAATGAGGCCCATAGTCATTCTCCTCACCTTAAAGAGGTGCGCAGAGTGCTGAGAACACAGCTGGGTCCCAGGCCTGGGGAGACCAGCTCCAGCCAATCAGGGGACAGAAATCCAGGGGCGGATGGCAGAGGGCAAGGGCCAATGGTAATCCTGTGACCCTGCAATAATGTAATAGATTGTTTCTTGGGGAAGGGGCAAGCCAGCCACCTGACATGAGAGGGCCAATCAACTAAGATCCATAGATGCAGTCTATACGGTATACCACTCTGATCACCCAACCATGAAAGTGGGATAGGTTTTTCGGGAACAGACCCATTTTGTTACAGGTTTGAGATTTTTGAATGTCCTTTATGATCCCTGTCGGTTTTCATAATAAACAATAGTCTAACCTGCCCTTGGCTGAGTCCTCCAGTTGTTCTGTGGGAAGTGTTGTTGGGCCCTGGGAGCTGAATGGGTAAACTCGTAGTAACCCTGAGACATCTGGCATACCATACCACACAAACAAGTTGCTAACAAAAGATGGTTTACTACGCCTGTTTGGCATAAACCAGCTCTTCGATCGCGGCACCTGGAGGCTGCGCAGCGCCTCGGGGGAAATCGAGTCTGACGGGGGTGCACCCCGTACAACGGCCACCAGGAGCCATCTTGGAAATATCCTGCCTGCGGTCCTTGAGGAGTCCAGCAGACAAGGAGGGTGGCATGGCAGCTTTGAGGGGGGTAGCCGATGGCATCAGTGGATCACAGAGTGTAAATAGTGACTCAGCCACACAGCAACTAAGTGGAGTGGGAAAGTAACGGTGGGTGTAGGGTGGTCATGAGTATTGTTGAGTATCTTTGGAGTATTGTTGAGTATTGTCTAGTAGTGTCGAGTTTTGTGAAGCATAGTAGGGAAAGGAGGTAGATGCCATTTCTGTGGGTAGGGAACAATCGGTCTTGAGGTAAAAGGTTTGGTGAATAACCTAGACTATTGACTTAAGGGCATAGATGACAGAAGTTATGTGAATATTGGTTTCCCTGTGAATTGGGCATTTTAGCTTGCGTCATGGATGATGGTATACCCGTGTAAAGGCTTAGCAAAGGGAGCTGGCCTAGATTACGGAAGGTGTTCTTCTGGTTAAATCTCGAGGAGGCATTTTATCTGCAAGGTGACACTGTAGGTACATATCGGACACAAGAAATATTGGTATCCCCTGCTAGGAGGCAGGAAGACAGTTGTGTGTTCATTTTGGGGTTGTATACATCTTTGTGTAGCAGGACATTAGCATTGTGAGTGTTGTAAGCAATCTCTTACACTCACTTGTTTAGTGAAGTGGTGAAGTCACCGATCAAGTCTGTGACTAGGACTCAGAGAGCACGAGGAGTTCTAGAAGTTGGTGTTGAGAAACTTAAAATTGATCGAGGAGCCTGTTCGGTGGTGGTGTGTGGAAGGCGCATGTGTGAGATTAGTCGGTGCATGGGGCACACCTGACAGATTGTTTTGGAGCCAAAGAGGCTGGAGAAGAATTGTTGAGAACTGGTATTTGTGACATTCATAAATCTGAGTTCAAAGTATTCATTGTGCCTGTATTATAACAGAGTGTCAAAAGCCTTGACTTGAGGTCAAGTAAGTCTAGAAGCAATGTATCAAGGGAAGTGCGGGTGATATACCTCCCTACTGCACCTATATAAGGCCCTTCTCTGATATAAGGACAAGAATTGTAAATATAGCGTGGAAGGGTATATTGACTAAGCCATGGCCACAATGCGGAAGTTTCTCCAAAAATGTGTAGCAACCATTACAGACACACATATAAGACACCTATAAGGGGAAGAAGTTGGCCAATCGTCTGGCGATATTTGAGCTCTGGAAAATGTTGCAGGAGGACAAAGGGGAAGTAGCCAATGCGTCAATGGATGCTGAGCCAGCAGGAGACACCGGGGGTAGCTAACTCGGTTGCACCTCCCCCACCTCCTCCTGAGAACATGAAAGAAGGGGCTTCAGCAGAAGCACAGGGGTTATACCCTATATGGGAGCTAAAGGCAGTGAAAGGGGTGAATAAATTCAATATTTGAACCTCCACCATATACCAAGGATGAGGGGCAGAAAGGGGTCAGACATACTGATGGTGGTAAGGGAGCATGTGGCGAGACCCAGGCGAGCACCAAGGAGGGGCTATAGGGAATATAATCAAACAAATGGGTAGGAGGGAAGATACTTCTGAAATTGGATGGGAAGACAATGGGAGAATCAGCAGTGGTGACTAAAGAAATGGAGGGTCATAAGGGGACCAGCGAAGTGCCAGACTGGGCAAAGATAATGGAAAAAGTAGAAAGAAGGGAGAAGGTAGAAGAGGAGGGACACGAGAGAGCGCGAAGATACAAGGAAAGGAAAGAGGAGAACGAATGGGAGCAGTGAGAGATGAGGAGGAGGAAGGAGCTTGAGGAGTTAGAGAGGTGAAGGGAGAAAGACGAAAAGGAACAGCAAGTTTTAGTGAGAAGGGAACCGAGAAAGTGGGAAATAGAGCAACTCGTAAGAGAGTACAAATGCAAGGAGAAGGAGGGGCGCGCAGTGTGAGACATAACGACAAAGTGGGGAATGGGCATGGTAGAAAAAATCATGGGAGGAGCTAAGCAAATGGAGCAAGACAGAGGTACCACACAGGACATGACTGCCACTCCATCTGATAGGACAGGTGTGGGGTCCTCTGG
The DNA here is from genome assembly GCF_040938575.1 of Ambystoma mexicanum. Lineage (NCBI taxonomy): Eukaryota > Metazoa > Chordata > Amphibia > Caudata > Ambystomatidae > Ambystoma > Ambystoma mexicanum. The sequence goes on from NC_090934.1 coordinate 577,745,795, forward strand.
GAGAAGGGGTAGCAGGGACTTGATCGACATTTAGAAGGGAAGCTCAGCGAAGACCCGGCCTCCAGGAGCCTGAGCTTCATGGACGATTTCGACAGTGACATGGGGACACAGACTCAGATGGGCACGCAAAGGGAAGTGAGGATGAGGGAAGAGGGCGACTTAGGTGTCGATCGACGGGGAGAAGCCACAGAGAGAAGCGTGACATGGGAAGTAGGAAAAGACACAGGGGCATTTAGGGGTTACAAAGACAATCAATCACAACAGTCCATAGACGCATCATGCAGTATGAACAACCTGATCCCATACGTCCAGAGGCTTAGAGATCTTCCAGGGCGAAGGAAGGGGGAGCCAGAAAAGGCATGTACTGACATTAAAGACACAGAGAGATGGATAGACAGATCAGGCTGACATGAGGGGTGAATGGGGAGATCGAGTTCACACAGTTGCTCTTACTGGACAAGGGAGTGGGGCACCCCAATACATACCATGGAAGCACATAGATAAGGAAAATCCGAGGTGTAGGCTACCCCAGTTAACTGAGGGTGCAGAGAAATGGATATGAAATGGAAAGGATGACAGTGGGACAGAAATTAGCAGTGGGGGATGTAAAGGGGCTACTAGTGGCGATCCTCGGGGAAGCTGCTGATGAGTTATGGAGAACGGAGGGGTACCCAGGAGTAACTACCCAAGACACTTTGCATGATGGCGCGCCATTAGCTGACTTCTGAGTGTCCGTATAGCAAGGTCTAGGGAAACAGTACCTGGACACGTCAGACATTAGTGCAATTTTGACATGCAAAATGGGGGAAGGTGAAGACCCCTTACACTATATTCAGACCATTCAAGAGCTTTGGCACCTTGAAACGCGAGAACCGTGGGACAAAACAGTAGCATTATTCTACCACATATTATGTGAAGGGTTGCCAGAGCAGGTGTAAAGGCAACAGAAGAGATTGGTGGGGATGGAGGCAAAGCCTTGGTCAGAAATACAGCTCACAGTGGTACACTACTGTAGGTTAATCCAAAAGAACTTGGGAAAAAGTGGGAGGAAAGAAAGCAGGGGGAGGCGAAGGTAGTAAAGAAGAAGCTATCTAAATACACCATGGAAGGGGCAGTATTGATGAGCACGGGAGGACAAGGGTCACCACAGATGCAGTATGCAGCACCACGAGAGGTGGATTCATTGGGCGGGGGGAAGTGCAGCATGGTTTTGATGAAGAGGGGGGACACCTAGAGGACGTGGATACATGCATCAGATGCAGCAGAACCACAGGGGATTCCCAGGGGGGTTCCGAGGATATGAGCAGTAAATGCAACAGGGCCCAGAAGGGTTTTCTGTGGGGTTCCAAAGGCAAGATACATGGTAACACACAACATGCATACCCGGCACAGCAAATAACACAGATGCAGAACAGCACACAACCAAACGACGGGACTGTGGCATGTGCAGACTCCATGACAATGACTCCCATTAGGAAACTGGGGGGAGTCACTGTAGTGGGGGGAACCCATTCCTGGGGAAGGGAATGTCCTTATACCCTCAATAGGACAGCCCACAGGCAGACTTTATGTGTTCCATTCTATTGATTACACCCAACCCTGCAGAGGAACCACGAATAGGGGTGATGATATGCAACAAGTCTTTTTCTTTCTTGTAGACACAGGGGCGACCAAATCCTGCATCTGGGAAGGGAAATATACTATGTCAGGTGATGACATGAATGCTCAAGGATTCTCTGGGCTGACGGAAGTGGCTCCTTTTACAGAAGCTATTGCACTTTCTATAGGGAAGCACAATATATCTTTGCCCCTACTCTATTCTCGACATACACCTGTAAATATACTGGAGAGAGACATCATGAGCAGACTTAACATGCCCATTTCATTCACTGACAAGGGGATTGTATGCTCCACACCTGGGATACACCTTCTAAATGTGAGGGAACTCATTCAAGCTTATTGTGGACAAAGGGTACAGAGGGGTCCCAGTGGACTAGGAGCTGTTCCAATATGGGACTGAAATAATAATAGCATGACTCCCAGGGATTCAGTGGAAAATGTTGCACCTTCCAAACAAGTACTTATTCAGGCCAGAGATACCATTAGATGAGAAAGAAGGGACGATAGCGGCACTAGAATTAGATGCAGTGATCATGGGGGAAGACTGGATAGCAGTGCTTGGGACAAATGACATAGGGCGAACATGGAAATCAGTGATCGCAATAGCTGCAGCATACATGTTGACTACAGTCACAGATGAAGAACTATGCAAAGACAACATAACAGAACCCCATATGGTGTTCAAAATGAGCATCACATATTGGATGAGAATACATTACAGAGAAGTACCACTGAGAATGGCGATGGTGCTGAAAACACCGCCAATCTTTCTCGAGGAGGATTTGGCAAAGGTCCCAGCATCTTTTGGACTGCAAGTCCCAATGATGTGGGGCACCTGAAGGGGATATGAGCAGTGACACTAAAATTAATGCCAGGAGCCATTCTGCCATTAGTTAAACAATACCCAGTTTCAAGAGAGGCAGACAACGGTATGTATGAGCAGGGCATCATAGTGCCATTAGAATTACCATGCAACACGGCTGTGTACCCGGTCAAAAAGGCGAAAGGGGGTCATGGCGTTTTATACAGGACTTGCACCGTCTTAACCATATTGTAGAAGCAGAATATCCTTTAGTTCTGAAC